>NC_142282.1:28242189-28550435 GCF_052056855.1 Sturnus vulgaris | reverse complement strand
GTTCTCAGTTTCTTGTATTGCCAGATTTTTTATAGCCCCTTCTGTTACTGAGAAGATGTTACAGAAATGTTCTATCTGGGCATATCATTTCCTAACTGAGGATCTTTGGGCAACTCTGTCTGGTGGAGGGGTCCCACCAGTAACTTGATAACTTTGAAAGGGCCTCTCAATACAATTGGTTGTTGTAGTATAATTTTTGCCACTTCTATGAGAGCTAAGCTAACCACAAACAGTCCTTTTTTCCAGATAGTATATCTTTTTTCAGCATCTTTAAAGCCACAGGAATAAAAACCAACAGGCCTTGTAGGGCGTTCTGGACCCCGTTGCCATATGTGCCCTGACAACCCCGAGATAGCAAATCCCCATTCCACCTGGAAAGGATCTTTGTGATGAATAGGGCCCAGGTCTTGATGAGCTGTTGCTTGAAAGATCAGCAATTGTAGTGCTTCCTCCAGAGAAGGAGTCCAATCCCATTTCACCCCTTTCCTTAGCAAGTCATAAAGAGACCTGGCAATTATTGAAAAATCTGGAATGTGCTTTCTCCAGGACACTAATAATCCTAGGGCTTGTTGGAGTTCTTTCCTGGATTCAGACATTTTAATCTGATCTAAAGAGGTTAGAGTGTCAGGTGGAACACATGTCATACCTCCTTTCCACCAAATTCCCAAAAACTTCACTTCCTGAGAAGGTTTTTGAATTTTCTCTGAGGGACAGGCTGTTTGACCACCTTCAAGATTTCTTTCTTGATGTGTTTTGATTTTTCCTTGACCCCCTTGGTTTTAAACACTGTTTCCCAAGGCACTCTCTAAATCTGCATCCTAAATAGGCCGAAGTCTGCTCTCTGTAACTCCAGTGTAGATGTTTTGTTGATGCCCCTCCTTCATTCACAGAATATTTAAAAACTCAATAATTTCATGGTCACTGTACCCTAAACAGCCTCTGACCACCACATCTCCCATCAGCCCTTCTCTGTGAACAGCAAGAGACAGAGCTTTCCTTGGGAGTGGGAAGAGAAGGAATCCTCCCCAAAGTGCAGCTTGGAAGGTTCAGTCTGGAGGTAAGGAAACAGAAAAGTCCCTCCCAGGGTAGAATTTTGGTGGCCGAGGTGTCCCAGCGTGAGACTGAGCCATGCCATGGCTCTGCGTGCCAGGAGCCGGCAGTGCTGGGTGCAGGGAGCCCAGGGAGGGCACAGCAATGCTGGGCTGAGAAATGCTGGGGGGGACAGCGAGATGGGCGTGTGCAGCCGGCCAGGGCAGAGGAGCAGCACGCACAGGGGGCACAGCCTGCAGGAGAGATGGCCAAGGGCTGGGCAGGACTGGCAGGGCCATAGGCACCCAAGCCTTTGTCCCCTGGGCTCGGGCAAGGCCTCTGGAGGCCCCACAGAAGGAACTCTCCTTGCAGGGGCTGCACTTTGGTTCTGCCTCGGCCCTCCCTCAGGAGGCTGACAGGGCTTGCAACTTGATGACATTTGTCCTTGCTGCCCCTCACATCCTCCTGCCCCACAAACAGCCCAGAGCCACCCGTGAGGGACAGGCCCTGCTGGCCCAGGCCTTGCTCAGCATTGCATTTCCCTGCTCAGAGCCTTGGGCTCCTGCAATCCTGGCCTCAAGGATCTGCTCTCACCAATCCCTGGGGAGGCTTTGGTAGTCCCTGCCCTCAGTGGGGCCCAGTGACGCTCCAAGGGACTTGGAGTTTTGCTTCTGACTCCTTGAGCAGCTTCTTAAAACCTTCTCTCAGTGCTTCAGGGTCCTGGACTCAGCCCCAAATCCACCGTGGGGATCATTAAAATACAAAAAGTCCTCAGGAGCTCTTTGTCTTCTTCCAATCGTCTTCATGTCTCCAAGGCTTGTGCAGCTGATTGGAGTCAATTTGGAGTTCTGTTAAGGAGGAAGATTTCAAACTATACCTCATGATTTCTTTTTTAGTCATGGGCATTCTTTTTTTTTTCAGTTCATAGAAGAGGTGATTGAAGCATTCCTTAAGTGATCTTGATGCTGAATGTCTCCTTAGGATGTCTGGGCACAGACAAGAATGAGCCCCTTGCTGGCTGACCCTGTTTAGACAACGTGCTCCTCACTCCCAACTTCACCATGTTTGAAATTGCCCATCTGGGACTGACATCCTAAAACATAAAAAAAGCCCTTTAAATTTATTATTATATTGTAATTTAATTAAATAATAAAATTATAAATATGTTTTTCTTTTTGTAATAATAGTAATTTTTATATTTATATGAAAAACTATACATTTTTAGCAACTAGAAAAAATAATAGTCATTGGTTCTAAGTAACACATTTCACTTCATTAATTAATTGACCACAAATGGATATTTATGTCTCCTGGTTTATGATAATTAGTCCTATTTTTATTCCCTTTGTCATCTTTTTTATAATTTTCTCAGAAAGGGTAAAGGGGCCACTTTGGGGTCCATGGAGACATTTCTGGGACACATTTGGGGCAGTTTTGAGTCTGGGGAGGGAATTTAGAGAGAACTTGAGGGTCTGGAAGAAACTTCGGGGAGCCATGTGGGCACTTGGCAGGGCATTTAGGGATTCTGACAGAACCTTCAGGGTCCGGGGGAGCTCCTGGGGGTCTAGGGGGGCACTTGGAGGTCAGGAAAGGGAATCTGGGGTCCTTCGGGGTCTGGGCGGGCACTTGTAATGCTCTGATGGGGCTCTCTGGAGCACAGGGGATGATAGGAATTGTAGGTGTGGGTATAATATGGTTTAATGGGGCCGCAAAGCATCATGGGAGTTCTAGGAGTAGCTACTTCTCTCGGTGGGGAGCAGGGCATGATGGGAGATGAAGTCACGGCTGGAATAGCACTCTATGGGAACCGCAGAGCATGATGGGAGCTGTAGTCCCGAAAGTGGATTGGATGGGGTGTTTGGGGGTCCGGAAGGGCACTTGGGGGACACTTCTGTGTCAAAAACGTGACTTGAGGTCCTCGGGGGGGAACGTATACAGTTCAGGAGCACTTGGGGGGAGCTTGGGGAGCTCTAACGGAACTCTTTAGGGTGCAGGGCATGGCAGGAGTTTTAGGAGCCGAGCTATGGGACTGGGAGGCCGCAGGGGATGACAGGAGATGAATTCCCAGAAGTGACTGTAACTTGTGAGAAATGTATGTGTGATTCGTGTTACGAGGCAATAGTAGAAGTAAAACCATGCAAATGATGTGTGATGAGCAGAATAAGTGCCTAGAATAATTATAAAAATTAATGTTAAGAAAGTGAAATAAAGCATGGAATAATGTCTGCTTGCATAGAAATAAGGAACTTGTGGTTACATCTGCTTGTTTGTGGTTATGCTGGCTTGCACACAAAATAAGGAACTTGTGGTTGCATTTGCTTGCATAGAACAAAAAATAAGCAAATTGTGAAAACTATACTAAGCAAATAACTGTAGATATATAAATAGCTGATAACTATGCATGCAAAAAGAAAAGGTCATGAAAAAGACTGAAGAAGACAACGAGCCTTCATCCAAAAGACCACCAAAAGAGGGCAAATGAGCCCCTAGCAACAGCCAACACCTCTGCAGAAGACAACCATCGACGTGAAATCAAGGAAAAGAAAGAAGGCAGGGGTTATCAGGAAAACGAAAACTCAGACTGTATAAAAAAAGTGAACTAATGCTATGTGGTGTGTGTTGTGGGAGGGCAGTGACTCCCCCGGTGTACCCAGAGCTATTTGCTTGCTGCTTTTTCTATTTATAAATAATCATTGGAGAGATCATAATTTCTTGTGAATTTATAACAAAATGGGAATCTATGGGGTTGGGAGCATTCAGGGGATCTGGGGATGATTTTGGGGGGTCCCGAATGGGCACTGAGGGGGTATTATGGATTCTGGAGGGTCTAGGGGACACTTATGGGACATGTGGGGGGTGGATACTGGGATTCTGTGGGGTGTGGGGAATGCTGAGCGTTGTAGTCCCAGTTCCAATTGGGCTCAATTGGGCTGCAGGGCATGAACGGAAGTTATAGGCAAAAAAAAGATTGCGCCGACACCAGGCACCACCCACGATTCCCCGATCCCCGGCACTGATTGGCTGTGGGCAGTGATCGGCGGAGGCAGGAGCAGCCAATTCAATCCCTCCAGTCCCTCCCAGTACAGCCCAGTTCATCCCCAGTACAGCCCAGTACAACCCCAGTGCACTTCCAGACCCTCTAAGTACGGCCCAGTTCAACCCTAACACAGCCCAGTACAACCTCAGTGCATCTCCAGGCCCTGACAATACAACTGAGTTCATTCCTGTTCTCTTCCATTTCCCCCCAGTGTCATCCATAGTACACCCCAGTGTCCCCCAGTCTTCCCCACACTGTTCCCAGTGTCCCCAGTTTGTCCCAGTATCCCCCAGTTTCACTCACATTGACTCCTGATCTCTGCTATTTCTTCCCTAGCTGTAATATAGGCAACTTTTTTGTGCACTGTTTGTAGCTACATGTACTTCTTTTGCTTATCCTGTGCAGTAAGCAGTCTGTTTAAAGTCTCGTCTGTTAATCTTGAGTCCATTCAGTAAATAACTGATTTCATAATAGACCTAATCAGCCATTCTAAAGAACTTGTGAGCAAGAACAATTTGGGGTGCAGGTCACCTGAAAAAGAGCTACTGACAGAAACCTGAGCATAAGGCAGGACTTGTCTAAGCCTTCACTCCATTAAAAACAAAAAAAGAGAAAATCTTTTTTTTTCATTTGTACTTTTCCTGTTTATACACTGATATCAGCAATCTCCAGTTGACATTGATCCCCAGCACCTTCTCATGCAGTCTGAACAGATATGAAAATCAAGACACTTTATGGCTGACAATCAATCATACTCTGTCCATACCCCCACCCCATCAATTCCCTCATCCAGCCCCTGGGACTCAGAGCAGTCTTATGTAAATCTGAGCTTCCTCCACTCCAGGCTGTGCCAGCAGCTTTTGGCTCTTTGGCACCAACTCCCACCTGCTTTCCTTGGAGAAGGAGCGGCCTGAGACACAGAGGGATGTTGATTTATTGTCAGCAAACAAAACCAAAGGCAGGTACAGCTCCATAAAAACCACAAGTCCAGCCCACGGAGTGCTGGGGAATGGAGCCACATCCAGGGGTGTCCCCAGGGCTCAGGATTGAGGCCAGGTCTGTTAAATCTCTTTATTGCTGATCTGGAAGAGGGCATTGAGGGAACCCACCATCAGGTCCCAGGTGAGTCCAAGCTGGGTGGGAGTGTGGCTGTGCTGCAGGGCAGGAAGCTCTGCAGAGGGATCTGGACAGGCTGGAGCCATGGGCCCAGGACAATTGGATGAGGTTCACCAAGGCCAAGGGCAGGGTCCTGCCCTGGGCTCACAACCACCCCAAATCCCTGGACATGCCCTGCCCCTGATCCCCACAGCCTATCCTATTTCCTTCATTCCTGCATTGCCAGGGACTTTCTGGGAAAAGGGAGCTCTGCTGTGGGTATGGAGGGAGGTTCAAATGCCACCACTGGAGTGGGCACCACAACTCATCAGGTTTGTGTCCTTTGTGGGTCACGAACTGGTGAGACTCAGAGGCACAGAAAGTTTCTCTTCATGAATGTCCTGAGGTAACTTTGTCATTTTGAATTGTATCCCCATTCGTCTGTTTAGCCCAGAAACAAATTTTGTACCTTTAAGGCTGGATTTGAGAGTGAAGGGGGGGAAGGAGAAGCAGTGGAATGTCTGAGGAGGTTGTTTCCAAAACATAGAGACAGGAGTTTCATCACTTTGTCTCCTGGACTGTGTTGCCTTGGTGGACAGTGGGAGACAGCTCTCCTTTGCTTTTAGTTAGTTTTTGACTAACTGAATCAGAGAACTTCCTCAGACAGGTTTTTTCTTTTTTTTTTTTTTTTCTCCTGGAATTATTTGAACCTGCTCTGGACTGGGAACCCAGGGGAGCACCAGGAGCTTGCACCTGCCACCCACCCGGGCCTGGCCTGGGCAGCGGTATTTTCCAGCACCGGAGGGACTGAGAACAGACTGAGCAGAGCTACCACCCACAGGAGAAAGACTTTCTGAATTTGTCATCTCTTCAGAGCAGCGAGAGGTTTTGTTGTTCGGTATTGTTCATGTTTTTGTGATGGGCAGTGCTTTGCCTGTTGAATAAACAGCTTTTTTCCACTTCTCTCTGAGGAAATTTCTTCCCAAACAGATTGGGGGAGGGGCCTCTTGAGTTTGCTTCCTGGGGGGTGCCCTTTGGAGGTTTTCTCCCAAATTTTCCCTAAACTAGGACAATTACATTTAATTGGCATCCAATGTGAGGCTCGAGAAAGTGAAAAAACTTGTAATGATTTCATTTTGGTTGCAATTACTCTGTATTGGGACAAAGCAGTCAGTAACCATGTTGTTTGAATTCATAATGTCTCTCGGGGTGGAGGCCTTCATGTGTCTCTGGTCCCCAGGCTTTTTTGAGGTTGTAATAACTTTATGGTCCCTAGGTTTATTTTATCCAGAAATAGCTCCACTAGTGTCCCTAACACATAGTTTTTACAGTAGAGGGGCAGGGATTAAAATAGCTATTGTGCTGTGCTTGGTGAGAATGATTTATAGAAAGTTTATAAAGGTATTGGAGTCTGTTCAAGGTATATATGGTTCATGGTTATGCACCCAGTTTGTTAGAGGAGGAGCAGGGGATGAGGCTTTTCAGACTTTCCTTCTCCTTTGAATCTGTTACATCACTTTTGGAGAATGTTCAGTTTCCCCTGAATGTTAAAGTGATCACCTTCCTGATATTTAATCTGGTAAGCTTCCTCTATACAGTCTTCAGCTTCTCTAGAATGAGGGCTGAGAATTCTAGAGGGGCTGATGAGACCCCTGATGCAGTAGACCCAGGCGTGGAAAATCCTGAGTGGTGTGGAGAATGGGAGGATATGGGCCAAATCCTGAAGGAATTTTCTGACTCTATAGTCTGGGACATTCCGTGTGAACAAATTCAGAACCCAGCTGAGGTGGGGAAATACCTGAAAGAAGTGCCATGATGACTCTAAGGAGAAAAGGATCATTGCAGTAAGCTGGGCCCTGGCATATGCTTATCGCATGCTGCTAGATACTGTAGGGCAGCAGAGAGAGACAGAGGGGCAGGGAGATAAATCAGCCAATACCCCAGTCACTCAGGCTGCAGCCAACACCCCAACTACTCGGGTTGTAGTTAAACCAGACAGTGAGCCTAAGCCAACAGCTAAACCAGACAATGAGCCTAAGTCACTGGCAGTTGCTGCAGGAAAGAAGCACACCAGCAAAACTGATCGGCCAGTGGATGATGATGATCCAGGGGAAGGATCCTCAAAGCGAGTTCCTGATACAAAATCAGAAGTCAAAGCAACTGACACAAGATCAGAAGTCCTTTCCCCTGAAAGGACTATTGAGTCCTTATCCCTGAAAGACCTTCGTGGCCTAAGTAAAGATCACACCCAACGATCTGATGAATCTATAATTAGTTGGCTAGTCCATCTTTGGGACGCTGCAGGCGAGGCCACAATTCTGGATGATACTGAAGCGAGGCATTTGGGATCCCTGTCACATGATCTGGTTATCAACCAAGGAATGATGAGGGGGCCTAACCCTCACAGTCTCTGGGAATGGGTCCTGGGAAGTGTGGCACAAAGATATCTGTGTGTAGATGATTTCTACATGCAGCAAACCCAGTGGAAGACCATAGAACAAGGGATTCAACGCTTGAGAGAAATGACAGTGGCAAAGATTGTCTTCTCTGATGACCTAACAACTAAGAATCCAGACTTGGTACCATGTACATCCGTGATGTGGCGAAAACTGGTATGACTTGGGCCACAACAATACCCTTCTGCTTTAGCAATATTTATGCGAGATGAAAGGGAGGAGACCATGCTTGATATGGCAAGGAAGCTCAGAGCATATGCAGATGCTGTGCTTGGCCCAATACATGCCAGAATTGAAGCTGTGGAGATATGTCTGAAGAAATTAGAAGATAAGATACAGAAGAACCACAAGAAACTCAGGGAGGAGATTAAAGAGGACCTTCTCCAAATCTTGGCAGTACAGATCAGACATTCTGGTACCAAACACAGATAAGGAGAGAAGGTACACCCCACAAATTGAGCTGTGGTTCTTCCCGCATGATTGAAGAGAAAACATGAGGAGATGGGATGGAAAATCTACTGCTGCACTGGTCCAACGGGTGCATGAATTGAAGGAAGGCAAGACTCAGAGAGGGAGTTCCACCAAAAGGGAAGCAGCTCCAGTTGCCCATAGCTGAACTGCCAGGTATGATGATGATGATGATGATGATATGTCCGATCCCTTTGAAGGAACCTCTAAGACATATGCCCAGTGAAAGAAGGATACCCAGGCTTAGGGGAGCTCTGCCTCTAGCCAGGTAGAGGCGAGGGAAAACTGTGTTTTTTGGACTGTGTGGATTCGTTGGCCTGGCACATCTGAACCACGAAAATATGAGGCCTTGGTAGACACTGGTTCACAGTGCACATTAATCCCATCGAGACATGTGGGGGCAGAATCTGTTTCTATCGCTGGCGTGTCAGGAGGATCATACAATTTGACTTAGGTGGAAGCTGAGGTGAGCCTAACTGGAAATGGATGAAAGAAATACCCTATTGTGACTGGCCCAGAGGCCCCATGCATTTTGGGCATAGACTTCTTCCAAAGGGGGTATTTCAGAGACCCAAAGGGATTCCAGTGGGCATTTGGGATCTCACCTGTAGAGACAGAGGGTGTCAAGCAATTGAACATCTTGCCTGGACTGTCAGAAAACCCACGTACAGTAGGACTTCTGACGGGGGAAGAGCAATGTACCAATTGCTACTTCGACAGTTCACTGCCGACAATAAAGAACAACTCGAGATGTGATTCCTATTCATAAGATGATCCGTGAGCTGGAGAGCTGTAGAAGGCACTCCAAAGCTGGGACACAGCCGTGCGGAACACAGCAGAGAGCCAAAGGGTGGTCAGTAAGGCCCATTCACCTTTCAACAGCCCCATCTGGCCAGTAAGCAAGTCTGACAGACAATGGAGATTGACTGTGGACTACCGTGCATTGAATGAAGTGACTCCACTGATGAGCGCTGCTGTGCCGGATATGCTGGAACTCCAGTACGAGCTGGAGTCCAAGGCAGCAAAGTGGTACGCCACCATTGACATCGCCAATGCATTTTTCTCCATTCCTCTGGCAGCAGAATGGCCTCAATTTGCTTTCACCTGGAGAGGCGTGCAGTACACCTGGAATCATCTGCCCCAGGGGTGGAAGCACAGCCCCACCATCTGCCATGGACTGATCCAGGCTGCACTGGAAAAGGCTGAAGCTACAGAACATCTGCAGTAAATCGATGATATCATTATGTGGGGGAACACAGCAGCAGAAGTATTTGAGAAAGGAGAGAAAATCTTCCCGAACTCCTGGATGTCACAACTGTCACAATTGTCTCCTTGGTTCCATGAGGCTAGAAAAGCTTTGCATAAACACTGAGTAACACCTGCCTAACACACCTGGGAACATCTGTCTGCATTCTAAAGAGGGATTAAAGGTGAGAATGACACCAGCAGCTTCCATCTGCAACAGAGATCCAGGGAAAGGACAGGGACAGAGATTTCAGCTGAAAGACTCAGAGAATTCTGCTTACAGATATAATTTCTGGTCACACTGTCCCTTGTAGGAAGGTGACATCATTCCAGGCAGCCTGGACTGAGCGTGTGGTTCCTGAGTGGGGTTTGTTGTTCAGGAAACCTGCTCAGGCTTTTCCATTCTTTCCTCACAAACAGGAAAACTTCTGGGCCTGTGTGCAGGCAGAGCCCTGAGGAGAGCAAGTGGGAAGCGGTGCAATGGGCTGGGACAACCAGCTGCAGAGCTCAGGGGACAAGGTTCTGCTGCAGGGCACAGGGATGTCAGTCCCGGGTGGGGGATGTCAGACATGGTGAGGCTGGGGGTGAGGAGCAGGTTATCCAAACAGGGTCAGCCTGCAAGGGGCTCATTCTTCTGCCTGCCCAGACCTCGTAAGGAGACATTCAGCATCAAGATCACTTGGGGAATGCTTCTATCCCCTCTTCTCTGAACTGGAATATAGAAACACCCTAGGTAAAAAAAAAAGAAAGTGTCATGAGGTTCACTTTGAAATCTTCTTCCTTAACAGATTTCCAAACTGACTCCAATCAGCTGCGCAAACCCTGGAGACTTGAAGACAATTGAATTGAGACACTAATTTTAGAAAAAATAGGATTTTAGCTAAAAGATGGATTAGCTGGAATTAATCAAAGCAGATAGATAGATAACTTATTGCTTGTCATTTCTATGTTGGCTCAGCTGGGTTTGCAATGAGAAAAGGAGAAACTGATAAATAGATCTAAAAAAACACAAAAATGTAAATCTTTTACATCTCGGAATTAATTCAAAAATCACTAACGGAGGAAACTGGACTTCTCCCAGAGATCATTTGTTTTGTCATCTATAAGAGGAGTTCAAAGTTCAGGGTGAGGAAGACTCACCTTACTTCCTCTTTTCATGACCTCTCCCCATGAAAAAACCACAGACCCAATTCAGAAAAGCAAACTATTCATGCTTACTAGCCATTCGACGTAATTACCATAGGAAGCAGGGAATGGGAGGTGCTGGTATTATAAATAGACTCCCTAATTGCTTGTAACTTTGCAGTGTGTTTTAGGGGAGTACCCCACATAGCTGTCCAGCACGGAATTAAACATACACTTTCTAACTCTAAACTGTTAGAGAGTCTTTTGTTTTTCGTAGTTGGTATTAGATCAATACCCATATTTCAGTAAATCAGAAGGAAAACAAGGAGCTCCTGAGGGCTTTCTGTATTTTAATCAGCCCCACAGTGGAATTGGGTCTGAGTCCAGGACCCTCAGGCACTGAGAGAAGGTTGAAGAAGCTGCTCAAGGAGTCAGAAGCAAAACCCCAAGTCCCTTGGAGCGTCACTGGCCTCACTGAGGGCAGGGACTGCCAAAGCCTCCCCAGGGACTGGTGAGAGCACATCCTTGAGGCCTATCATAGAAGGAACTTCATTATTTTAGGCCGTTTAACCTAGAAACGTTTAAATACTTCAGTTGTTGAGGTACCGAAAACTGTTACATATAAAGAACATTAGAAGGAGAGAAAAGAGAGACACAATGTCAGAAGTTCTATAGAAAGACACACATATGGCTACCAACTCCTAGGGTTCCAGTATGGGTGAGACACAGAGCCCAGGAGAAGGCAGGTTACAGACTATGGGCTGAGCGTGTGTGCTGCAGTGTGTTTCTGGTTAATCGTATGTTCTGCCCAAGTTAATGGTTTGGTCCAAATCATACCCTCCCACCCACCTTATCAATCTATCCTGAATTATCTTTCAATCCTATTTTGTGCCAACCCCCTGCCTGGAATTCCCCTTCAGAAATCCCCCAAAACTCGACATCTCATTAGTCCATGTGACCCAATTTCCCCTCCCTCATTGGACAATGTTTTTGTGAACTCTGTCCTTTACCCCTCCCCATAATTTCTCCAAGTTGCTGATGATTTGTACCCTCCCCCTGAACCTCCACCATATTTCAGCTGTTGTACCCTTGTGCTTTTGTCTTTTGCCCCCGAATTCCCCATAGTAATAAATCCTCTTTTATCCTATGCAAAAGACCTCCCCCTCCTCCTTGCCTCCTTTGAGCTCAAACTGACAGCAAAAAGGCCGTAGAGAAATTGCTCTAACCACACCTCAGGTTATGTGCTCCCAGGTTGTGACCCACCCCTGGGAAAAGTGAGTGCAACTCTGGCCAATGTGCCACACGTTCTCTGTGATTTAAGTCCCTGGGCCTTCGTGGGCCTCCCCTCAGGTGGGAATTGTGATTGCTCGGGCAATCAGAGCCTGGGTCAGCACCACCTCACTGTGTGACTGATTGACAGCTCATCCCGAGGTGTCTCAGGACATTGATCTCATCTATCCTGACAGCGACCATGGTGACACTGGAACCTCATGGAACCATGGGTGAGTTGTGACAATGCGGGTCCAAGGACACCATGGTACACCTGGATACTCCTCAAAAACACTTGAGTATCCCCAAAAATCACCTGGATACATATGGATCCCCACAAAAAAATCACCCTGGTACACCTGAGTACCCCCATAAATCACCTGAGTGCCCCAAAAATCACCTGGGTTCACCTGCGTACCCCTGAAATCACTTGGCTACCCCCAAAAATCACTTGGACTCACCTGGGTATTCCTTGGACACCTGGATCACCCAGAACCACTGGGCACCCCCCAAACTGGTGTCCCTAAGTCCTCATTGCTTTGACTGAGTAGACTTGAGTTCATTAAATCCCCTATGACTGGAATGGGTAGACCTGGTGGCCCTAAATTCCCATTGACTTCAATAGCGTGGACCTGTAATCTTGTTTATCCATATTTATCTTTACTAATAACTCCCAGCGGTCCTAGTTATGCCCCAGTGTTCCCAGTAACCCCAGTTTCCCCCCCTTAGCCACTCCAAGTGCTCCCAGTTTAACCAGTAACCCTTCCCAATCAAGCCCTATTCATGGCTAGACCTGGTATCCCTCAATCCCTATTGACTTTAATGGATAGACCTGGTGTCCCTAGATTCCTATTGACTTCAATGGGGTCCTGTTTATCCCCATTTATCTCTACTAATCACTTCCAGTGGTCCCATTTTTGCCCCAGTGCTCCCAGTAACCCCAGTTTCCCCCCTTAGCCGCTCCCAGTGATCCCAGACTAACCAGTAATCCTTCCCGATCAAGCCGTATTAATGGCTAGACCTGGTGTCCCTCAATCCTCATTGACTTCAATGGCTAGGCCCAATGTTCCAAAAATTTTGGTGCTAAAAATCCCAATTTTAGTCTTGGAATTCCCAGATTTTGGGCTGAAAGTGAAGATTTTTGGGCTTACCTGGAGGCACAGCTCCAGCACAGGCCACAGGTGTGGGATCAGGGATTTGAGATTGACTTCCAGGAATTCATCCAGGACTACCAGAGCATCAGCATAGCCATCCTGGAGCAGAAATTCCCAGAACTCAGCCAAAGATTTCCCCCAATTTTCCCTATTTAAGCACTAAATTTCCACAAAATCCCATTGACTTTATAGGGTAAACCTGGTTTCCCTAAATCCCCATTGTCTTCAATGGGGTAGACCAGGTTGTCCCTAGATCCCGATTGACTTAAATGGGGTAGACCTAGTGTCCCTAAATTCCTATTGACTTAAATGGAGAAGACCTGATATCCTTAAATCCCCATTGATTTCAGTAAGGGAAACATGATGTCCTTAATCTCTATTGACTCTAATGGATAGACCTGCTGTCTCTAAAACCCCTTTGATTTCAATGGGCAGATCTGATGTCCAAAAAATCCCTATCAGGAGATTAATATTACAAGAGATGGGGCAACCGAGAGATGTTGTAAAAGATGGTTTATTGCTTTATTGCATCAGTCTTATAGAATGGTGAGACATTAAAGGTGTTACATCCAATGCCATTGTGGTTACTGCGCTGCAAAGAGAGAGAAAAGACAGCAACACACACGGACCTCTTTTGGGGAAAAAAGGCCAACTTTATTGTACGGACATCCCGTATTTAAAGTGTGTTACGTGCAGCTAAGACAAGACAGTGGTTCATTGGACAATTGGGACAAACATCTCTTGGGACAGCATGTCCGGATGTCCCGTGGGAAAGACACCAGGTGTTAATCTGTATTATGACTTCCTTTCTGTTTTTCACCAAGTTATCACTCTGGGAGACTGCCTCCCTTAACTGAAGCTGTAGTCCGCTTATCAGCCTGGGAATGGACCTGAGAGACAGGAGAAATCCAGGCCTGAAAGGAATTGCCAAGCTGTAATTTCTTAGCTCTCTAAATGTGTGTGTCCACATGCCATAATATCAGAAGCCACCTAATTCTTAGTTACAATGCCTTATGTTAGTTTTTTAGCCAATCACATACTTCTACAAAGTTCGCTAGCGTCTTTTTACACCAATCATTAATTGCTTTGCTTCTCATGGCTTTGCTGCAATGCGTCATTTTTCAACCAATCATATAACGCTTCACAAACCTACATTGATACATCTTAAACTTCTAACTTTATAACAGGTTCTACTGCTAAACTTTAAAATCTTTTACTATCTTACTTAACATACTTCTTTGCTTGCATAATACATATTTCTGTTTGCATAAAACATATTTCTACTTAAACAACAAACTTATATTCTTGTTTCATGCCTACTTTACTTTTAATGTTCTAATTCTCCAAGCCTCCTCTAAGGTCTTAGGTCAAACCTTGTATCCATCTCTATCTCTGAGCCTGTATACGCAAGGCCCTGAGAGCTCTCCGTGCCTGCATTTCCCACACCACCTGTCATCTCTGCCTCCAATTTCCTGCTCTACCTGGAACCTGGGGACACTTTCTCAGTTGTGTCCCTCACTGGGACCCATGAACGGTATCAGAAACTTCTGAGTTCGAATCTGACTGAATTCTTGAGAGATTTCCTAGCAAACCACTGTTCTGCCTTGATTTCCCTCTAGTCTGGAGCAGTTCACTAGGAAGGTTTTCAACTCCAGTTATGGAGAAATATGTCAAAGAGCTTCTTAGAAATATCCATTCTTTTTTTTAAAGTGTGTATTTTATTACTGTTCTCTTTAGAGCAGAGGTGATTGCAGCATTCTGTGATTGATCTTTGTGAGAAATGGATTTGTAAAGCATTCTCAAAGCCTAACTGAAAGCTCACACAGTCTTGTACATCTCTATGAAAACTCTGAAATAAGGTGTGCTGATTTAGAAAGGCCATGGAATAGAGAAGACATTGTTCACAGAGAGATTGAACTAGAAACAAGTTTCAAACGATGACCTTACAAAAAGACTAGATATTTTGGGGAATTAGAACTGTGAAAGATGCATTGTGGCAGGACCATGTCATGTAAAATAATAGGTGATTGGTGTTAGAAGCATTAGAACCTTTGTCTGGCAAAAGCTAATAGGTTGAAAAACATTTATAAGGTATTGTAACCAGGAAAAAACTTGGCTTCTGATACAATGGCATTGAGTTTTACATCTCTTATGTTTCACCCTTCAAAAAGACTAATAATGGAATAAAATCTCTTAAAATGCCTCTCAGTTACCTCGTCTCTGTAGATCTGGGATTTTCCAACAGTGCTGAGTCTCTGGTCATCAGTCCCTGCGAGGGAGCTGAAGGAAAACTTCTCAAGAACTGAAAGTCATATTCAAACTCCAAAATTCCTAGAAGTTTTAATGGGTTCCACTGAGGGATATGACTGAAAAAAGCGTCCCCAGGTTTCAGTTAGAGCAGAACACTGAGGCACTGATGACAGGTGGGGTCAAACAAGGGAAAGATCTCTCTGATGCTGAGCAAACCTGGATGTGTTTCAGGAATGCAAAGGGCCAAGGCCTGAGCCCCAGTCCCTGGCAAGGCAGACCCTGTCCCTCCCTCATTGCTCAGGGCTCTTCCCGGGGCACTGGGCTGTAGGGATGTGCAATGCTAAGGGCAGGACCATGGGGCGGCCCCTGCCATGCTGCTGAGCAGGGACAAGGAGGCAATGAGGCCCCAGCACAGCAAGGACCACTTGTGTCCTCCTGGCCTCAGGCCCAGGGCCAGCCTGCATGGCCAAAGTGCTGCAGGAGTTGGCTCTGTCAGGGCCTTTCAGCTGCTGCCCATCCCTGTGCCCTCTGCAGCCCAGGCTGTCCTACGGTGTCCATGCCCTGCGCCTCTGTCCCTGCAGGCTGTCGTCATCCCCGGGCTGCCCCACCTCGCTGGCCCCTTCCTTTGCTGACAGCTCTGAGTCCTGCCTGCCTCTGCCTGCCCACACAAAGCCTTGGCCTTGACACCAAAAGTTTCATTCAATTTTTAGTGTGCCTGTGAACTTTCAGCAGAGAAACAAGGCATTGAGGGGCTGCTTTCCCAGCAGGGATGGTTGTGGTTGGAAGAAATGAAGAAGGCATCTGGCTGAAGGGTGTAGCCATAGAAAAAGCAAGGACTATAACTGGGAACTATGCATGGCTTTTATGGAAATGGGTAAATTGTAATACACATATAACAAATGCAGATAAGCAACATGCTTTTAGAATCTTGTGTCCACATAAGGTTAGGTATTATCCCCTGCTGGACCTCAGGCCTGAATAAATGATTCCCTCTTTAACATCAGATTAGTATTAAGGAGCCTTATTCTGATATTTTGGAGATTTGGTAACAGCATGGCCTCACAGACCCAAGGAGTCGACTGTGACACTGTGGAACCTCATGGAACAAAGGATCCATTGTGACACAGCAGAATCCGATGGAGCCAAGGGGCCATTTTGCCACTGAGGGGCTGCATGGAACCAAAATCTATTTGGTCACAGCAGGGCCACATGGAACTGATGGTCCATTGTGATAGTGCAGATCCAAGGAGACCATTGTGACACTATGGAATCTCCTGGAACCAAAAGTCCACTGTGACAGAAAAAGGCCTCATGGAACTGAGGGGTCATTGTGACACAGCAGGGCCTGACAGAATCAAGGAGTCCATGGTGACACTGCAGAACCTCATGGAACAAAGGATTCATAGTGACACTGCGGAAGCAAGGGGGCCATTCTTGACAACATGAAACTTCATGGAATCAGAAGTCCATTGTGACACAAAAAGGTCTCATGGAACCACAAGCCTTTGTGACACCATGGGGTCACGTGGAGCCAAGGGGCCATTGTGTCACTGCAGAACCTCATGGAACAAAGGGTCCACTGTTACACTGTTACACTGAGGGGCCCTGTGGAACCATGGGGACCAATCTGTTACTGTGTCACAGTGGGGCTTTATGGAACCAAAGGTCCATTGTGGCATTGCAGGGCCTCGTGGAACACTGGAGACTATTGTCACACTTTGGGACCCACTGGATCCAAGGGGCCATTGTGACACTTCAGGGCCTTGTTTAACCAAGGGGCCATTTTAGCACAGCAGGGCCTCATGGAATCAAAGGGACCACTGGATCCAAAGGAACAGGTAACAGGTCTGGTTGGCTTGGCCTGACTGGTCCAACTGACCTTGGTTTGTCAAGGGTCTCTTCTCATGTTTCTCTGAAACACTGGGGCTCTGGGCTTTCCTTCAAATGCAAAAGACCTGTCCTTCTCTGTGAGGTTAGAACCTCCGGGTGCTCTTAGGCACCCAACTTGTCGGGTTGTTTGTCTTCAAAAAGCCAAGCAGCTAATAGTTGCTATAAAGTTATTTATTGCAGAAGCACATCAGTCTCAAAGGCAAAAGCAAAGCAAAGCAATGGCAAAAAGCAAAAGGCAGTGGCAAAATGCAGTGGCAAAATGCACCAGCTCTCCTTAATGCGTGTTCTTATATAGAAACTTCCTAACAAGCTAAGACACAAACTTAGACCACTACTTCTTAACCTATTAGAATTCTAGTTTCTTAGCACTCCAGGCTACATATAAACTACGTACATGGTCTATCTTGTCCTATCTGAAAAATGTAAGCAATATTCTTAACTATAACTTTATTATATCTGAAACTAGGTTCTTGGAGCCTCCATGGAAACACTAGTATCTAGGACTATTTTCCAACCTTCACTAGACCATGTACTACTTCTCTGGCATCCAAGACCTTTATTCACTAAAAGCACTGAAAACTTATTCTACTTACTTACTTACTGACTCCATCTACTCACTCATTCCATCTACTTACTTGCTCGCTCACTCATGCTAAAACCTAAACTCTCACCTCTGCCTTATGTGTGAGTAGCTTAACATACTTCAATCCATCCAAAGGCTTTAATTCCATCTCTGCACTCTGATCTCTCTCTGAAGGATTCAGACTCCTGACTTAGTGACTCCAACACTTCTCCTCCATATGCCCATGGCCAAAATGGGATTCCGCCTCCAAAATCCCATATATTCAGAGATTGTTCCTGGACAAAAGCTGTCATTGCCAACAAGTATAGCTGCCCCTGGCTTTCTGAGAGCCAGATCTCACCTGGGCTATCCTTGCTATGGAAAAGAACCGTCCTTCCTGCCCAGGCATCCACTGCCAAAACTAGTAGTTCTCCTCCAAAATTCCCTATATGCAAGGGTTTCTCCCAAACCGAAAAAACTACCATGACAGACAATCCAGGCTGGCCTTGGCCTCTGGTGGTAGCTTCTAATTCACCCTGAAATACTGGGGCTCTGTGCTTTCCTTTCTATGGGAAATAACAGGCCTTCTGTTGGGGGTTGAATTGTTCCCTTTTCTTTCTGAGGAATTTTTCCCATTGTTATGCTAAGTGTATGTGGCTACACCTTAGTAGCAATAGTTTTCTCTTGCAAGGGGGTGGGGGATAGGGAGAGACCAAAAAGGAAAGGCGGGACAGGGGCCTGGGCTCTCACGCTTGTTCTCTCGCTCACTCGTGGAGTCGAAGGAAGACGGCCAGGGCTCCTACCTAGCATCTTCCCCCCATCCTAACGCCGGGAGCCACGTTCCCTGCTGTCGGACATCCCTCTGCTGCCTTCCCACTTCATCCTACTACCTCTGGACACTCTGCCGAGCACCACGACCAACACCATGAGGGGGGAGTCGTTCCTCCATCCCTCTCACACCTGGGACACTGACGCTGCCATCACTCCAGCCCACTTCAACTTCGTGGGATCTATCCTGCCCCCACCACTGGTAAATGAGCGCAGAGAGAGAGGTCCTGTGGCCAATAGAGACTGGAACTGAGCTATACTGTTCTGTTTTGTTGTCAATTTTTATAGCTGTTGTTGTTTCCGCAGTTTCACTTGTTAGATATTTTAGTAAAGAACTTATTCCAATCTCCATATCTTCTGCCTGAAGCCTCTGATTTGAAAATATAATAATTAGAAGGGAGGGGTTTGCACTCTCCATCTCAGAAAAAGGGGTCCTTGCCTTTCCTTAGCAAATACCTGTCTTTCAAACCAAGACAGATTTTGGCGCCCAACGTGGGGCATTGCCTGAGGGCATTGAGAGAGGGGTAGAAAAGGGAATAACAGTTCCTGAGTTACCCAAGTTTGTGGTAGGTGACACCATGCTGTCCAGCTTACCCTGGTTTGGCCTCCATGTGGTCACTGCTATATCTCTCCCATTTGCAAGCCCTTTTTTAAACATGAGTCCCATAACCAAGGCTACTGTGGCTATTGTCCGGTTCATTGTGTGGGTTGATCAGTTGAGGAATTAATGGATTTTTAATTTTCTCTGGAAGATAGCCACATGGATTCAGAGCTATCACACTCTAACTGTGTGTTTCTGGGGCTACTTCAATAATGGTACTTACTGTGAGGAAGTGGCAGCAGGTGAAATCTTCTCCCAACCCATTACACGGTTTTTGAAGTCCACCCCACCAGTCTTCAAGGGGTTCAAATCCGCTTTAAATGCTAATGACATTATACTGTGGCTAGTGTTGCTGATATCCCTGTTAAACCTGTTCTATCTAACATTCAGAGATAAGGGGAGATTGACTTGGATAACAACCCTGATACCTACCACAGGGATTAGTGAGGTTACCCCAGAATCTGATCCTGTCCCAGTGACTAGGGATGTTACCCCAGTGCCTGATCCTGTTCCAGAGACTAGGGAGGTTACCCCAGTGCCTGACCCTGTTCCAGAGATTAGGGATATTACCCCAGAGTTTGACCCTGCCCCACAGCCCACCTCGGAAAGGAACCACCCAGAATGGGCGGGGGTTGCTAGTGAAGGAGATACGTGAGATGGGCCAGATGCTGAAGGAGTACCTCTCCCCAGCTGGTGAGAAACCCTCCCCCTGCCTTAAAGAGGGAGACTCTGATGGTGCAGCAGTGGGACCCACAGATGTTACATCTGTCCAGGTTCCAGCTGAACTGCAAGGGCACTCAGCAGCAGCAATTGCCCCTGTGGAAACTAGGAAGTCTAAGATGAAAACAAGGCACCTAGATAATAAGGGTCAGGAAGGGGGCCCCTCACAACCAGCAGGGGAGACAGAAGTTGAGATCATCACTGAGTCCCTGTCATACGAGAGTCTCCGTAACCTGCGAAAAGACATTGTACGACAGGGCCGTGAGCCTTTTACAACCTGGTTACTGAGGGTCTGGAACCTTATGGGTACAGGTGTGCAACTGGATAGTACTGAGGCAAGGAATTTGGGAGCCTTGACCCAGGACTCAGGTGTGGACCAGGTATTTGTAAGGGAGACAGGTCTCCTTTCCCTCTGGGAGCGACTTTTAATCAGTGCAAGATTGAGGTTTGTCCACAGAGAGAGAATGCAGGAGCACCACCAGAGAACACGTTGGAATACCCTAGAAGAAGGGATCCAACAGGTGAGAGAAGTGGCAGTACTGGAGGTGCTCTTTGGGAGGGATGGACAGCATGACAATGACCCTGACAAGGTCAGGTGCACAGTGCAGATGTTGTGGAATCTGGCAAACCTGGGCCCATCTCAATATACCCCCTTTATTGCAATGATTAATGCTGATACCAACCAAGTGACAGTGGGTTCTGTTGCCAACAGGCTCAGGAATTTTGAGAGTATGATGGCTGGCCCAGTGCAGGCTCATGTCTCTGCTGTGGTTAAGGAGCTAAAAGAGGAGTTTAAGGAGGACATGAATGAGATAAGGGAAGAGGTGAGGAAGATCAGTGCAGCACCAGTGCGAGTCATGGACCCCAAAAGTAGAGCCCATAGCCCCCCAGCTAGGGAGAGAGGGTAAACCCCACGAGTTGACCTGTGGTTCTTTCTGCGTGACCACGAGGAAGACATGAGAAGGTGGGATGGGAAACCCACATCTGTCCGGGCAGCACGGGTGCGCCAACTCAGGGAAGGAAACACTAACTTAGGGAGCTCCACTCAAGTGAAGGTAGCCTCAGCCTCCCATGACCAAGGTGCAGGGTATTACAGAAGGGAGGATGATCTGTCAGATCCCCTTGAAGGAACCTCCAGTATGTATGCCCAGGAGAGAAATAATAACCAGGGCTGGAGGGGCCCTGCCTCTAGCCCGGTAGAGACTCAGGAAAACCGGGTCTTTTGGACAGTGTGGATCTGATGGCCTGGCCCATTAGAGCCACAGGAACACAGAGCATTGCTTGACACTGGTTCGCAATGTACATTAATACCATCGGGACATGTAGGGGAGGAACCTGTTTCAATTGCTGGGGTTACGGGGGGATCTCAGGAATTGACTTTGCTGCAGGCTGATGTGAGCCTGACTGGGAAAGAGTGGCAGATACATCCACTTGTGACTGGCCCAGAGGCACCATGTATTCTAGGCATAGACTTCCTCAGGATGTCCCTAACCCTAACCCTAACCCTAACCCTAACCCTAACCCCACCACTGGTAACTGAACGCAGAGAGAGAGGGTCTGTGGCCAAAAGGGACTGTAACTGAGCTACACTGTTCTGTTTTGTTGTCAATTTTTATAGCTGTTGTTGTTTCTGCAGTTTGCCTTGTTAAATATATTAGTAAAGATCTGTTATTCCTATCCCCATATCTTCTGCCTGACAGCCTCTGATTTGAAACTATAATAATTAGAAGGGAGGGGTTTGCACTCTCCATCTCAGCAAAAGGGGTTCTCGCCTTTCCTTAGCAAATACCTGTCTTTCAAACCAAGATACCTTCTCATTTGCATGCTCATGGCTGAAATTGGGATTCTGCCCCAAAATTCTGTATATCGAAGGGTTGCTCCCAGATGAAAGCTTGCCAGGACAGATGGGTATGGCTGGTTCTGGCCTCCAGTGGCTACTGTTCATCTGCCCCTGAAGCACTGGGGCTCCATGCTTGCCTTCCTATGGAAAAGAACCATCCTTCTGTCCACAGTGTGGTAGTTTGCGCATATTTTAAATTGTGACTAGAAGAATAGAAGGGATCCTCCTCCCTCAGTGATTTGGACTGGATACTTGGGAATTTGTGAATCCAGTGAACTATTGGATAGAAAGAGTAAATGATCCAGTTCATTTGGAAGGAATATATAGAATCTCATCAGGGAGACTGGTAGCTTTGGACTGGGAACAACCCGCACAAGAGAGTCTGGTCATTCAAGAGAGACGAGGAATAGCTTGCTTTTGAGGGTGTTACAAGGCTTTTGGGGCTTCTAGACATTGGTGCTCCAAGAGGTTACTGTTAGAGTATAGGACTTGTGAAAAACCTTGGTATTCTTCCTCAGAGATGGAAAGGGCTATGCCCTCAGTGTAAATTGAGGCATCCTATCCAAGTTAATTTTGAACCTAAGATCCTAAAGTTTGCTTGTGGAAAATCACATTTAGTACCTGCAACTTAGGCGTGCATGTGAGAAGAAGATTGGAAAAGGACTGTCAGACTATTTGGAGAGTGATTTGGGTGGAAACAGGATGAGTCAAGAAGAATGAGATAATGGGTACTAGTCAGAGCAAGGAGATTTCTAAGGCTAGTCCTTTAGGATGTATTTTGACACACTGGAAAGTGTTAGTAGGGTATGGGGGCACTGAAAATAAGCGAAGTTTAATCAAATTTTGCACACAATGGTGGCCTCTTTATAAGCTGGGAGAAGGTCTCAGATGGCCACTGGCTGGAACTTTAGACTGAGATTTTATTGCAGCTGATGCTATTTTTAAGGAGAGAACAGAAATGGGAGGAGGTGACATACGCAGATACGTTTTTCTCTCTTAGGAATCATTCTGATTGGCAGAGAGATTGCGGCCTCAGACCCCCCTCTGATCCCTTGGTATTGGCCCTTGAAAGGGACAGTAAGGCTAATAGAGGGAAACCCAAGCGATGCTGCAGCATGTGCTCAATAAACCAGCACTGTACCCATAATGATAAGGTTTATCAAATAGAGGCACAAGAACAAGAATTAATGGATGTGTTTAGACCACTCCCTGAAAAGCTAGAAGAAAAGAAAGATTAAAAAGGATCATTAACTCCCATCCCTACTCCAGGTCCCTCAAAGAAGAATCAAGTTGAACCATCTCCTCCCTCACTTACCCCTAAATTATATCCCTCATTGCCTAATAGCAATAATGGAAGTAGTGAAGGCAAGGATTTTTCCCCAAATGGTCCCTTAGCATCCCAGCCCAGAAAACAAACAAAAGAATACAAGCACCTTTATGGGAGGCAGTAGGACCCGGGGGAGGGACTGTGCTAGGTAAAGCAACCTTTTCAACTATTGATTTGGAGGCATGGGAAAGAGTAGCTAAGAATTGCCAAAGTGATCCCATAGGCATTGCTAAACAATTAGATTTCTAATTAGACAACACAAACCGGATTGAGTTGACATTCAGTTACTATTAGATGCTTTAACTGAAACAGAAAAGCAGTTAATTTTGAAAACAGCAGGAGATCTAGCAGACACCTTCTATAGAATAAGACAAGAGGAGGTTAAGGAATTTTTCCCTCTCCAGGATCCATATTGGAATACAAATGACCAAGAGGAGATGGAAAAATTAGAAAATTATCCAGAGTTTATAATAAAAGGAATGCAAAAAGCAATCCCTAAAGCCATAAATTGGTCTGCTCTCTATGCAGTGCAACAGTCCCTCTGAAACCCCTACTGAATTTTTAGAACATTTGCGAGAGGCAATGCATCACTATACACCTTTAGACCCTGAATCTGAGGAAGGGACACTACAATTAGTACATTTATTTTTAGGACAGTTCACAGGGGACATCAGACAAACTTCAGAAGATTCGGCAGCCAATGGGGTGGAATTTAGAAATTTTTCTAGATGAGGAATGGAGGGTTTTCACCAATCGACAGGAAGGATACAAACAAGGGATGAGAAAATTAGTAGCAGTACTAAGAGAGGAGGAAAAAGGGAGACGTGGACAAGGACCACCAAGGCAAGGTCCACCCTGATTAAGAAAAGATCAATGTGCATTTTGCAAGAAAACTGGACACTAGAAAAACCAGTGCCCAGAACAGAGAAAAGGCGACGACGAGAGAAGGGAAGGGGAGATCAAAGAGGGGAGGGAGTGGTTGCACACGTTAAGGAAGACTGAGGAGGACTGGAGAGTCTTTCCCTAAGAGACCCTCTGGTTATAATCAACTTAGGGGAAAAGGAAAAGGAAATGGAATTTTTGGTAGATATAGGAGCAACATACTCAGTGTTAAATAAAGCTTTAATGCCTGAAACAGATGATTATGGTAAAGGGAGTAACTGGCCAATCTGAAAGAGCATATTTTTGCAAACCATTAAAATATAATCTTGGGAAACAATGGGGAATTCGTAAATTTTTCTACATGCCCGATTCTTTGAAGGCACTTTTGGGCAGAGATTTGTTGAAACAGTTGGAAGCAAAAATCACATTTAAAAATGGGGAAATCATTTTGGAGGTAAAGGATCAATAATGTGTGGAAATGTTAAGTTTAATGTTAACAATTAGTGAGACCAAAACTGAGGATGAAAAAGAAATTAACAAAAAAATAATGGACCAGGTGTTCCCTAGGGTGTGGACTTCTAATATACCAAAGAGAACAAAGAATGCACCTCTGGTACAAGTCAAACTTAAAGAAGGAAAGCAACCAGTTAAGGTTAAACAGTACCCCATAATAAAGGAAGATAGAGAAGGGATGAGCACGGTAATTGAGAACTTATTGCAGCAAGGGCTATCAAAGGAGTGCCAGTCTGATTTTAATACTCTGGTTTTGCCTGTTAAGAAGTCTAATGGGCCATACCGAATAGTACAGGACCTGTGAGCTGTTAATAAAATAAATGAGGACCTATAGCCAGTGCTAGGAAACCCATGGTATTGGTTTGAAAGCAAAACTAGTGAGATACTCCAAGTCAGTAATAAAATTTGATAGAGAAAAAAAGAGAAAAAATAAAATACATGCAATAATACAAAAGAAAAAACCACCGACAGAGTCAGAATACAACCTGACACCCTGTCAGTCGGGGTGTTGGTAGCAGTCCATATAAATGGTGGCTGCAGTCCTCCTGCATGACAGATGTGGTTCAGTTGAAGCAGTGCTCCTGTAGAAGGGTGCAGTTTTCCTCCGAAGGTCCAGTGATGATGTGGAAAAGGTCCGACTTTCCTCTGGGATCCAGTGGAAAGGGCTGCCTTCATGTCCCAAACCCCAGTTTTTTTATCTAGGTAGGAAAGGTTTGTCTCCTCCCCTTGGCTGGAGCATCTCCCAATGGGATGATGTAATCTTATCAGTCATACAATAGGACTTAGTGGCCCATTAACAGAATATATTTTCTGGAGGAAGGATGGGTTGTGAAAAGATAACGATGATCAACCCCCTGATTTTATCAGATGGCACATCAGCAGAGGATATCTCTCACAGAGATAAGGATCACCACCCCTCCCACATTTCAGCAGATGTTGATAGAATACAGATTTTTGCATTGTACCCTAGGACATAATCCACCCCTTATTCTATTGCCATCTACATCATACCCCAACCAATACTTTCTTAGATATATATATATATAATACAGAATGAAACCTTACATACAGTTCTCACTTAAAATTAGGTCTCCTTGCGGTACACAACGGGTTTTCTTATCTTTCTGCATTACCTCCCAAGTGTAACCAGGTCCTTGAGCAAAAACAATCCCATGGATTGGTTTGCCTTTGCCTGTGGTGGGATTAATCTAAACAGTCTTTCCTAAAATACCTTTCATGTGTACCACAGGGACTTAGTCCCCGTCCGCTGTGTGCAGGGGTTCAGAGTGGGCAGGACCGGCTCTATTGATGGACCCTCCGGTGTTAACCATCCACGTGGCTTTGGCCAAGTTAATTTCCCAATTTCGGAAGGTTCCCCCACCAAGTGCTTTCAGGGTAGTCTTAAGGAGTTCATTACACTGTTCAACTTTCCCGGCAACTGGAGCCTGGTAAGGGATATGATATATCCATTCAATACCATGTTCTTTGGCCCAGGTATTTATAAGGCTGTTCTTGAAATGGGTTCCATTGTTCGACTCAGTTCTGTCAGGGGTATTATGTTTCCAAAGGACTTGTTTTTTAGGCCCAAGATGGTGTCTTGGACAGTGACATGAGGCACAGGGTAGGTTTTTAACCATTATGTGGTTGCTTCCACCATGGTCAGTACGTAGCGGTTGCCCTGGCGAATTTGGGGAAGGGTGATGTAGTCAATTTGCCAGGCTTCCCCATACCTGTACGTCGACCATCATCTGCTGTACTACAAAGGCTTCACCCGCTTGGCCTGTTTGATTGCAGCACAGTTGTGGATGACCTGTGAGATGCTGTCCATGGTAAGGTCCACCCCTCGGTCACGGGCCCATCGGTATGTTGCATCTCTCCCCTGATGACCAGAGGCATCATGGGCCAAACGAGCTAGGAATGATTCTCCCTTGTGCTGCCAGTCTAGATCCACCTGTGATACTTTCACTTTGGCAGCTCGATCCACCTGCTCGTTGTTGTGATATTCTTCATTAGCCTGACTTTTGGGTACGTGTGCATCCACATGTTGAACTTTCATGGTCAGTTTTTTTACTTGGGCAGCAATGTCCTGCCAAATCTCAGCTGCCCAGATGGGTTTCTCTCTGCGCTGCCAGTTGGCCTTTTTTTAGTGATTCAGCCATCCCTACAGAACATTAGCTACCATCCATGAGTTAGTGTAGAGATAGAGCCTTGGCCACTTCTCTCGTTCAGCAATATCCATGGCCAACTGGACGGCTTTTAGCTCTGCGACCTGACTCGATCCCCCTTGTCCCTCGGTAGCTTGTGCAACTTGTCGTGTGGGGCTTCATACTGCAGCTTTCCATTTCTGGTTAGTGCCTACAATTCAGCAGGAATCATCAGTGAAGGGGGCATATTGTCTTTCAGTCTCCGGTAGCTCATTATATGGTGGGGCTTCCTCAGCACGTGCCACTTGCTCCTCTTCTTCTTCAGAAGACAATCCAAAAGTCTCACCTTCAGGCCAGTTTGTAATTATTTCCAGAATCCCAGGGCGATTTTGATTCCCAATACAGGCCCGCTGAGTGATGAGGGCAATCCACTTGCTCCATGTGGTGTCAGTGGCGTGATGTGTAGAAGGCGCCTTTCCCTTGAACATCCAGCCCAGCACTGGCAGTCGGGGTGCCAGGAGGAGTTGTGTTTCTGTGCCAACCACCTCTGAGGCAGCTTGAACTCCTTCATAAGCGGCCAAGATCTCCTTCTCTGTGGGAATGTAATTGGCTTCAGATCCTTTGTAGCTTCTGCTCCAGAATCCCAGTGGTAGACCCTGAGTCTCACCAGGCACCTTCTGCCAAAGGCTCAAGGATAGACCATGGTTCCTGGCTGCAGAGTAGAGCACGTTCTTTATTTCTGGTCCTGTCTTGACTGGGCCAAGGGCTACTGCATGAGAGATCTCTTGCTTGATTTGGGCGAAGGCTTACTGTTGTTCAGGGGCCCAGTGGAAATCATTCTTCTTGCAGGTAACTAGGTAGAGAGGGCTCACCATCTGACTGTATTTAGGAATATGCATTCTCTAAAAACCTATGGCACCTAGGAAAGCTTCTGTTTCCTTCTTGCTGGTTGGTGAAGACATTGCAGTGATCTTATTAATTACCTCTGTTGGGATTTGACGATGTCCATCTTGCCACTTGACTCTTAGAAACCAAATTTTCTGAGCCGGTCCTTTAACCTTATTTCGCTTAATGGCAAAACCAGCTTTTAGCGGAATCTGGATAATCTTCTCTCTTTTTTTGAAGACTTCCCCTGCTGTGCTCCCCCATACAATGATATCATCGATATACTGTAGATGTTCAGGAGCTTCACCCTTTTCCAGTGCAGCCTGGATCAGTCCATGACAGATGGTGGGACTGTGCTTCCACCCCTGGGGCAGACGATTCCAGGTGTACTGCACGCCCCTCCAGGTGAAAGCAAACTGAGGCCTGCATTCTGCTGCCAGAGGAATGGAGAAAAATGCATGGGCGATGTCAATGGTGGCATATCACTTTGCTGCCTTGGACTCCAGCTCGTACTGCAGTTCCAGCATGTCCGGCATGGCAACGCTCAGTGGTGGTGTCTCTTCATTCAATGCACGATAGTCCACGGTTAATCTCCATTCTCCTTCAGATTTATGCACAGGCCAGATGGGGCTGTTGAAGGGTGAGTGGGTTTTGTTGACCACCCCTTGGCTCTCCAGTTTACGAATCATTTTATGGATGGGAATCTCAGAGCGTATGTCTGTACAGTACAGCCGACGGTGTACTGTTGTTCTGGCGATTGGTACCTGTTGCTCTTCAGCTCTCAGTAGTCCTACAGCAGAGGGGTCATCTGCAAGACTAGGCAAGGTGTTCAGATTTCTAATGTTGTCTGTCTCTACAGCAGCTATCCCGAAAGCCCAGCGATATCCTTTTGGGTCTTTGAAATATCCATTCTAAGAGAATCTATGCTAAGGATGTATGGGGCCTCTGGGCCAGTCACGAAGGGGTGTTTCTGCCACCTGTTCCCAGTTAAATTCACTTTGGCCTCTACTACAGTCAGCTGCTGGGATCCTCCTGTCACCCCAGAAATAGAGATGGATTCTTCTCCTACAGACCTTGATGGCATCAGACTACATTGGGCGCTGGTGTCAACCAAAGCCTTATGTTTTTGTGGGTCGGATGTGCCAGGCCATCAGATCCACACAGTCCAATAGATCCAATTATCCCTCTCCTCTACCTGGTTAGCGAAAGGGCTCCGCTATTCCTGATCTTGGTACATGTTGCTCTCTTCCTATAAATAGGTTCTTGTGGTCCCTTCAAGAGGATCAGTCATATCATCATTCTGATACTGTCTGGAGTTTTGTGCACGAGAGACTGGAGCATCATTGACTCTAGATGAGCTTCTTGTGTTAGGTGTCTCTCTTTTCAGCTCACGTACCCCGGCTGGTAAGGAGGAGGTGGGTTTTCCATCCCACTTCCTCATGTCTTCTCCATGCTCCTGAAGGAAAAACCAGAGGTTACCTTGTGGAGTGTGTCCTCTCTCCCTGCCTGAGGAACGCCAGCTCCTAATGGCAGAAACTCTTGTTGGTTCTGGAGATATCTGGTAGTTGTTTTCCTTAAGTTCTTTTTTTTAGTTTCTGATGGCCCTCTTCAATCAAGCTCGGGACTTGCTCCACCAGCCTTGTTTCCACGGATGAGACATGGGTAGGAAATGGGGCTGTGACAGTGTCCTCATAAATTCTTAGTTTATTGGCCAAGACGCCTACCATGTCCTCACCTTCCCTCCACTGCAGCGTTGCCAGGTAATGGGAATACATCTCTGGTCCAAGCCATGCGAATCTCAACCACATCTGTGATGTGCACCGGAAACAGTTCTGGGCTCTTAGGAAATCTCTCATCTTCTGAGAAAATGATCTCCAGCACAGCCAATTCCCTCAGGCATTGGATACCTTCTTCCATTGTGCTCCATTTTCCTTGGTGCACCTGGAGATCTTCTTTACAAAGGTATCTGTCCTTCACACTTGTCAGCAGTTGCCGCCAGAGGCTGAGAGTTTCTTGGGTTCTCCCAATCCCCTGCTCAATGACCACATCCCGGGACAGAGATCCCAGTTGCCTGGCCTCACTTCCATCCAGAATGGTGTCATTGGCTGCAGCGTCCCAGATGAGGAGCAGCCAGGTCAAGATGGACTCATTCGTCTGGCACGTGAATTCCCTCCACAGGTCACGCATCTCATTCAGGGATAGGGAGCGAGTGATGATTTCTGGCTTTGTCACTTCCCCTGGGTGCGAAGGTCCTGCCATGTCCTCGTCAGTCACTATGCGAATTGATTTGCTCTTTGATTTCTTCTTCTGAACGGGGGCAACTGCTACTGGTCTAGGCTGTTCTGGTGCAGTGATGGTTTGTGTGAAGATGCTGATGGCGCTTCTGGCTTTGTTATCTTCTGTGGCAGTCTTAGTAGACACGGACACTGTTGCTTTGTGTTTGTTTTTTTTCTTCTTTGTGACATTCTGTGCAGACATGGATGAAGTTGATTTGTTTCTTTTTTTCTCTTCCTCAAGTATACGCTGCAGTACACCATGTAGTGTTTTGTTTTTCAGCATATTGTAGGCTGTGCAGAGGAGACAAAGCAGAACCAACCACAATATTATGCTGTCCTTGGCATCCAGCCGGAACTCAACATTTTCAAAAACTGCTGTGTCAGGATGGAAAGATTGGAAAAATCATTCTTTACCCCTCCCCCGATGGGCTGGGTGCCATTGTTAAGGCCCCGGATGTAGCAACCTAGACTACGACAGGCAAACAACGTTGAGTATATATTCCGAATGATGTTCATTATATCAGAGGTTATCATGCAGTAGACATAATAGGCTGATAAAGCAATTTTTATATCATACCCTGGTCTACACAGGAACATTACAGCCAGCAGATAGTTCCCCATGTGCGGAAAAATATAGAGAGTAAGATATAAAACCCATGGAAGCATGTTGACAATCATGGTGAATACAAAATTGTAATACTGACTTTTCGCAGTACCCTTCTGAATCATGGTTTTTAAAAAAGTTTGAATTTTTGCTAAGAGTAGAAGTAGTTTCCATGACCAAGATTTAAATTAGGTAGGTAAATGGTAGGTTAACAATTACTAGATGCTTAGGCCAGAGCTAATTGGTATAATTATCTGCTATTATAAATTTATGTACAGAACAACGTAAAATAAGTAAACCGTTAACCCTGAAGCACTGGGCCTTGGATCGTGCCAGAGGGTCACAGAGACCTGATGAAGACTCTCCTGACTTCATCCTTCGAGACCACTGACCCATTTCGAGATCACCGACCTAAAACAAGAGAATAACTGCATACGCGTGAAGGACTGATGGGCTCATTTTAATATGGGATGGGGATGGGAGGTGCTGGGGTTATGTATATGTATTGTATATAAGATTTTGGGGAATAAATAGATGGAAAAGAACCTTGTTCGGGGCAGTCACACCTTTCGGAGGTGACTCCCGTGCTGCACGCCGGTGAATAAACAAACCACTTTCTAACTTTAATTAGTTAGAGGGTCTTTGTCCGTGATTATACCGGTTTTCTTTAACGATTCACTTCGTTCCCCACATTGGGCGCCAATAAATGTGTTGGTTTGACAGCAAAACCAGTGAGAGACTCCAAGTCAGTAATACTATTTAATAGGAAAAAAGAGAAAAAATATAATACATGCTATAATACAAAAGAAAAAAGTCACCGACAGTCAGAATACAACCTGACACCCTGTCAGTCAGGGTGTTGGTAGCAGTCCATATAAATGGTGGCTGCAGTCCTCCTGGATGACAGATATGATTCAGTTGAAGCAGTGCTCCTGTAGAAGGGTGCAGTTTTCCTCCGAAGGTCCAGTGATGATGTGGAAAAGGTCCGACTTCCCTCTGGGATCCAGTGGAAAGGGCTGCCTTCATGTCCCAAACCCCAGTTTTTTTATCTAGGTAGGAAAGGCTTGGCTCCTGCCCCTGGTTGGGGCATCGTCCAATGGGATGATGTAATCTTATCAGTCATACAATAGGACTTAATGGCCCATTAACAGAATATATTTTCTGGAGGAAGGATGGGTTGTGGAAAGATAACGATGATCAACCCCCTGATTTTATCAGATGGCACATCAGCAGAAGATATCTCTCACAAAGATAAGGATCACCACCCCTCCCACATTTCAGCAGATGTTGATAGAATACACATTTTTGCATTGTACCCCAGGACACCCATACACCTTGCTAACATGCTTGACACCTGAACTAACCCGGTTTACTTTTTTAGATTTGAAAGATGCTTTCTTTTGCCTCCCTCTCCATGAAACCAGCCATAAAATTTTTGCCTTTGAATGGGAAAACCCCAGAAGTGGGTGTAAGACACAGCTCACATGGCAGTGCTGCCTGAAGGGTTTAAAAAGAGTCCCACAATATTTGGAGAACAACTTGCAAGAGATTTGGAATCCTAGGAAGCCCCATCAGAAGGACCGCTGTTGCAGTACGTAGACGACCTCTTGATAGCCACTTGAACCCAAAACTCATGTGTAGACTGGACGGTAAGCCTCTTGAACTTTTTAGGTTCACAAGGGTACAGAGTAGAAAAAGGCTCAGTTAATGAATCAAACAGTCATCTACGTGGATTATGAAGTCAGTGCTGGACAGAGAACTTTGGGGCAATATGCCAGACCCCAAAACCCCAAAAAATTAAGGAAATGAGAACCATTCTGGGAATGAGAGGGTGGTGTAGATTGTGGATTTATAATTATGGACTGTTAGTTAAACCCCTGAATGTCCTGATTACAGAAGGAAACAGAGATATCCAATGGACAAAAGAAGGTACACGAGCCTTCTACCAGTTAAAGAAAGCCCTCATGTCAGCTCCCACTCTCAGACTCCTGGATGTGAGTAAACCATCATTTCTGTTTTCTCATGAGAAACAGGGGATTGCCTTGGGGATACTGGCACAAGACTTGGGCCTGTATCAGAGGGCAGTTGCTTACTTTTCCAAGCAGCTGGATGCAGCAGCTAAGGGATGGCCAGGGTGTCTCAGAGCTGTTGCTGCAGTGGTGCTGAATATCCAAGAAGCACGCAAGTTCACCCTAGGCCAGAAGATGACTGTGCTGTTTTCCCACACAGTGTCTGCAGTACTGGAGATAAAAGGCAGACACTGGCTTTCCCCACAGAGATTCGTGAAATACCAAGCCATAATGGTAGAGCAGGATGATGTGAAGATTGTAGTCACTAACCTTGTGAATCCAGCTTCCTTTCTCAGTGGGAATACAGGATAACCAGTGATCCACAATTGCCTGGAAACCATCGAGGCCACTTACTCCAGTCACTCGGATCTGAAGGACTCTCCTCTTGATGACATTGAGACCTGTTTTACTGATGGAAGCAGCTACGTTATCATCAGAAAGAGATATGGTGGGTATGCAGTTACTACTTGCAGAGAGGTAATAGAGTCTAGACCATTGCCAGCAAACACCTCTGCACAAAATGCTAAAATAATTGCCCTAACTCATGCTTTAGAGTTGGCAAAAAGGAAAGAAATAAACATTTATATGGATTCAAGGTATGCATTTGGAGTGGTGCATGTGCATGGAGTTATTTGGAGAGAAAGAGGACTGTTAAATTCACAAGGGAAAAGCATCAAGCAGACACAAGAGATAATAAAACTGTTGGAAGCAGTCCAACTACCTGAGAAGGGAGCTACTATGCGTATCAAGGCACACCAGAAAGTGAGCTCTGAATTGGAAGGAAGGAAGGAAGGAATGAGCTGGCGGACAGAGCGGCAAAAGAAGCAGCCAAAGGTGGGGTAGCCACTGAGGAAGCTTTAGTTCCAGAGGGAAAGATTTCTTTAGATGGTAAGCCAAAGTATAATAAAAAAATAATAAAAAGCTTATTAGACCTGAAAAGGCAAGCTATAATCAGGAGGGGTGGGCTGTTACAGAAAAAGGAAAAGCAAAACTTGTCATGCCCTCCTATTTGCTATGGTCCCTAGTAAAAGAGGAACATCAGAAAACACACTGGGGACTAGATGCTTTGTATAATTATTTAAAAGACAGAATTACGGCCAGAAATTTACAGGGTACAGTTATTCAAGTGACCCGACAATGTAGTCTTTGCCTCCAAACTAAGTCAAAAAATATCCCTAAGCCAAAGCTAGGGCAAATGGGAAAAATACTATGGACATGGAGAACAGTGGCAAATTTCTCAGAATTTCCAAGGAAAAGGGGGATATCGATATTTACTGGTATTAACAGATACCTTTTCAGGGTGACCAGAAGCTTTCCAGACCAGAACTGCCAAAGCACGAGAGGTAACCAAAGCACTGTTACAAGAAATAATACCACGCTTTGGAGTTCCAGCCACAGTATCCTTGGATAGAGGACCACATATTATTTCAAAAATTGTACAGCAAATTAGCCACCAATTAGGCATAGATTGGGAACTACACACCCTATATCGCCCTCAGTCAAGTGACCAAGTAGAGAAAATGAACCACTTGATCAAGCAACAAATTATAAGGCTAGGACAAGAAGCAAAATTACCCTGGCCCCAGGATCTTCCTTTGGCATTACTGCAAATTCGGACTACACCAAGAACAAAAGAAAAGTTAAGTCCTTTTGAGATACTATATGGAAAACCATGAAGTACAAGAGTAAACAGTAACCCAGGTAAGGGTAGAAACCTAACACAGATATACAGTAGCACTAAACAAACAACTTTAAAAAATTTAAAAACTTGGTGGGGGCTCGAAGCAAAGAACTAGATGGGGCAGTACATGACATACAGCCTGGAGATTATGTTTATGTTAAGTCTCTTGCAGAGAAAACTTTGGAGCCGCAGTGGAAGGACCATTCCAAGTGCTCCTCATCACTTTTACTGCAATCAAGATCAAGGAACAAAACGCCTGAATTCACCATATCCGAGTGAAAAAAGCTCCAGAAGACCCTTGGAAAGCAACACTGTGTGATAATGAGCTAAAGCTAAAGTTCACTAGGGAAAAATGAATAGATTATAGGTGAAAATGTTGTTCTTGCTTGTGACAATCCAGAAAAGTATTCCCAGCCTGAATCAAGGAAGTGTAACCTGGAAAACTGTAGCTCTGACGATCATAGTCATGGCTATGGCAACAGTGGACAATAGTACAAGACCTCCCACTTACAATATGGCTACTGTTTATATGTGTTGGGGAAGAGCTTCTGACTATGACTCTTGTACGTCTCTGTGGCACCCGTTACAAATCACAAACGCAACTGTCTGGACAGGGAAAGATGTCTGGGGTTATAAATTTGTATTTGTTCAGGACGGATTCCAACAAGAACTTATAAAACCCATCCAAATTGGTAAGGAATGTTGTGACACATGCTTAAGTGACTGCCCTGAATTCAGGTTTACAATAGAGGGATGTGAAGCTGAGACTTTTAAAGTTGATTACAATATAACTCAAGTCTGTGTTAAACCTCAGAATGATGCAACGTTACCAAAACAGACACTAAAAATCCAAACCACTTGAGCCCTAACCATACCATGTAAACCCGAACCGAATATTTATGAAATTGGACCATATGTGGTAAGAAATGTAAGACAGTAGCAATTGCTGTTTAACCCAGAATGGTGTCTCAAACATGTTGAACTGCTAATGTAGATCAGCATTTCAAAAATTCAGCCAGCCTACTCCCCTTTTCTGAAAATATCCTTTGAAAGTTGGGCAACATGGTTAAGGAATCAGGCTCACTTTAAAGACAGAACACGAAGAGATGTGACTAGAATAATAGGTTCAGGATTAGAAGTCTTAAATGGAATTGGTTCAAAAATATTAATGAGCAAGCTGGCCACTGCGACTAGTGATTTGACAAAAATAAAGCAGCCCTTACAATCATCTTTATTAGTATTAGGAACCAATCAGTGGCAGGTTTCAAAGGTATTGCCAAATTTGAGAGAAGCTGAAGATCAAGACTACAAACTAATATGGAAAGTACTTGGTGTAGCTCAGGATAATGTGTCTTTAACTCTTAATTGTATAAAGGCACAGGTGTGGATGTAGTCAACAGTCTCTTTAGTCATAAGAGAGGAAAGTGAAGGCATTTTTCCAATTGAAATACGAAAAGCCATATGGGATAATGCCACGAATTTGGAAAGGAGCCTGCAGTCCTGTATCCATGGAAAGGGGTTTTAATCCTTTAAGTGCGGCGGAAATAAGATGCACAGCTACATGGTCGTTTTTCATGACAGGAAGAAAGACACAAGTTTATTTAGAAACACACTTGGTTTTACAGCATGACTCGCAACTCTAAGAGTAGAGAAAAGGTGATTGGTTCAGAGAGAAGGCACCCCATTCCCAGGGCCTGGTCACGCACCACAACAGGTGTTCTATCTTGTTATTAATTCCTTTTTATTTTGACCAAGATATCACCCTGGGAGAAATTCTCCCTAGCCTTGAACTGGACCAGCTTATCGACTGGGAACAGAGCTGAAAAGCTCCATCCTGGAATATTTTTCAGGCTGTAATTTTCTTACTTTCTCAATATGTGTCCCACACAGTCCTAGTGGACCATGGTAAACTTCATTTATGACCCTGTCACTAATGTGGCTGCTGCCTTTGTACTCACTATACGTAATGTCAGCATTTACATTACCCACCCTATCATCACATTAGGATTAAACCATGGAGAAACAGTACTCTACCCCACTGAACATAGAACATAGGCCCAGATGGTAGACAAGAAATGGCAGACTGTAAATGTAGAATCTTGTGTCACCCGAGAACAACAGGGATTCCTCTGTGAAAGCAATACCATTGATGCCCAGGACATATGCCTAGATACTGAACAAGGTGTATGTCACTTTGAGATGTGCTCGTATATATTGGCCAAGGCTATCTATGTTTAAGAACTGCCTGTGCTTTAGTAAGAGTAGATAATGAGAACAAATACTTACCTGTTGAAAACCACTCCAATTTTTTATTTGTAATTTTGTTAATATTGCTGAATGTGATTTTACATATTTGATACCAGTTGTATCCCACCAGTTAATCAAGGCCAACTATACTGTGTACCACCATCCATCACCCACATTCATTGACATGAAACTTACACTGGTAAAACAGTTAATAAAACATCCAGATCTAAACGAAAACTTAAAGGAAATCAAAGACAATTGAGAAAAGGTTTTAATATCCATCCATCAAGCAAAAGAAATCAGCAAAGTTTTGCAAAGAATAAAACAAGAGGCAAGCCGTCACTGGTGGGATGCACTCTTTGGATGGTGACTGAAGGCAACTGGTATACTTAATGCCCTTATTCACCCAATCATTGTTTTGCTTATTTTAGTCAGCATAAGTTTGGTTTTATCTATTGCAGTACTCATCTGGAATTGGAGGATGCTGCAACCAGGATCAGCCCTGACCTCATTATCAAGAGCATATGTGTCTTGAGTTTGAGTTGCCAATTTGAATAAACTTATTTTTCTTGTTGTGAGACAGAACCAGGAGCAAAAGAGCAAGGCAGGCCTAAAACTTGAGAGAGTATAAAAGAAAATTTATTAACTACACAAACAAAAAGAGAGGGAAAAAAAAATTCAGAATAAGATTTTTTTAGATCACTCCTTCCCTCCCTCTCCCAATCTTCATAACAAAACAAACATATAACAAATACTTCGGTCAGTGCCCAATTTAGTCTTTCTCAGTTCACTTCTGGAGAGAGAAGCCTCTTCTTGTTGAAGTTGTAGGGATTTTTCCCACAAGAAGGAAAAAGACAGTTCTCTTGTGGTTTTATCTTTCACGATTTGCATCCGCCCGGGAACCTGCAACCGTGACGCTCCTCCCACCTCTACAGCTGTCCCAAAGTTGTAGATGTGGGCCATGTCTGCTCCATGGGGTATTACTTTTAAGAATGAAATGTTCAACCGCAAAGATTCTCTCTGTCCTTTTTCCTCTGCTCAGGCTTTATCTTCAGAAAACCAAAATCCCCTTCTTTTCTCAGGACAGAAATTCTCAACACAGGTGCTCTTTAGTCAAATCATCTATTAAATGGAACATTTTCATCCCCCCATGTCTCTTTCCATGGTTTATAGGAATATTCAGTACATCAGTTCATTCCTACAATTTCACAAAAAGATTTTCAGCCATTTCAGCATCTTCTCATTCTCTTTCCATCTTAAAAACTTAGCTCTTACATCACTGACTTCAGAAATCTTCTTATTCCCTTTCATATTCAAAGGAAAGGCTGGAGGCTTTGCAAATCTTATCTGAACACTAAAGAGTTAAAGTTTAACACAACTACAAGAGTTGGGCCAGGCTCAGGCTGTGCTGGGGGGGGGGGGGGGGGGGCAGCCGAGGTGTTAATCAGCCTTTCTGGGGCTGGGCTGCAGCCCCACACTGCCCATGGCCACCCGGGCAGGCCCGGCCCGGCCGGCAGCAGCAAGAGTCGGAATCCCCCCCACGCCAGAGCCGCAGGCCCGTGGAGGAGGAAGCCGTGAAGGTCTTATCACACAACTTTTTCTCCCCCTGGCCATCGGGTCCCCCTCGTTGGCAAACGGGGGCCCAAGCGGCCTCCCGAGCCTCCCCCCCCGCCCCCCGCATGGGGGAGAGGGAAGCTCGGGTTGATGTTACCTGCTCAGCCGCCGGAAGACAAAGAGAGTCAGTTCCGGACCACCCCCCTCAAAATGTGTGTGCACGGAGCGAACCAACCCCCTCTAATTGGCTGTTGCAGGTATCCCAACCCCCAGAGAGGAAACTCCCTTAGGAAGAATCTCCCCTGAGTCTCCTCTTCCTAAGTCAACCCACCACAATATGGTACAGCTCTGAGGAATACTTACTGTATGACTCAGTTGCATGAGGAAGAATCTGTGTATTAGTAAAAGAATTTACTAACCCTATAGAAAAAGGGGGGAAATGAAGCAAGAATCAAAGGATTAAGAGCTTAGCTAAGGGATAGAAGCTTTACATATGATTATAGTAGAAGCAACGTAGAAAGTTAATAGTGACTGACTCAGTAGAGCTAAGACAATAAATCACTGTAGCAATGTATCTGAACAGTGTAGGCCATAACCTGTATCGAGTGCACCAGCCAAACTATATTTAGCTGTTTTTCTGCATTTCTTAGTTTAGACCATTGCTTATAACAGGTGCACTGGATGAGCCATTTTTAGGTGTTTTTCTGCAGTCTATCAAACTTTTTGGAACTCTTCAAGGCTGTTTAAACATAAACTGTGCTAAATTGGGAGAGAAGAAGCTGAAAAACAGAATACCAAGATTAGAAGACCTAAGATAAAGGATGGCTGTGATGCTCTGGACTGCAACCAATCATCTTACCTACAAGGCTCATGCAAGGCATGTGGACAAGATAGAGGCACCAATCATAAAATGCATGATGGCATGAACAGTAGTTTTAGAATATATAAGTAGGGTTCAAAGTAAATGATAAAACAGATTCTGCATAATCATATTGATTTGCTGTCCAGAAGTCCTTTGTTCCCGCATGCTGGTGACCCGATGACGTGATACATCATACACATCCTGTGTATGAAGCAGACCATCAAACTCTTTGGACTTAGTCTCTGAAGGGGGTTAGTGGATCGAAAAGTCATGAGACACGGTCATGGGCTGCTGTGGCTGGACTGCCATAGCGGCATGAGCCAGAGAGCGGCTCTGAGAGAATCGAAGGAATATGGGAGAGAGAAAACTCCTGAGTGGCTTGAAGAAAGCCCACGGAGCACAGGAGAGAGAGAGAGACTCCCGAGAGAGGCTCTGAAAATAAACCGTACACTGTGCAGGGGAGAACTACAGTAAAAGGTGAGCGACCGGGGCTGGGAGGATGGGAAAGGCACTGTCGAAAGAAGAGCAAGTGATGTTGAATATCCTCCAGTGTATCCTCTCTAAGAGAGCAATTAAATACGACACAGAGGTTTTAAAAAGTCTATTAAGATGGGGTCAGGAAAGTGGATTTTTTGTTACTCCTAGAAGGGTTTTTGATACCCTCGAATGGGAAAGGCTGGGCAAGAGTCTTTGGGATGTCTTGACTGATGGATCAGAGGAAGCCAGGGTACTTAGTCCAGTGTGGAAAGTAATAATAACAGTGCTAAAACAATTAAAAGCAGAAAGAATGGCTGCTGCAGGTGTGGAAGTGGCATTAGAGATGCGCAACCCTGTGGCTGCCTTCCCAGCGTTTGCACGAGAGTTCTTTGGGGGGGAAGATACAGTTACCCTGTCTTTACCATCAGCAGTCCCCGAGACAGAGTTGCAGGCTCTGCAAGCGGTCTCAGGCAGTAACAGTGGTCCGGCAGTCTGTGTCGGAACGAGAAAAAATGGAAATAGACACCTCCCTACCTCCGTCGGCATGGGGTTTACCTAAGGGGTGTCTCGCGGTGTCCCCTGAAGAGTTAACAGCAGCTCTAGGAGGACAGGTTTATCTCCTGTTACCACCTTCAAGCCAGACTCACCGGAGCTCAGTCAGCACAGGCATTCAAATGCAGATGGTGGGTATTCACATGCAGAGCTATTGCGTTGCTCAGAGGAGGAAGAGCCCCGGAGGCGAGAGAAAGCGTTAGCAGAATTGAGGGCTATAGTGGACCAACAAATCAGGGAGAGAAAAAAAAAACCCACCATTTTTAATTGCAGAAGTGAGATGGGGCAGTGGTTTGGTCACAAGAGCTGCATATCGCAGTACCCATCTCCCGGATCACAGTGCCAGAGAGGATCTCCGAGTCCAGTTCTCGAGAGAAAGCAGTCCCTAGAGAAGGTCAGTTAGTTCCGACTGATACCAAGGAATGTGAAGAATGTCTGATCCCCCGATTCAATCTGATAGTCTAGAGCATGTGCAGTGGCTGGAAGAAGAAAGAAGCCTGGAGAGAGCTCCGAACATAAATCACCTAACCGCTCAGCGTCTGATGACAGTTTCAACCTCACTTGGCAATGGCAAGGGATCATATGGGATGCCTTGATAGAGGGTGAGTTTATACCCCAAGTGTTCCCAGTCATAGCAGTCCCCAGTAACCTGAATCAGCATCAGTGGGTGGGACTGGATTGGAAACTCATCCTAGAGGGGCAAAAAGCGGTAATGTAGTACGGACTAACTCTTACATGGAAACCTTGCTCAATCACATTTTTACTAGCTGCTTAATGGTTCCATTTGATTGCAAAAAGCTGGCAGAAACTTTTCTAAAACCCACACAGCAGCTGCTGTGGCAGGCCAATTGGGAAAGACGGGTAGAAGCTGCCATGACTGAAAATCTCAGACTCCCCCAGGGAGATCCTAGGCAGTTTGCTACCCCAGACATGATGCTGGGGAAAGGGCCTTTTTTTGACCCGCAGGCTCAGACATGTTTACACACAGCAATTTTGCAGAAGTCTCAGAAGTTAGCACGGGAAGCATTTCATGCTGTCCCAGATATGGGACTTCCGACACTATCCTATACAACTATTAAACAAGATGCCAAAGAGCCTTTTATGAATTTCCTGTGTCGTCTTAGAAATGCTCTCGATCAAGTTCCAGGAATGGCTCTGGAAATTAAAGGTGCATTGGGAATGCAACTGGCTGCAGAGAATGCCAACCCTGCCTGTAAGAGAATTCTGCAAACTTTGCCACGAACAGTCACCTTAGTTGACATGATAGAAGCCTGTTCCAGAGTCAGAACTTCTGAGGAAAAGGCTATTTACCTGGTGGAGGCGATGACAGTTGCCTTAAAACCATTGGTCCAACAGAGAAAAGGTAGTGCTAGCCAAAGATGTTTTAAATGCGGCAGCCTAGGTCATATCCAAACGCAGTGCCAACTCAAGACAGCAAAGAAAAGTAAAGCACCAGCACCATATACTGGATTCCCAGGAATTTGCATTAGATGTGACAAATAAGGGCACAAAGCCAGCAAATGTCAATCTCGGCATAAGAGGGATGGAACACCATTGAGAAACAAGAGGCTGAGCGCGGGGGGAAATTGCATGAAGACACAAATGTTCCCTCACAACCAGGAGACTGCCTGGATGTCCTCAAGTCAGCAACAGCAGGAAGCACCCTGAGTGGATTTGGCAACAGCAGTAGAAATAACCCTGTAAAACAGTGATGTACAGGTCGCTCCATCAACAACAAACGGACTTTTAGGTTATGGACTCAGTGTTCTGCTGATAGGGAGACCATCTACCTCAATGAAAGGGATTTTTGTTTTGCCTGGACTAATAGATGCAGACTATGTGGGTAATATTGGGATTATGGTACAGACTATTCATATTCCACAAGGCACTAGATTGGCACAGTTAATTCCTTTTGAAGTCAAGGTTCCTAATCCAGGGGTCATGCAAAGAGGGGGTGGAGGTTTTGGGTCAACGGGAACCCCTCAAGTAATGTTTGCATTACCATTATCAGGAGCAAAAACAATTAAACCTATTACTTTTCAGCACCCCAATGGAGGAACTATGTCAGTGGAAACAGCATTGCTGGACACGGGTTCAGATGTCATCAATTTTCTCTCCTTTGTATGGCCTGCTTCATGGCCTCTGAATACTCTGGGAACACCTGTGATGGGAGTGGGAGGTGTGCAAATGACTCTGATTAGCCAAGTACTTCTAAGAGTATGGGTTGATGGGGAGGCACATGTTTGTGCTCAGGTGAAAACTTATGTGATGAATACAACAGTCTGGCTGCTGGGAAGAGATGCCCTGAGCCAGATGGGTTTCTGTAAGGAGTGTTCAGGGCTTTCCAGGCTTTTAGCACCACTGTGTAGTGGTTTGACATCAGTCTCATCTGTTTCAGTTCAGAGCCAGGATTATTAGAAAGGCAGTCAAGCCAGATTCTAGTGTTCGGACTTGTTTGTTTATTATATCTTATCAAAATTTACAGAAAGCATAGCAGCACTTCTAGCTGCTTGCTAGAAGTAGGAAAAATAGCTCTAAGCTGAGCCTGTTTCAAGGCCTTTTAAAGCTAAACAGACCAATAAAAGTTTAACACCTATATTATTTATACTCTTGACCCAATAATAGATTCCCATGACCCTTAGAGGGACTTTCAACTAACCAATCCAAAGATAACTACCTAAGTTCCGTGGAGAAGGAAGAGAAGAAGATGAACAAGAAGAAAAGCCACCACCCAAAATTCTCCATCTTCTCTCCTAACTACCACTATACTGTAAAAACCTCAAATTTAAAACCCATCACCCAGTGAAAATACACACATCTAACCTACTACACATTGAACATTTCTAACTTACCATTTATATTTAAAAGTCTTCTCCAAGGTTTCAGGTCCAGTGCAGTGTTTTCCAGGGGGTCTGTGCCTGGAAGCACAAAGAGCTCAAAAATTCCAGTTTCCTGAGATCCAACATGTTTCTGTCTCACTAATGAGGGTTTTTAGTGGCAGCCATTGAGAGGCAGCCAATCCTAAAATTGAAATGGTTGACAGAAACACCAATCTGGATTGATCAATGGGTGCTGTATAAAGAAAAGCTTGCCCATGTCAATGAATTGGTTGATGAGCAGTTGAAAAAGGGACACATCATACCTTCTGCAAGTCCCTGGAACACGCCCATTTTTACAATTTGCATTTACATTTTTTGCCCATTTTTTACCTAAAAAATCAGGCAAATGGAGATTTTACATGACCTACGAGCCATCAATTCTGTGATGCAGGATATGAGATCCCTGCAACTTGGCCTACCTTCCCCTTCAATATTACCTGTCAATTGGCAACTGGTGATCATTGATTTGAAAGATTGTTTTTTCACAATTCCTCTACATGAGGATGACAGTGAGAAGTTTGCTTTCTCAGTGCCGTCCATAAACAAGGCAGAGCCAGCAAAGAGGTATCAATGGGTAGTATTGCCTCAAGGGATGCGAAATTCTCCCACAATGTGACAACTATACATTACTTGGGCACTAGCCTCACTGAGAAAACAATATTCACAGTATTTTACCTATCATTACATGGATGGTGTTCTGATAGCAGGTGAAAACAGATGCAGCAAACCTGCTACCTGCCCTTCAGCAACAGCTGCAGGAGTCAGGTCTCCAAATTGCTCCTGAAAAAGTTCAACAACAGACCCCATGGAAATATTTGAGAATGCTTATCACTGAAGCTCAAATTCAGCCTCAAAGATTAACTATTTCTGCAGAAATTCGGACTTTGACAGATGCTCAAAAATTAATTGGAGACATACAGTGGATTTGTAACACTTCTGGCATCACTAATGAGGACCTTGAACCTCTAATGCCATTATTGAAAAGGGGAAATCAGGCCAATTTGCCTTGTGAATTAACTGAAAAGCAACAGAAGGCTCTGACTCAAATTGCCACTAAATTGGGTAATTCTTTTGAAGATCATTGGTCCCCTACTTTGCCATTGTCCGTAGCTGTGCTGAATAAGGAGAAACACATGATGGCTATCCTGATGCAGTGGGACAGCCAAGCTGAACAGCCACTAAAGATCCTGGAGTGGGCCTTTTTACCATTCAATTTGAATAAGTCTTTGACCACAAGAATAGAGGCTATAGCAAAAGTTGTAATTAAAGCATGGAAACAGACATTGGAAATTGCAGGAATGGAGCCTCAAAGTATTCTGCTTCCCTTAACCAAAGATTATTTGCAATGGTCATTACCAAATTCTGATACTTTGCAATGGTCATTGTTAAAATTTTCAGGACATGTTAGCTCTTATTTTCCACCTCATAAGTTTTTCTCATTGCATCAACAGATTGAGGAACTACCTTGGTTATCAAAGCAACCTGTAGAAGGCTTCACAGATTTTACTGATGCTAAGTCGGAAAACTTCTAAAGTGGGCCTTACTTGGCAGGACAAAGTCAAATGGCTCAGTGAAACCTTTGAAGGGCCAGGGGATTCTTTACAGGTGTTATCAGAGTATTTAAAAAGTGGCCAAATGACCCTGTTAACATTGTTTCTGATTCTCTTTATGTAGTAGGTGTGGTTGAAAGCATGGAGCGAGCGATACTGAAAGAAATTCAAAACCGACGGTTGTGGCAACTCTTTTTGCAGCTGTGACAGTTGCTTAATTCTAGCAAGCAAGAATATTTTATCACTCACATCCGGAGTCACTCTGGATTAACAGAAGGTTTGGCCTTAGGAAATGAAAAAGCTGACCAGCTGGTGGCACCACTTTGGGCATCTGCTTTGCCCAACATTGATAAGTTTGCCAAAGCCCAAAGGGCTCACGAGTTTTTTCATCAAGGTGCAAAAGTGTTACACAAACAATTTGGGATAACACTGCAGGATGCTCAAGGAATTGCCACAACGTGTCCTCAGTGTCAGGGTATGATTGGAGGATTAGGTCCTGGAGTTAACCATCGTGGATTAGGGTCTCTGCAATTGTGGCAAACTGATGTAACTATTTATGCTCCTTTTGGTCGCTTTAAACGTCTTCATGTAACCATAGATACATTTCTGCCATGGTTTGGGCCACTCCTATGACAAGTGTAGGCTCTCGTTTTGTCATTTGACACTGGAGAGGTTGTTTTGCTGTAATGGTCTTGCCTCAAGAAATCAAGACAGACAATGGGTCAGGATACACAGCTCCATGGACCCAAGATTTCTTAGCTCGTTGGGGAGTGAAGCATAGCACAGGTATTCCAGGTAACTACAGGACAAGCTATCATTGAAAGAACACATCAGGTGTTGAAAGGATTGCTTGATAAACTGTCCTGGTTTAGGGCAAATTTGGGGGAAAACCTCGGGAAGGAGCCCCCAGAAAGAAAACCCCCACAACTCCTCCCCCCCACCACCGGGTTTGGGAAGAATTTCCTCAGAGAGGAGTGGAAAAAAAACCAGTTTATTTAACAAGTGAAATACTCCCCAGCACAAAAAACAACACCAGCTGACAAAAAAACTCTTTCACAGTTCTGAAGGGATGACAAACTCAGAAAGTCTCTCCTGCGAGTGGTCGCCCATTTATCAGTCTCAGGCGCTGGGGAATGACTGCTGCAGGTCACAGAATGCAGACTCCCGGTGTTACTTGGTGTTTCCCAGGTCCCCGTCTGGAAACAGGTTCAGATGGTATCCAGGAAAGGGGGGGGAGGGAAACAGTCCAGGAAAAAAATTGTACTGCCTAGCTAAACTAACTAATAAGCAAAAGCAAGGGCAAAGCAAAGCAAAGCAAAGAAAAAGAGGCAGAAGCGAGTGAGCAAGCGAGCAAGGAGGCAAGCAAGCAAAACCAGCCAGCCTCTCCTAAACACAGAGCATAGGGGAGATGAGCCAGCTGATAACAAGACAAAACAAACCTTCACTTTCAGAGTCAGTCCTGAAAGCACAGGACATAATACCAAGCACAAACAGAATACACGATTGGAGATACAAACACCATAACGTCACCCTAGGACATAAACAAAAGATGGGAGAGGAAGGGCTGATCCCGCAGGACCGAGTGTTGAAGGCAGTTTATGTTATGAATCATCTGCGGTTGGTAGGTACTAGTAATGATCCACCAGCATTAGCACATTACTCAGGTCTACAGCAAGATTGTGATTTGATGCAACACCGGACAAAAGTTTGCTTTAAAAATCCTATGACAGGGTTATGGGAAGGACCTGCAGATCTATTAATGCTAGGCAGGGGCTATGCTTGTGTCGTTACAAAGGACCCCAATGCATGTCAGTGAAGTGGGTTCACCCCTTGGCTTGAGAAGGACACTCAGATCTCTAGCATCAGTAATGAACCAGCAACCAGTGAAACCTGAAAACATCAATGCCCTAAGAACTGTGAATGCTTTTGCTATCCTTGGGTGAGATTAGAGTGTGTGGAGTGTGGATTAAATAGGTGGATTCAGTTTAAAGGAACGAGCTTCCCAAGATGTATGGAGTGCAGACATCTGCACTCCCAAGAATTTAATACCTGGACGGTGTTGTCACAGGTGACAGGAATAACGGTCAATTCCAGTGAGTCCTGTCGGGAAGCCTTAAGTTTGTATGAAAATCGGAGGCAATTGGCACAGGGTATTAATTGGGATTATAGTGAACTCTGAAGGCTCGAGCAGAGACAGAGAAGAGGCTCAAGGGTACTGAATCCGGGAAAATAATCTTTATCCCTAGGAATTGGGGAATTAGACCTGAACAATGGGAGTGATCAAAATGGATATGGAGAGAAAGAAGGCAAGGGAGAAGAAGATAAGGATGAGGAACAGTTTCAAACTAGATAGATGTGTTTTTGAGGTTTTCCCACTGTTACTTGTAACATCTGGCAACATCGGTAGTGCAGAAGAAATTAACCTGCCAGGATGGCATCGTCAGAATATGTGGCTTACTTGAGCTTATGCCACTGGGGTGGATTCCTTTTGTCTATCCTTAGCCATGCCAGGAGACCCTTTCCGTAGGTGTTTAATTGGTGTTCCACTAAGTAATTTTACTGGTTTTGTAAAATAGATAGGAGCCAGAGGAGAGCCATATGTGAGAGCAAAAGGACCAGAGGCAGAGGATCGTTGGTGCAACATAACCAAAGGTGGTACAAAAGTGGATGTATGCAAAAGATTGGGGATGAAGCCGAATGGAGAGGGCTTTCAAGCAGGTATGATAACTCGATCACTGAAGGAGAGTGGACTAGAGCCTGAAGAACTAGATCTGTTAGGGTCAATACCTGGGAATTATTGCTTGTTTTTTAACTATTTATTAAATCCAAAATTAATTGATACGAGCAATGTCCTAGGTCACGTCCCAAAAACAAGTGTCGTCCTTAACCCTAACTCTCCATGGTATAAGAACGTGACCAAATATTGCCACAAATGGACTTATCCTGAAAGTTCTGGTGAAAATGCAACTGTAAGACTTCTTCCACCAGGAGTCTTTTTAATCCGTGGGGGCAGGGCGTGGCCCGCAATTCCAAGTAATCCCTTTGGTGAGCCTTGTTATTTGGGAAAGCTAACTATGTTTGCTCCTAGCATGCATGAGATGCTGAATCAGACCATTTGGAGAGCAGGACATTGCAGGAGAGCTGAAAGAGAAATTAAGGGTTTGGGACCTGATTGTTATGATCGTGAAGAGTTTTGGGGTGTCCAGCACAATAATAGCATCAATTCTTTCTCCAGGTATTGCTGCTGCTCGGGCTTTGGCTACGCTTAACAAGCTGGGATGCTGGGTGAATAAACAGCTGAACATAACTTCTACTATTTTGAAACAGATGATCACTGATGTAGAGAGTATTAGACTCAGCACACTGCAGAATAGAGCTGCTATAGATTTTTTGCTATTGGCACATGGGCACAGGGGCGAGGATTTTGAAGGGATATGTCGCATGAACCTCTCTGACCATTCTGCATCCAGTCACAAGAAACTCAGACAACTGCAAGATAACATGAAGAAGTTGACTGTGAATGACTGGGGTTTGGATGAATGGTTTCAAGGATGTGGAATAACTGGATGGTTGAAAGATATAATGAAGGGGGCTTTGGTATTACTGTTAGTTATTTTCATATTTCTTTGTGTTATTCCTTGCATAATAAAGTTGGTGACTTAATTGATAGAAAATAGAGTGAAAAAGGTTTGGCTGGTGCAAGAAAAAAAAGGGGGAATTGTAGCAATATATCTGAACATTCTAGGCCATAACATGTATGAAGTGCACCAGTCAAACTATATTTAGCTGTTTTTCTGCATTTCTTAGTTTAGACCATTGCTTATAACAGATGCACTGGATGAGCCATTTTTAGGTGTTTTTCTGCAGTCTATCAAACTTTTTGGAACTCTTCAAGGCTGTTTAAACATAAACTGTGCTAAATTGGGAGAGAAGAAGCTGAAAAACAGAATACCAAGATTAGAAGACCTAAGATAAAGGATGGCTGTGATGCTCTGGACTGCAACCAATCATCTTACCTACAAGGCTCATGCAAGGCATGTGGACAAGATAGAGGCACCAATCATAAAATGCATGATGGCATGAACAGTAGTTTTAGAATATATAAGTAGGGTTCAAAGTAAATGATAAAACAGATTCTGCATAATCATATTGATTTGCTGTCCAGAAGTCCTTTGTTCCTGCAAATCACTTGCTTGGCTTTGTTGTGTCAAGATGGGCAGTTGGGATATTGTTAAAGTGAAGAAACCATAACTGCACCTTAACCCCGAAACCAGCCAGAACCAAGTTAGGGAGCTTGAACTATGGCCAAGGGGCCCAAGAGCCTGGCAGCAAGACAAAGGTGAAAAGTTGTAAGCAAGGAAGAATCCCTGACCAAACAAGGTCAGCCCTCAAGGGAGTCATTCTTCTGCGTACTCAGATCTCCTAAGGAGACATTCAGCATCATCACCTGGGGAATGCTTCTACTCCCTCTTCTCTGAAATGAAAATTTTAAAAAATTACTCACTTTAATAAAGAAAAAGTCATGAGGAGCACTTTGAAATCTTCCTCGTTAAAAGAACTCCAAACTTTCTCCAATGAGCTGCACAAGCTCTGGAGATTGGAAGACAATTGAAGGAAGACAAAGAGCTTCTGAGGACTGATTCTAGGTGGATTTGTGGCTGATTCCAGGACCCTCAGGCACTGAGAGAAGGTTCAAGAAGCTGAGCTGCTCAAGGAGTCAGAAGCAAAACCCCAAGTTCCTTGGAGCATCACTAGCCCCACTGAGGGCAGGGACTGCCAAAGCCTCCCCAGGGACTGGTGAGAGCACATCCTTGAGGCCAGGATTGCAGGAGCCCAAGGCTCCTGGGCTGGTTGGAGGAAGCAGAAAGGCCAAGCCCTGAGCCCAGGCCTGAGACAACAGGGCCTGTCCCGCACAGGTGGCTCGGGTCTGTTTGTGGGGCAGTGGGATGTGAGGGGCAGGAAGGACAAATGTCATAAACCTGTATGACACTCCAGGTGCTCATGGAACCAAAGGGGCCAGTGTGACACTATGGGGCCTCATGGAAACAAGAGGCCATTGTGAGCCTGCAGGGCTGTAACATCCCAGAACACTGAAATTCTTGGGGTAACCAAAGGTTCCTTTATTCAAGTTTGGTGCACAGGAGAAACCAGCCAGATATGCTCAAGAGGTCAAAATGAAACTCAATTTTACTGGAAAAGTGTAGAGATACAGCTGGAGACCAGGCCTCAGAGCACTGTCCAACTCATGGCTGAAGTGGATGTACTAAGCTTGTTAGGCCACAAGCCCTGACAAGTCGAGGCAGAACCCTAAATAGGGAAGCATAAGGTATGCTTGGTGTGCTTTGTTTTAGATAAATCATGCAAGACTGTACATGCCTATGCAGGTCTGTGCAGAGGGTCTGTGCAGAGCTCTTTCTGATTAAGTAATGTAACTTAGAAACACCAATTGATTGTTTGTGCTATTTTTAGCTGTAATTGAAAAGGTATATACTGATGTGTGGAATCAATAAATCATCTTCATACTTGCATCAAACGGGGGTCTTGTCTCTTCGTTATGCAAGTGAGGATCCCGTCTCTTTGTTGATCGCTGTCAGCAAAGTATCGAAAATCAAGAAACTATGGAAAAGGATTTAATACAACATCCAATTCAACATAAAACACTTATCATAACAGGAACTTTGTTAACTTAGCCCATTTAATCTAGAAACCTTTAAACACTTAAGTTATTGAGGTACCTAAAATGGTTCCATATAAAGACCATTAGAAGGAGAGGAAAGAGAGACAGAAAGATAGAAGCTCTCTAGAAAGACACTAATATAGCTACCAACTCCTAGGGTTCCAGTGTGGGTGAGACCCAAATCCCAGGAGAAGGCAGGGTACAGGCCATGGGCTGAGCGCGTGCTCCTTGTTGTAAGCCCCTGGACCTTTGTGGGCCTCCCCCCAAGCGGGATTTGTGATTGCTGGGGAAATCAGAGCCTGGGTCAGTATCATCCCACTGTGTGACAGATTAACAGCTCATCCCGAGGTGTCTCGGGACATTGATCCCATCCAGCCTCTGACAGGGACCATGGTGACACTGCGGAACCTCGTGGAACCATGGGTCAGTGTGACAATGCAGGTCCATGGACACTGGTGACACTGCAGAACCTCATGGAACCATGGGTCAGTTGTAACAAGGACAGCAGCAGATCCAAAGGCCCCGTGGAGACACTATGGAACCTCATGGAACCAAAGAGACCATTGTGACACTCTGGTACCTCATGGAATCACGGGGACCATTGTGAAACTCAGGACCCCTATGGAACCAAGGGTCAAGGATGATGCTGTGGGGCCTTGTTGGGGGTTGAATGCTTCCCTTTTCTTTCTGTGGAATTTCTCCCATTGTTATGCTAAGTAGTTTTGGCTACACCTTAAAATGACAGATAATGTTCTCTCGTGGGGGGGGGTGGAGGGGGAGGGGGGGGAACCAGAAAAAGAAAGGTGGGATGGGGGGTCTGCAGTGGGGGACTCTCTCTTGCTTGGCTCGGAGAGTGGGAGGACAGCCCGGGCTCCAATCTGTCATCTCCCCTGCCATCCCAGCACAGAGATCCATGCTCCATGCCGTTGGACATCGCTCTGCTGCTCTCCCATCTCACCCTACTATCTCCGGACACTCTGCTGAGCATCGCGACCAACACCGTGAAGGGGAGTCACTTTCCCATCCCCTCTCACCCCTGGGCCGCCGCCATCACCCAGCCCTCTTCAACTGCGCAGGACCTGCCCTGCCCCCACAGCACCGGTAACTGAGCACAGGGAGACGGCCTGCGGCCAAAAGGGACTGGAACTGAGCTATACTGTTCTGTTCTGTTGTCAGTTTTTATAGCTGTTGTTGTTTTTCTGCCTTGTTAGATATCAGTAAAGAACTGTTACCCTTATCCCCACATCTCCTGCCTGAAGGCCTCTGATTTGGACCTAAAATACCTAAAAGGGAGGGGGTTGCATTCTCCATCTCAGGAAGGGGGCTCTTGCCTTTCCTTAGACCATACCTGTCTTTCAAACCAAGACAAGACTGAAAGACCATATGCCCTTTTCACTGATGCCTCCTGCCGAATTGTAGGCACTAACCAGAAATGGAAAGCTGCAGTATGGAGCCCCACACGACAAGTTGCACAAGCTACCGAGGGAAAAGGTGGATACAGTCAGGTTGCAGAGCTTAAAGCCATTTAGTTGGCTTTGGATATTGCTGAACGAGAGAAGTGGCCAAGGCTCTATCTCTACACTAACTCATGGATGGTAGCTAATGCTCTGTAAGGATGGCTGGATCCCTGGAAAAAGGCCAGCTGGCCACTCAGAGAGAAATCCATCTGGGCAGCTGAGATTTGGCAAGACATTGCCATCCAGGTAGAGAGGCTGACTGTGAAGGTTTGACACATGGATGCGCAAGTACCCAAAAGTCCGGCTAATGAAGAACATCACAACAACAAGCAGGTGGACCAAGCTCCCAAGGTAAAAGTATCACAGATGGATCTAGACTGGCAGCACAAGGGAGAATCATTCCTAGCTTGTTGGGCCCATGATGCCTCTGGCCATCAAGGGAGAGATGCAACATACCGATGGGCCTGTGACCAAGGGGTGGACCTTACCATCGACAACATCTAACAGGTCATCCACAACTGCAAGACCTGTGCTGCAATCAAACAGGCCAAGCGGGTGAAGCCTCTGTGGTATGGTAGACGATGGTCAAAGTACAGGTATGGGGAAGCCTGGCAAATTGACTATATCACCCTTCCCCAAACCCACCAAGGCAAGTGTTACATACTGACCATGGTGGAAGCAACCACAGGATGGTTGGAAACCAGCACTGTGCCTCATGTCACTGTCCAAAACACCATCTTGGGCCTAGAAAAACAAGCCCTGTGGAGACATGGCACCTCTGAGAGAATTATGTTGGACAACGGAACCCATTTCAAGAACAGCCTTATAAATACCTGGGCCAAAGAACATGGTATTGAATGGATATATCATATCCCTTACCATGCACCAGCTGCTGGGGAAGTTGAACGGTGCAATGGACTCCTTAAGACTACCCTGAAGGCACTTGGTGGGGGAACCTTCAGAAATTGGGAAATGAACTTGGCCAAAGCCACGTGGATGGTTAACACCGGAGGGTCCATCAATAGAGCCGGTCCTGCCCACTCTGAACCCCTGTACACTGTGCATGGAGACAAAGTCTCTGTGGTACACATGAAAGGTATTTTAGGAAAGACTGTTTGGATTAATCCCACCACAGGCAAAGGCAAACCAATCCGTGGGATTGTTTTTGCTCAAGGACCTGGTTACACTTGCTGGGCAATGCAGAAAGATGCGGAAACCCATTGTGTACCACAAGGAGACCTAATTTTAAGTGAGAACTGTGTGTAAGATTTCATTCTGTATTTTATATATATATCTATATATCTGTAAGAGAGTATTGGTTCGGGTATGATGTAGATGGCAATAGAATAAGGGGTGGATTATGTCCTAGGTTACAATGTAAAGATGTGTCGAAAAGTATGTATTCTATCATCATCTCTTACAAATCAGGTAGGGCAGTGATCCTTATCTCCGTGGGAGATATCCTCTGCTAATGGGCCATCTGTTAAAAACCAGGTGGGGCAGTGTTCTTTATCTTTTCCACAGCCCGTCCTTCCTCCAGGAAGATATCTTCTGTTAATGAGCCATTGAGTCCCACTGCATGACTGATAAAATTACATCATCCCATTGTGAAATGCTCCACTCAGGGGGAGGAGCCAAATATTTCCTACCTAGATAAAAATGGAGATTTGGAACACCAAGACAGCCCTTACCCACTGGTTTCCAGAGGACAAGAACTACCAGTCCTTTCTACAAGGACCACTACTTCCAGACGGCTTCATCTGGACTGCTACCACCACCCTAACTAGCGGGGTGTCAGGTTGTATTCTGACTCTGTCCGTTGTTTTCTTTTGTACTATTGCATGTATTTTATTTTTTCTCTTTTTTTTTTCCTATTAAATTGTATTTCTGCCTTGGAGTGTCTCACTGGTTTTGCATTGAAACCAGTACACTGACAAATTCTATAACACATACCAAATTTAATAATGAAAAGTCATCTTTAACCAATAGATATCTTTTTAATGCAAATGCATAGCAAGATGGTACTAATGTCTTGACATATTTAAATATTGCATTATTATATATTATTTTTGTCTTGAATCACAAAGTTTTGAAGAGTATTACTGTTGCGTTTCCTAGATACATTGTAAATGGTACATTCCGTGACCCCTGCTATGCCCTGCAGCTTGGTCCCTCTCCCCTCCTGGCCATACAGGGCTGACCGGGATCCAATTTCTCCCCGCCCTCTTTCCAGACCCTAGAAAAGGTCAGTACCCCCTGGCCTCTGGCTCTTTTCCTCTCTTTTCCCCTCCTTTTTCCCCTCCCTCTTTCCCTCGCTACCCATGAGAAAGAAACCCTGTAACTTTATCAGGGGAAAGAGCCTCTTTTGATATCTTATTTGCGTCCATGAGGCAAGGGCCCAGGGAAACTTCACCCTAACACCTGAGCTAGACTGGAGGAAGGGTGAAAAAACCCCATTTTGGGTCAAGTAAAAGCCTCAGTTGGCGCCCAAAGGTGTATGGTCTCTACAGAGCACCCCACGTTCGGCTGTGACCCCTATTTCTCGGGTTTCAACAAGCCTTGGAGCTGATCAACTAGCTTAAATTTCTTTAAGCTGCATTTTGTGCAGTTCAAAGACTTTTCAGCACGAACCGGCAGCCTGTCAGGAGCCCAGACAGGTCGGTTCTGGACATAGACCTACTACAGTTACACAGACGCCTCTGCCTGCAAAAGAAAAGGTGAGTGAAAGCGTCCTTTCGCGGCGGGTGGTTCCCGGAGCTCCGCGGGGGGGGGTCTCACCGGTGGCATTTTGCCGGCCCGGCGCCGTTCCCGGGAGGAGAGGCGGCGCAGGCGTGTTGGCAGCGTGCGCGCGGCTTGGTGTGCCCACTGCCACGTGGTGTGGCGCGCGGGCTGAAGGGGGGCTGGACACAGTCACCCAGGCGCAGCGCGGCAGGCAGACAGTTTTGATCAGTTTCAAAGCTGCGGCACAGAGTTTTTTTTGCAGTTTTTGCGATTTTTACGGTTTTTTTGCGGCAGGATCGGTCCCTACAGCGGCGCTGGCGCCACGTAGGTTTTACCGACAAAAAACAGCGAAATTAACATCGGGTCCGCATCCAGTAAAGCCTAAAAACCGTAGTGTACCTGGCACATTTTAACAACTAACTCCTTTCCTGTGTTTTAACTGTAGTGGGGTGGATATCGTGCAAATTGCTAAACACCATGGGCTTAAAGCAATCTGCCTTACAAAAGAGTATAAAAAACCAACTCAGGGAAATATTAAGTTCAGGAAATGTTTTAATATCTAATAAAAAATTAGCCCGTTTTGCCAGCTGGCTGTCTGTTGAAAAATCTGACCTTGAATTGCAAAATATAAATTCGATTTCATTTTGGGATGAAATAGGGGATTTATTAAGTTTAAAAGTAGAAAATGGAGATAAAACTGCCTCTGTATTCCTCCCGATATTCTTACAAATTCAGAAACTTTTAATTCAGACAGAAAACAACAGACAGCAGCAGCAAAACGATTCAAACTCACCTTCCCTTTCCCAAAAACCCTATAACCCGGACCTGGAAAGGACCCGCAGGTCTCCCTGGGAGGTGCAGGGCGCCCAGCAGGGCTGTGACTGTTCTAAGTCCCTGAGTCCTCCCCAGTATCCCGGTTCTGACAATTTTTCGAAAATTATCAGCTCTCCTTCCTTGTTCCCTTTCCCTCCGGGCCACGGAGACGTGGCCGTATCTGGACAGGTCAGGGTCGGGGTCCCAGATAGCTCTGGCCATGCGGTACAGGGAGAGGGGGGGGGGGTCCCATATGGTGGCAGCCACGTGTCTCCTCCTTCATCCCTCAACCCCCTTCACCCTCCAGTCCCTGCCCATAAGCCTGTCCCCTCCCATAACCCATCCCTGCCCTCGGCTCCACCGACCCCTCCCCCCTCCAAGATCCCGCCCTGCACGGCACCCGGCGACCCCGCCCACACGTGTTGCAACCCTGGATCCCACCACCACACCCCTGCTCCGGTTTCACATTCCTTCCCTCCAAGCTGCAGTGGGGTGGGGGAGGGCAATGGAGCCCCTGCTAGTTTCAGTGCCGGTGGGGGTGGGGAGGGATCAGCTTACAGCCCCTGGGGGACGGATGGTGCCCCCGTGGTGGGGGGGGTGGGCAGCCTCCCGGGCCGGGTGGGGGGGGGTTCCCAACCCTGAAAGTCAACACCAGGAAAAAGAGTATATACCATCAGTTGCTCCTGTATTTTATCTTGGTAAAAGAAACAGTAAAAGAAGTTATCAACCTTTGTCCTATCAAGATAAAAAAGAAATTTGTAAAGTACAAAGAGAATTTGGTAGAAATAGTGAAATCTTTAAAGGCATGATGAGAGCCACCTTTAACTCAAACGAACTGGTTCCATATGATATCAAAGAGCTTTTCCGATGTCTGTTAACTCCTTCAGAATATGATCTATGGGAAAGCCTGTGGAAAAGATCTTTAAAAGTGCTTTTACAAGAGCTTTTAAAAACTCAGATAATGCAAAAGATGCTGATAATAATGATATAACATATGAACACCTATGTGGGGAAAAAGATTGGCATTGCCCTGAAAGCCAAACCAGAGTACTATCCAAGTCTGTCCTAGATAAAATATGCAATGTTGCAGAAAAAGCTTTTAATCAATTAACAACAGTAGATACTAAAGGCAGTTATATTAACATTAAACAGTTTGCTTCTGAGAATTTCTTACAGTTTGTGGACCGCCTTCGTACGCAAGTAGAAAAATAAGTGTCTGATCCAGTAGTACAAGCTGAATTAATTAAAGAAATGGCTCAAAGGAATGCTAATGAAACCTGCCGTAGGGTTATCCTTGGCCTTCCCCTCGAGCCAGCACCTAGCTTAGCACAGATGATAGAAGCCTGCGCCAGGAAAGCAGAACTGCTCAGTGGACATGAAAGAAATCCAGGACTGGCATGCCCAAAAACCATGGCAGCTGTAACACCAGAAGCCAAGAAGCAACCAATGTCACCAGAGCAACTGCAGCACATCATCTGCTTCTAGTACAAGCAGCCAGGACACTTCGCCAGAGACTGTCCACACAACCAGAAACAGAAGAAGACCAACAAACAAAAAAACTAACTTTACAGCGCGTACCCGCCATTAACACAATAGCGCGCTCGTCTATAAATGCGGCGGGCTCCACACTCGCAAAAGAGTCTCTCTTATTAAACAAAAAGGGATGGGATAGAGGGTGTGGGGATGTATGGCAATGAAAATATCAAATGTTCATTTAACAAGGTTTGGAAGCCACTAGGCCGTTTTAGGCTTGTGACTACCAGAGGTTTTCATTTCAGGTCACCTGATTGGACAGTCATAACAGTGGACTTACCTAACAGTACACAGGACGTAACGTTAAACCACATGAAACTGAACAGTGAGTACTTTGTTGTCGGTGACACAGCACACACACCCCTAGAGATTGAGGTGGTTCCCATGACCATCAAGGGAAGCATAACCGGCCTCATTCTCCTGGCACAATGTCCTCTACCACCATATTACCTGGTTGAGGGACAAATCCTTGCCCAGGCCATTCCTGTTCCAGAGGAGGTCCCAGTAGCTGGAAAGTCACCTGAAGTCTACTGGGCAGAAGTGGTGGGTGAGGACAAACCTTCTCTGGCATGCAACCTAACTCGTGGATCAGATCACCTCCATGTGGAGGGGGTACTGGACACAGGTGCTGATGTGACTATCATACCCGAAAGGATGTGGCCGTCACATTGGGAACTTCAGCCTGTGGCAGGCAGAATCCAGGGTGTAGGAGGAGTCAAATTGGCAAAAATATCAAAAAGCATCGTACAAATGGAGGGGCTGGATGGAAAATTGGCTAGCATCCATCCATTTGTTACAGACTATAAATGCCCTCTATGGGGGAGAGACACCATGTCCCAGTGGGGGGTGAAATTGATTATTCCTAAAACTCCTCGGGATTTTTAGAAGCAGCCACTGTGAGGCGCCCTACCCAAAAGTTGAAATGGCTAGATGATACCCCAAAGTGGGTAGCACAGTGGCCGATGAGTAAGGAGAAGCTCAGGGCCCTTGAGGAGCTTGTGGAGGAGCAATTGGCTAAAGGCCACATAGAAGAGACCACAAGTGCATGGAGTTTCCCGGTTTTTGTGATAAAGAAGCCGGGGAAGGACAAGTGGAGGCTGCTCCACGACCTCTGGGAAATAAACAAGGTGATTGAGGACATGAGATCACCCCAACCTGGGATGCCTTCTCCAACAATGCTTCCCAGAGTTTGGCAATTGGCTGTTCTAGACATCAAGGACTGTTTCTTCCACATTCCCCTACACCCAGAAGATGCCCCACGGTTTGCCTTCTCAGTTCCTACCATCAATCGAGAAGCCCCAATGAAGCGCTACCACTGGAAGGTTTTGCCCCAGGGATTAAAATGTAGTCCCTCCATCTGCCAGTGGCATGTGGCCTCATTGCTGTCCCAGGTGCGTGCCCAGAGAGGGGAGGCCATCATCCTTCATTACATGGATGATGTGCTAGTGTGTGCACCCGATAACTCTCTACTCCAAGACACACTTGACCTAGTGGTTCAAGTTTTAACCTCTGCTGGATTTGAATTGCAGGAGGACAAAGTCCAAAGGATGCCACCTTGGAAGTACCTGGGCCTGGAAATTACTGCATGGACCATTGTTCCGCAGAAATTGGAAATTAATTGTAATCCAAAAACCTTAGCAGATCTCCATTCCCTGTGTGGGTCATTGAATTGGGTTAGGCCCTGGCTAGGCCTCACTAATGAGGACCTAGAACGTCTCTTCAATTTATTCAAAGGGGAGAGAGAGCTGCTTTCTCCCAGGGAACTGACCCCAGAGGCAAAGACTGCAATTGAAAAGGTACAAAAGACCTTAGGAGAGAGGCAAGCTCACCGTTACCAGCCCGAGCTGCCCTTCAAATTCATTGTCCTAGGAAAACTGCCACACTTACACGGGTTAATATTCCAATGGATCAAGGAGCAGAGAGAGTCACTCTTAATCATAGAGTGGGTCTTCCTCTCCCACCAAAGATCCAAAACTATCACTAAGCCACAAGAGTTAATAGCTCAGCTGATTCGGAAAGCAAGGATGAGACTGCATGAACTAGCTGGTTGTGACTTCACGTGTATTCACCTCCCTGTTAAACTGTCTGAGGAGGGAAAGAACTCTCCTGAAAAGTTGACTAAATAAATGTTTGAACACTTGCTCCAGAGCAATGCCAGTCTCCAATTAGCCCTGGACAGCTACGGAGGACAAATATCAGTCCATGCCCCATCTCACAAGCTGTTTAATGAGGAATTCCACCTCATTCCTCGTGAGGAGTCGGATACCACTCAAAGCTCTCACAGTGTTCACGGATGCATCTGGGGCGTCCCACAAGTCAGTGATGACTTGGAGAGATCCTCAGACTCAGCATTGGGAAGCTGATGTTGAGTTTGTGGAGGGATCACCCCAGGTAGCTGAACTGGCAGCAGTCGTGAGAGCCTTTGAGAAGTTCTCAGAGCCAATCAACTTGGTGACAGACTCAGCCTATGTAGCGGGGGTAGTGTCCAGGGCAGAGCAGGCAGTGCTCAGAGACATGGAAAATGAGCAGCTTTTCAGGTTGCTTTCCAAACTAATTTATTTGATTTCTCATAGAGAACACCCGTTCTATGTGATGCATGTGAGATCACACACAGATTTGCCAGGTGAAATTGCAGAAGGGAACCGTCAGGCAGACTCCCTTGCAACCCCAGCAGAACAAGCAACCCCAGCAGAACAAGCACGCCTTCCTGACATCTTCCAACAGGCAAAGCTGAGCCACCAGCAGTATCACCAGAATACACCAGGTCTAATGTGTCAGTTCCAGCTAACACGGAGTCAAGCTCGAGCCATTGTGGCCACCTGTCCCAACTGTCAGCTGCACACCATGCCATCAGTAGGCATGGGGGTTAACCCCTGAGGTCTTGGCAGTTGTGAGGTATGGCAAACAGACATCACACACATTCCTAGTTTTGGTCGCCTCAAATATGTGCATGTTAGCATTGACACGTATTCAGGCGCAGTCTATGCCTCTGCCCATGCAGGAGAAATGGCAATGCACGCCAAACAACACCTAGTGCAAGCCTTTTCAGTGTTGGGGGTCCCTAAGGAAATCAAAACTGATCAGGGCGCAGCGTATAAGTCCAAGGAGTTCCTGGAATTCGTCCAGCAGTGGGGAGTGGAACATAAAACTGGCACCTCCCACTCCCCCACAGGCCAAGGTGTAGTTGAGCGAGCTAATCAGATGCTCAAGCAGGTATTGGCTAAACAGAACAGTTCAACTGCGTGGATGTCTCCACAGCAGAAGCTCTGCAAAGCCATGTTTACTATCAATTTCCTGAATTGTTCATTTGAAAACATGAGTCCACCTGTGGTACGTCACTTTAACAGTGGTAAACAGTTCAAGTTATCCCAACATCCTCCAGTTTTGATTAGGGACCCAGAAACCTGGGAAATCAAAGGTCCCTATGATCTCGTTACCTGGGGACGTGGCTATGCGTGCGTATCCACTCCCTCAGGCTCTCGGTGGATTCCCCAAAAGTGGGTGAAACCGTATGTTCCCAAACATCCTGCTCCAACTGAAAGGAACGAGGAGCAGGTGGCTGTAGCTTCAAAAAGAAGACACCGCCGGAAAAAAAGGAAAATAAATCCTCATAGAGGGTGGCATTCCGGCAGATAGAGACTTTTAATAGGTTTTATAATGTTTGTCTTTCCTTCTAGAGAAAAGCTTCTCTTCTCTCAGTCCCGTGATGAACCCCATCCAAGCTGTCTTCCTGTTAACACTGAACAGTCTAGCAGCTGCATGGACCATCCCTCAGCCACGTCAGAACATCTGGGTGACCCTGGCACAGACGCTCCAACAAAAAAACATATGTCTGTCCACAGCAGCAACAGCAAACCCTATGTTTACCTGCCTGGTAGGAATCCCATTGAAGGCTGGAGAATATTCAGCCAGTTTTGAAACACACTTGTCCAATGAAATTCCTGAGTCACACACCATTTCATCACACAAAAATCATAGGCAGCAAGCTGAAGTAAGTAAGAACCCCATAGAAGAGTTGCTGCCAAGTTTGCCCAAAACAGCTCAAGAACCCCAAGAATTAGAACTGTTAGGTTCCTACCCAGCACAATATTGCATTCACTTTAGGATCTTCCCAAAACCTTCTAGCATAAAGGAATTCCAAAACATAATGCAACATCGTCGGGAATTCACTGCCAAAAGGTGGTGCAATACTATAAGCCATATTGCAGCTGATACCCCAACTTATTCAAGCCCCAAAAGCCTCCCAAAGGGATTGTTCTTAATTTGTGGAGACCGGGCGTGGGCAGGAATTCCTTCTCGGCTCTTAGGAGGGCCATGCACCTTCGGTCGGTTGTCCCTGTTGGCACCCAACGAAACCTTAATTAGCGATTGGACTCACAAAAACAAATCAGGTAATAAAATCCAAAAAAGAAGTGCAGACAATATGGACCCAAACTGTGATTCTGAAATTTTCCATTGGGCCAAGTCCAAAAGAATTGCTGTGTCCCTGTTTCTTCCGTGGGTTGCAGCAGCTAAAGCTCTAGGTAAATTGGGCCACCTAGAGTGTTGGGTAGTCAAACAGGCAAACTTAACATCCACCACAATCAGCTCCCTCCTAGAAGACGAGGAAATTACCAGACAGGCCACACTACAAAATCGTGCTGCTATAGATTTTCTCTTGCTACTGCACGGACATGAGTGCCAGGAATTTGAAGGACTTTGCTGTATGGACCTGACCTCGAGAGCTCCTAACATCCATGCTGCCCTCCAAAACATGAACAACTTGATCGGACAAGTGAAGCAAGAATCTGAAGATTGGTTCAATGGACTGTTCAAAGGCTGGGGACTCACAGGGTGGTGGACATCTATAGTCAAAACAATTATGTTAATTTTTGTTATTCTTTTTCTTGTAATAACGGCGTTCAGGATCCTACGTCACTTAGTTTTCAAGGCCATTAATGGTCTCATTCCCTCTACCTCAGTAGTCAATCACATAGAAATGAAAAACTTGGAACATTCTAACCCTCCCACCAACTGCAAGTGGTGGGCAAAATCATAATTTGAATGAAACTAATATCCTTCTTTCAACTTTGTTAAACAAAAAACGGGGAGATGTTGCGTTTCCTAGATACATTGTAAATGGTACATTCCGTGACCCCTGCTATGCCCTGTAGCTTGGTCCTTCTCCCCTCCTGGCCATACAGGGCTGGTCGGGATCCAATTTCTCCCCGCCCCCCTTTCCAGACCCTAGAAAAGGTCAGTACCCCCTGGCCTCTGGCTCTTTTCCTCTCTTTTCCCCTCCTTTTTCCCCTCCCTCTTTCCCTCGCTACCCACGAGAAATAAACCCTGTAACTTTATCAGGGGAAAGAACCTCTTTTGATATCTTATTTACGTCCATGAGGCAAGGGCCCAGGGAAACTTCACCCTAACACCTGAGCTAGACTGGAGGAAGGGTGAAAAAACCCCATTTTGGGTCAAGTAAAAGCCTCATATTACATCACAGCTTTAGAGAGGACAGTGCAATGTATGTATGCTAATATGCAAACCTTTCTACATTGAAGGTTTTTAAGGAGATTCAAAGGGAGTTCCCTGCTTAGGAAAAAAGATTGTTTATTAGTCTGGATTTGTTGAAATATTTTCAGTTTTCCAGTTGAAATTTCTTTATTATTGTGATGGGTTGACACTGGCCAAATGCTAGTACACCCACAAAAAATCATTTATTCACTCTCCTCAGCTATAGTTAAGCAGAGGAGGGGAAAATGCATGAGATGAGATAAGGATTAAGAAAAAACACTTGAAGGGCAAAACAGGCTCAAATCTATAAAAGGTATAAAGGAAAAAAAATTATTAGCAGAATTGAAAGAGAATAATGAGAATTAAAATAAAACTTTACAACACCTTTCTCCCCCCTCACATCCCTTTTTTCTTTCCCACTGTCAGGAAAATTAATCCAGAAAAGCCAAAGGTTTATGTCCAAAAAGGAGACAGAGGAGTCCTGTAACTTTATTCGAATAAAGGGAGAGGCCATGGGGCATTTCCTCTGGGGTCTCTCAAATTTTTGGAGGATACAGTCTCCTTTTTATCCTAATTTCCCGGCTGCATTTCCCTCTCTCTTTCCCCATTGGCTGAGGTACTTGAGAGGTACAGACTCCCTGAAATGCCTAATACTTAAGACCCCCTTCTAATATATACCCTCCCTCTTTTTCTTTTCCTTGTGTCACCCAGTGGAATCCTTTATGGAATTTATGGTTTTTTCCATTGTTTCTTTCATCTCTCAGTATCCAATTTTATTTACCAGCAGACCGACACTTTTTTTTAAAGACAAGTCCCTCATTCCTTTCACCCAGCAACAGTGCAGAGAAACAAAATATGGGATTTTTAGTAAGTTTGCCACTTTTTAAGTTCTTTATTCAGCTTGCTTTTTTTTTTTTTTTTTTTGCTATGCCATGGGGTCTTTCTTAGAGGAAACAGTTTTCTGTGAACTTTTCCAACCTGGTTATTATTTTCACGGCTAATAAGTCTGCCCGGAACTCGCTTGCAATGTGAAGTCCCTCCCATGTCTTGCAGTCTTCCCACAAATGCTTTTTGTGGGCAATTTAGTTTATGGGGTGCCATTTGTAAGGATAAGCAGTTCTAGTATAAAAGTAAGGGTCCTCTACCTCTGAAAGCAAGGGTTCTCTCTGTTTAAGCCTTTCACCAGATCACAGCTCTTTAGCATCCACATGCTCTAGCACAAGTGCATTTTTCTCATGGGCTGCCAGTGAATGCTGCATCCCCCCCATGCACTTCATGAATTACAGGTGTGAAAAATAAAGTTCACGACTTAGAATTTTAAAAATTTAATAAGGGGTAAAATAAGGGACAAAAATATTCAGCGCTGGGGTGTTTTTGGCGATTAGCCAAAGAACACATTGTCAATGTAAAACATCGTTCTCTATATACTGTTACATTGCTGGGAGTACATGCATATTCATGAGTTTATACACGATTCAAACATTCTTTTGAGTTTTTGATGTTCTAGGAAAATTCTTGTTTGGTTTTAACCTCTGACTTGTCTGCAGGACATTCTGTAGATTATATCAATATATTTTACTTCTTCCTGTGTTTCCATCCTGTTGTTTCATACTCCCTGATAGCGAGAAGTCAATAAATCCTTCCTGGATGCTTATGCTCTGATTTCTGTCACTGTTTTCACTTGGAGAGGCCAGTTTGCAGATGTAAGAAAAATAATTGCTTTACACCATTTTCTGAGTTGGTTACATGTGAACACACACATTTAGAGAGCTAGGGAATTACAGCTTGGAAATTATTTTTCAGGCCTGGATTTCTCCTGACTCTCAGGTCCATTCCCAGGCTGACAAGCTGACTACAGCTTCAGTTAGGGAGGAAGTCTCCCAAGGTGATAATATGGTGAAAAACAGAGTGTAATTCATAATAAAGATTAACACCTGGTGTCTTTCCCGTGGGATACATCCTGAGGTACTGTCCCAAGGATGTTTTTCCTAATTGTCCAATGAACTACTGTCCTGTCCTAGCTGCAGGTAACATGCTTTAAATACGGACTGTCCGTACAATAAAGTTGGCCTTTTTTCATTAAAGAGGTCCGTGTGTGTTGCTGTCCTTTCTCTTTTTAGCGCAGTAACCACAGTTACATAGAAGCATTTTAGTCTCTATTTTAACATTTTGCTATAGCCTACGGTATATTTATCACACTACTATTCATATAAACTTAAAACTAAGTATAAATTATCCCATATCAAAATACTTGTAATGCAAAAAGCTAATCTATTCATTCGAAAGCCAATATTATATTGTCATCTATAACACAGGGAAACAGTATGCTGTATTGTAGCCCTTATCACAGCTTGCAGAAGAATCTCATCTCCGACCCTAGGAGCACTTCCTCTGCCTCTTCCCTCCTTTGCACAGATCTTAGTGTCGCCACGTTGTTCTCATGTGTTTTCACTTTTTCCTTTTCTCTGACTCGGGAGAGATTTGGTGTTCCTAGGCTCATTTGTTCTCAAGTTCTATCAATTGAAACAGTTTTTATAGAGCTCTGTAGCACTGAAAAGTTGATCTTGCCCATGCTCCGCAATCGGGAACTGTTCACTGTGCCTCTCGCTCTCTGTTGGTCACGTGATCTCAGCCAGCACTGCGCAAGCCGCGCCGGCTGCCGGCTCCACTTTGCACCTTTTCTTCATGCAGGACGCCGAAAAAAGAAAAGCTGCTGCCGCTTTTGTCTTTCTGTCTGCAGCATAGCTGGCTAAAAGCGGCCTAGTAAATAAAGTCCATTACTAGCCATGCCGAGAGAGCTGCGGCCGTTCCGAAGTCCAGCGGCCCACTCCAGGAAAGGTCCCCCAGCCACGCCCCCCCCCCCCCCACCTCCTCCTTAGAGAGCAGGGAGCGAGAGAGCTTTCTGCGGTTTTTTCATTCTTAAATATGTTTTCAGGGAGGTGTTTCCTGCTTTCCTAATTGGCTTAGCAATGTGCCAACTCGCAGAGCTAGCCATCGATTGGTTTTGCCAGGCACAGAGGAAGCTGCTAGCAGCTCTTCACAATCACTTCTGTGGCTGACTTTTTCCCTCTTCACCAAAAATTAATTACTGCAAAACCAGTACAATTATATATTTGAAGACTTTTATTTGTGATCTTTGCAGTTCACATTTTGAAGCAGACTGTCAGTATTATTTGAAGAAGAGCCATTGTGCTATCAGGCAAAGGAGGACATGACAAGTTGTTATTTATTTTTGCACTTTAAAGCTTCAGTTCGACAAATTGCTATGGCAAGTAATTGTTTTGAATATACTACACCTATTGATTTAATTGATGTGTAGATCTATGCATCTCATACATCTGTACTTTGCAGATTTAAGAGTTAATGGCAAAGTACAAATATGATGTTACATTTCTGTGTGTAATAGTCACTGGGGTGCTTTAAGCATAAGCCATCATTTGTATGTGAATAACAACAGAAATTGTAATTTTCTCTTGGCATAAATTATTTCACAAAGCAAGAAAGAGCTCTATACAAACCTAAATGCTAATGCTATGTCACAGTATAGGCTGGCTTGTACAGGACAGGTAATCTGACCACTGATTGGAGAAGCAGCCTGGCTTAAAAGGCAGGTCCCCAAAGAACAGAGATAGGACAGAATTGGAGACAGACAAGGATTTAATCCAATGAGTTCCAACCCTGGCTGCAGAGAGCTATTGGTCAGAGGGCTGGGCAGCCTGATCTGTGAACCAATGACAGGGGGTTACCCGGGAATATTGAAAGGAGTATATAAAGCGAGGTCAGAACTCAATAAAGGCTTTTTGTCACATGGATTACAGCGTGTAGGTCTTCTGTCTCAGACTCTGCACCGTCGCACTCAACAATGCTACATCAAGGTTACTTAGATATGTGTATTTGCATACAGTATCTATGTATTATGTTTTTGTGGCAGCAGTGCTTGCCTAACTTTGGAATTATGACCTCATATAGTTAGAAAATAGAATTTTTAAAGTTTAAACTGTGCTATTGTTTAAAAATATTTGTAAAGTATACTGCAAGTGAAGTAATCTGTTTCACTTTTAAGCAATTCAAGAAATAATTACTCTTCACTCTTTTAGATTTCTATATTTGAAAATACTTCAGTGATAAAATGAAATGACAATAACTGAAATTACCTATTCTGAAGCTAGAATTCTATGTAAACATATTTCTTTTATTCAGTTTGGGGCTTAAATGCCAAAATTGTAAATGTGTTTTTGTTAAAAACAAATGAACTCTTAAGGAAATTTTAAATTTTAAGCTAAACTTGTATTGCAGTTCACACAATGCAGTAATCTGTGATGTAAATATAAACATATTTCACTTTTAAACAACCTAATTTGATTATATTAAAAGGTAGAATTTCTGTAGCTCCATAATTTCAAAAGGCATGTTTTTTGTCTCTGTGGTCTTATAGGTAAGTGTGTGCAATCTGATCTCAGGAAAAAGAGGATCCAGACAAAAGAGTGGGGTGTTCAGAACACATCTTTGTCAAACAGGTATACTGGAATTCAGCTCAAGTGAATATTGCTTCAGCACAAAGGATGGTATAATTTTTTTGGTATCACTTGAACCTTGAATGGATTTCATTCTAGCACAGATAGGGTGAGCAGATATTTTGTATAGACAATGTCCAGTGTGTCTTGGTTTGAAAGACAGGTATGGTCTAAGGAAAGGCAGGAGCCCCTTTTCTGCAATGCAGAGTGCAACCCCCCTCCCTTTTAATTATTTTAGGTCCAATTCAGACACCTTCAGGCAGGAGATATGGGGATAAGAATAACAGTTCTTTACTGGTATCTAACAAAGCAGAAAAACAACAACAGCTATAAAAATTGGCAACAGAAACAGTCTAGCTCCGCTCCAGTCCCTTCTGGCCGCAGGCCGTCTCCCTGTGCTGTTACCGGTGCTGTGGGGGCAGGGCAGGTCCCGCGCAGTTGAAGAGGGCTGGGTGATGGCGGCCGCGGCCCAGGGGTGAGCGGGGATGGGGAAAGTTACTCCCCCCTCACGGTGTCGGTCGTGGTGCTCAGCAGAGTGTCCGGAGGTAGTAGGGTGAGCTAGGAGAGCAGCAGAGTGATGTCCAAAGGCAGGGAGCGTGGATCTCAGCGCTGGGATGGCAGGGGAAGATGCCAGAGCAGAGCCCAGGTTGTCTTCCCACTCCATGAGCCAAGCGAGAGAGAGAGAGAGCCCAGCTCCAGACCCCCCCCGTCCCACCTTTCCTTTTCCGGTTCCCCCCCCCCCCTCCCCCTCCAGCCACCCCCCTACGAGAGAACATTATCTGTCGTTTTAAGGTGTAGCCACAATTACTTAGCATAACAATGGGAGAAAATTCCACTGAAAGAAAAGGGCGTAATTCAACCTCCAACATTATCCACCCCTGAATTTCTCCCATACTAATATGCTATATCAAATTAAACTGTTACATTATATATACATACATGCAGTTAGAGACATAGGCACAGTACTATAGGTATTTCACCCTAAAACAAGGTCTCCCTGGGGTATGCATCTGGTCTCTCCATTCTTTTGCATCACCCACCAGGTGCAACCTGGTCCTTGAGCGAATACAACTCCATGGATGGGATTGTCTTTGCTGGAGGCAGGATTCACCCAAACAGTTTTTCCTAGCATACCTCTCATGTGTACCACTGGAACCTTATCTCCATTTGATATTCCCAAGGGCTCAGATTGGGCAGGGCCTGCTCGGTTAGTGGAACCTCGGGTGTTCACTAACCATGAGGCCTTTGGTAGATTAATCTCCCAGTTCTTGAAAGTTCCCCCACCCAGTGCCTTCAAGGTGGTTTTAAGCAGGCCATTGCACCGTTCAACTTTCCCTGCAGCTGGTGCATGGTAGGGGATATGGTACACCCACTCAATGCCGTGTTCTCTAGCCCAGGTGTTTATAAGGCTGTTCTTGAAATGAGTCCCATTGTCTGACTCAATTCTCTCAGAGGTACCATGCCTCCAAAGAACTTGTTTTTCCAGGCCCAGGATGGTGTTCCGAGCAGTGGCATGAGATACAGGGTAGGTCTCCAACCATCCAGTGGTGGCTTCCACCATGGTCAGTACATAGCGCTTGCCCTGGCGGGTTTGAGGCAGTGTGATGTAGTCAATCTGCCAGGCCTCTCCATACTTATATTTGGACCATTGTCCCCCATACCAGAGGGGCTTCTCCCGCTTGGCTTGCTTGATGGCAGCGCATGTCTCACAGTCATGGATACCTTGAGAAATACTGTCCATGGTTAGATCCACCCCTCAGTCTTGTGCCCACTTATAGGTGGCATCTCTACCCTGGTGGCCTGAGGCATCATGGGCCCATCGAGCCAGGAACAACTCTCCTTTGTGCTGCCAATCTAAATCTATCTTTGACACCTCTATCTGTGCCGCCTGATCTACCTGCTCATTGTGTCAGTGTTCCTCATTAGCCCGACTCTTGGGGACATGGGCATCTACATGACGGACTTTCAGAGGCAGCTTCTCTACCCGGGTGGCAATGTCTTTCCATTCATCGGCAGCCCAGATTGTTTTTCCCCTACGTTGCCAGTTAGCCTTTTTCCACCTTTCCAGCCAACCCCACAGAGCATTGGCTACCATCCATGAATCAGTGTAAAGGTAGAGTTTTGGCCACTTCTCTCTTTCAGCAATGTTCAGGGCCAGCTGAACAGCTTTGAGTTCAGCAAGTGGACTCGATCCACCTTCTCCTACGGTAGCTTGTGCAACCTGTCGTGTGGGGCTCCATACGGCTGCTTTCCACTTCCGGTTCATCCCCACGATGCGGCAGGAACCATCAGTGAAAAGAGCATAGCGTGTTTCATCTGCTTGCAGTTGGTTATATGGTGGGGCTTCTTCGGCCCGGGTCACCTGTTCCTGTTCCTCTTCGTCGGCAAGACCAAAGTCTTCCCCTTCCGGCCAGTTGGTAATTATCTCCAAAATCCCAGGGCGATTCAGGTTTCCAATACGGGCACGTTGTGTGATGAGGGCAATCCATTTACTCCATGTGGCATCAGTGGCATGGTGGGTTGAGGGAACCTTTCCTTTAAACATCCACCCCAGCACTGGCAGTCGGGGTGCCAGGAGGAGTTGTGTTTCTGTGCCAACCACCTCTGAGGCAGCTTGGACCCCTTCATAGGCGTCCAAGATCTCCCTCTCCGTTGGAGTGTAGTTGGCCTCGGACCCTCTGTAGCTTCGGCTCCAGAACCCCAGTGGTCGGCCTCGCGTCTCACCAGGCACCTTCTGCCAAAGGCTCCAGGACAGACCATGGTTCCCGGCTGCAGAGTAGAGCACGTTCTTCACAACTGGTCCCGTCCTGATTGGGCCAAGGGCTACTGCATGAGAGATCTCCTGCTTGATCTGGGCAAAGGCTTGCTGCTGCTCTGGGCCCCAGTGGAAATCGTTCTTCTTGCGGGTCACCAGGTAAAGAGGGCTCACAATCTGGCTGTACTCAGGAATGTGCATTCTCCAAAAGCCTATGGCACCTAGGAAGGCTTGTGTTTCCTTCTTGCTGGTTGGTGGAGACATTGCAGTGATCTTATTGATGACCTCACTGGGAATCTGGCGCCGTCCATCTTGCCACTTTACTCCCAGGAACTGGATCTCTTGGGCAGGCCCTTTGACTTTGCTCTTTTTAATGGCGAAGCCGGCTCCCAGCAGAATCTCAATGATCTTCTCTCCTTTCTGAAATACTTCCATTGCTGTATCCCCCCACACAATGATGTCATCAATGTACTGCAGATGTTCTGGAGCTCCACCCTTCTCCAGTGTAGCCTGGATCAGCCCATGACAGATGGTGGGGCTGTGTTTCCACCCCTGGGGCAGTCGGTTCCACATGTATTGCACACCCCTCCAGGAGAAAGCGAACTGAGGCCTGCACTCTGCTGCCAGAGGAATGGAGAAAAATGCATTGGCGATGTCAATGGTGGCGTACCACTTTGCTGCCTTGGACTCCAGCTCGTACTGGAGTTCCAGCATGTCCGGCACGGCAGCGCTCAGTGGTGGAGTCACCTCATTCAATGCACGATAGTCCACTGTCAATCTCCATTCTCCTTCAGATTTACGCACAGGCCAGATGGGGCTGTTGAAGGGTGAGTGGGTTTTGCTGACCACCCCTTGGTTCTCCAGCTCACGGATCATCTTGTGGATGGGGATCACGGCATCTCGATTCGTCCGGTACTGCCGGCGGTGCACTGTTGAGGTAGCAATTGGCACCTGTTGCTCTTTCACTCTGAGGAGTCCCACTGCAGATGGGTTTTCTGATAGCCCAGGCAGGGTGTTCAACTGCTTAATGCCCTCTGCTGCCACAGCAGGTATTCCAAAAGCCCACCTGAGTCCCTTTGGGTCTTTGTAATAGCCATTCCTGAGGAAGTCTATGCCTAGGATACATGGTGCCTCTGGGCCAGTCACAATTGGATGTTTCTGCCACTCTTTCCCAGTCAGGCTCACCTCAGCCTCCAGCAGAGTCAATTCCTGAGATCCCCGTGTAACCCCAGCAATTGAAACAGGTTCCTTCCCGACATGTCCTGATGGTATTAATGTACATTGTGAACCAGTGTCAACCAATGCTCTGTGTTCCTGTGGCTCTGATGTGCCAGGCCATCAGATCCACACTGTCCAAAAGATCCGTTTTTCCCGTGCCTCTACCTGGGTAGAGGCAGGGCCCCTCTAGCCCTGGTTATTATTTCTCTCCTGGGCATACATACTGGAGGTTCCTTCAAGGGGATCTGACAGATCATCCTCCCTTCTGTAATACCTTGCACCTTGGTCATGGGAGGCTGAGGCTACCTTCACTTGAGTGGAGCTCCCTAAGTTAGCGTTTCCTTCCCTGAGTTGGCGCACCCGTGCTGCCAGGACAGATGTGGGTTTCCCATCCCACCTTCTCATGTCTTCCTCGTGGTCATGCAGAAAGAACCACAGGTCAACTCGTGGGGTTTACCCTCTCTCCCTAGCTGGGGGGCTATGGGCTCTACTTTTGGGGTCCATGACTCACACTCGTGCTGCACTGTTCTTCCTCACTACTTCCTTTATCTCTTTCATGTCCTCCTTAAACTCCTCTTTTAGCTCCTTAACCACAGCAGAGACATGAGCCTGCACTGGGCCAGCCATCATACTCTCAAAATTCCTGAGCCTGTTGGCAACAGAACCCACTGTCACTTGGTTGGTATCAGCATTAATCATTGCAATAAAGGGGGTATATTGAGATGGGCCCAGGTTTGCCAGATTCCACAACATCTGCACTGTGCACCTGACCTTGTCAGGGTCATTGTCATGCTGTCCATCCCTCCCAAAGAGCACCTCCAGTACTGCCACTTCTCTCAGCTGTTGGATCCCTTCCTCAAGGGTATTCCAACGTGTTCTCTGGTGGTACTCCTGCATTCTTTCCCTGTGGACAAATCTCTCTCTCACACTCATTAAAAGTCGCTCCCAGAGGGAAAGGAGACCTGTCTCCCTTACAAATACTTGGTCCACACCTGAGTCCTGGGTCAAGGCTCCCAAATTCCTTGCCTCAGTACCATCCAGTTGCACACCTGTACCCATAAGGTCCCAGACCCGCAGTAACCAGGTTGTAAAAGCCTCACGGCCCCGTCGTACAATGTCTTTTCGCAGGTTACGGAGACTCTCGTATGACAGGGACTTGGTGATGATCTCAACTTCTGGCTCCCCTGCTGGTTGTGAGGGGCCCCCTTCCTGACCCTTATTATCTAGGTGCCTTGTTTTCATCTTAGACTTCCTAGTTTCCACAGGGGCAATTGCTGCTGCTGAGTGCCCTTGCAGTTCAGCTGGAACCTGGACAGATGTAACATCTGTGGGTCCCACTGCTGCACCATCAGAGTCTCCCTCTTTAAGGCAGGGGGAGGGTTTCTCACCAGCTGGGGAGAGGTACTCCTTCAGCATCTGGCCCATCTCACGTATCTCCTTTGCTAGCACCCCCACCCATTCTGGGTGGTTCCTTTCCGAGGTGGGCTGTGGAGCAGGGTCAAACTCTGGGTTAATATCCCTAGTCTCTGGGATAGGATCAGGCTCTGGGGTAACCTCCCTAGTCTCTGGAACAGTATCAGGCTCTGGGGTAACCTTCCTAGTCTCTGGGACAGGATCAGGCTCTGGGGTAACATCACTAATCCCTGGGGTAGGTATTAGGGTTGTTATCCAAGTCAATCTCCCCTTATCTCTGAATGTTAGATAGAACAGGTTTAACGGGGATATAAGCAACACTAGCCACAATATAATGTCATTAGCATTTATAGTGGATTGGAACCCCTTGAAGACTGGTGGGGTGAACTTCAAAAACCCTGTGATGGGTTGAGAAAAAATTTCACCTGCTGCCACTTCCTCACAGTAAGTACCATTATTGAAGTAGCCCAAGAAACACACACTTAGAGTGTGATAGCTCTGAATACATGTGGCCATCTTCCAGAGAAAATTAAAAATCCATAAATTCCTCAACTGATCAACCCATATAATAAACTGGATAATAGCCACAGTAACCTTGGTTATGAAACTCATGTTTAAAAAAGGGCTTGCAAATGGGAGAGATATAGCAGTGACCACATGGAGGCCAATCCAGGGTAAGCTGGACAGCATGGTGTCACCTAACACAAGCTTGGGTAATTTAAGAACTGTTATCCCCTTTTCTACCCCTCTCTCAATGCCCTCAGGCAATGCCCCACGTTGGGCGCCAAAAGCTGTCTTGGTTTGAAAGACAGGTATGGTCTAAGGAAAGGCAGGAGCCCCTTTTCTGCGATGCAGAGTGCAACCCCCCTCCCTTTTAATTATTTTAGGTCCAATTCAGACACCTTCAGGCAGGAGATATGGGGATAAGAATAACAGTTCTTTACTGGTATCTAACAAAGCAGAAAAACAACAACAGCTATAAAAATTGGCAACAGAAACAGTCTAGCTCCTCTCCAGTCCCTTCTGGCCGCAGGCCGTCTCCCTGTGCTGTTACCGGTGCTGTGGGGGCAGGGCAGGTCCCGCGCAGTTGAAGAGGGCTGGGTGATGGCGGCCGCGGCCCAGGGGTGAGCGGGGATGGGGAAAGTTACTCCCCCCTCACGGTGTCGGTCGTGGTGCTCAGCAGAGTGTCCGGAGGTAGTAGGGTGAGCTAGGAGAGCAGCAGAGTGATGTCCAAAGGCAGGGAGCGTGGATCTCAGCGCTGGGATGGCAGGGGAAGATGCCAGAGCAGAGCCCAGGTTGTCTTCCCACTCCACGAGCCAAGCGAGAGAGAGAGAGAGCCCAGCTCCAGACCCCCCCCCGTCCCACCTTTCCTTTTCCGGTTCCCCTCCCCCTCCCCCTCCAGCCACCCGCCTACGAGAGAACATTATCTGTCGTTTTAAGGTGTAGCCACAATTACTTAGCATAACAATGGGAGAAAATTCCACTGAAAGAAAAGGGCGTAATTCAACCTCCAACACAGTGTTATGAGGTCAGATTCTACATCCTATAGAAAAGCATATGGAGTGTCTTTCCCTGTGTTTTTGTGGTGCTTGAACAGTTTTCAGATGACTGATAGCCCAGGTTGCTGAACATGTAGAAAGGTGGTTGTCTTAGGTTGAAATACAGGATGTGACTCGAGGGGTGTATTCTATCACCATCTGTTGAAACCAGGTGGGGCAGTCATCTTTATCTTTTCCATAACCCATCCTTACTCCAGGAAGATATCGTCTGTTAATGGGCCATTGAGTCCCACTGAATGACTGATAAAATTACATCATCCCATTGAGAGATGCTCCAGCCAGGGGGAGGAGCCAAGCCTTTCCTACCTAGATAAAAACTGAGATTTGGAACGCGAAGGCAGCCCTTTCCACTGGATCCCAGAGGAAAGTCCGACATTTTCCACATCATCGCTGGACCTTTGGAGGAAAACTGCACCCTTCTACAGGAGCACTGCTTCAATTGAACCACATCTGTCACTCCAGGAGGACTGCAGCCACCATTTATACAGACTGCTACCAACACCCTGACTGACAGGGAGTCAGGTCACTGACTCTGTCAGTGTTTTTTTGTGTTTGTTCTCTGTAATACTGTATTTCTAGTTTAATTTTCCTGGTAAAGAACTGTTATTCCTATTCCCATATCTTTGCCTGAGAGCCCCTTAATTTCAAAATTATAATAATTTGAAGGGAAGGGGTTACATTCTCCATTTTAAAAAGAGGCTTCTGCCTTTCTTGGCAGACACCTGTCTTTCAAACCAAGACAGTGGAATACATCTAGCTAATCTAGCAAAAATAGTAGGTCCAGCTCCAGCTGTGTTGTTTTCATTCCACACTACCAGAGTAACTTTATTGTAAAAGTACGATTCTAACACTGCATTTACTGCACATGTGCAAATCCATACGTGATGGATCATGATGATCCATGATTCATCTGACCAGGATTGTCCTAGATTTCAGCATTCAAAATCTGCCAGTGTGATATATATAGCCTGGGCTTCATTTAATATGTGCTTAAAAGTGGCTTAAGGGCTTTATTGAAGTTTAATGGCGAAAAAAATCCTGCAGCAGGTCCTCTGCAATAAGGGAAAATTCACATTGTGTACGGAAGTGTTATGATAAATAGTTTTTCTTCTTAATGAATGGGTTGGAGCTAATTTTCATCATAGCAGCCTGTATGTTGGTATGTTTTAGATTTGTGAGTAAAATAGTGTTGATAGCACACCAATTTTTTAGCTATTGCTGAACAGTGCTTGTAAAGCTTCAGGGCCTTCTCTGTTTCTCATTCTGCTTCCCCAGTGAATAGACTGGGGAGGGGAAACAAGAGGATAGGAAGGGACACAGCCAGGACAGCTGACCTGAATTGACCAAAGAGATATACCATGCTATACAATGTCATGCTTGGCAATAAAAACCAGGAGTTTGGTCTCTCCAAAGTAGCTATTCCTTGGGAACTGGCCAGGCATCAGTCTGCTTCTGGTGGGAAGTGGTGAATAATTGCCTTTGCATCACTTGTTTTGTTTTCTTTTTTTTCTGAACTTATTGTCTTTTATCTCAACCCATGCATTTTTCTTGCTTTTGCTCTTCTGATTCTCTCCCCTGTTGCAGACAGGTAGAGATATTATAAAAGAAAGGCCCAAGAGGTTCAAGATGACAGATTTGATCAAAGTGTGCTATACTGAATTTATAGTTTCAATACCTGTTTAACTGTTATGTGACAAGTTGTTATTTGCTGTTGCTAGTTGTAATGTTGACTTGTTTTTTCTCAACACTGATTTATTCCCTTGCTCTGTGGTATGCTCCCTTTCATGCTGTACATCAAACTTAGAAGTTTGCATTTGCTTTTGCTTCGCCTGGGACAGTGTCCTGGTTTCAGCTGGAACAGAGTTCCTTTTCTTCTTAGTACCTGGTACAGTGCTGTGTTTGTTTGGATTTAGTGTGAGAATAATGTTGTTGATACACTGATGTTTTGGCTGTTGCTAAGTAGTTGTGGTAGGTTGACCTTGGCTGGACACCAGATGCCCACCAAGCCACTCTATCACTCCCCAGCTGGACAGGGGAGAGAAAATAAGATGGAAAACAACTATTAAGTTGAGATAGGGCAGTTTAGTAAAGCTAAAGTGAATGTTTGCACACACACAAGCTAAGAGAAAAATAGGCCCTGGGTAACCCAAAAGCTGTGTATAGTATTCTATAGCTGTGTTATGCCAATCTGACCAAGATTGTTACTGTCCCTTTAAGACCTGGGTGCCAGAAGCAGAATCGAGTTGTCGCGGGGGGAGGGGGGTGCAGGAGTGCTGAGGTCCCTTTACGAGTCAGAGAACACTCATGGAGGGCCCTCTTTCTCTTTCATTCTTGCCAGGAAGCTGAGGCAGCACAGGGCAGAAGATCCCCTTTGTTTTCTTTTGTTTCTCCCAGACTTTTGGAGCAGCTGGCAATATATTCTCCACTGCTGTTGACGTGGTAACTACTGGTTTATTTTTGAAGCTAGGGAGGACTTTTTCTTTGGACCTTTTTCCCCCGCAGGAAAAACAGAAACTTTCCAACATCTTTTTAGTGTTAGAGAATCAAGGTTTTACTTTTTTCTGGCCAGGATGTGCAATAGAAGTAATTTCATCCACACATGTCTGGGTTGTGCTGATGCAGAAACAAAGACTCTCTAGCTAGTTAGAAAGTGGTATGTTTATTACGACGATGGGCACACCTGGGAGAAATCTCCCACAGGGATGTCCAAAGTACACAGGACTCTTGCCTTCTTTTAACCACAAAAGTCTTATATATTCATATAATTACCCAATATGCCTATACATATCCATTACCTAAGCTCGCCTACCCCTGCTTCGCATTAAAATTAGCTCAGTTCCTTCCTTCAAATGGGTCGGTGGGTCTTTGAAATGGGTCAGTGGTCTTCTAATGATGAAGTCAGGGAGTCTTCCTTTCCTTCAAGTTTTCACCTTTGTCTTTTTGCTAGGCTCTCGGGCCCCTTGGCCGTAGTTCAAGCTCTCACCCTAGTTCTGGTTGGTTTCATGGCCCAGATATAGTTATGGTTTCTTCACTTTAACAGTATCCCAACCACCCATCTTGACATAATAAAGCCAAGCAAGTGATATATTGTTTTAGCTCTACTGGCTCAGCCACTTTCTACATTGCTTCTACTCTAATCATTATATGTATAGCTTCTATCTCTCAGCTAAACTCTTAACCCTTTGATTTTTGCTTCAGTGCAGTGAAAATCATTCCATCACACATAATTCTTTACCAGTCTTTTCACGTATTTATACAGACAAAACCCAAAGAAATTATCCTTCATTGGTCTTAAATTACACAATACTTAGTATTCAATCTCCTATTGGTTATTGATCCCTTTGCCTTCTGTTGGAGTGTGTAGAGCAGGGGCCTCTCTGAGTTCCTCAGAGAGAGATCACAATGCAGGGATTGAAATAAAACCTTTAGAGAAATTAAAGTGTATTAAGCCACACAGACATGAAATAGAAGTATAAGCTTTAAAGTGAGTTGAAATATTTTAAGTTGCATAGATATAAAGCAGAAGTTTAACTTTTAAGTAAGTAACAATATGTTTTAAGTGCCTTAAAAGAGCAAAAGCCTTAGAATCTAGTACAAAGAGTAAGCCCCAGTAAAAGTTCAGAAACTTAGCTCTAGACATAATGAAAACATAGTAGGAACATTGTTTACATTTCTGAGATAGAACAGATAGAACTATTTGTGAGAACAGATAGAGCTATATGCGTAAATTATGTGTAAGAAGTAACACCACTTCTGTACTATAGAACTAGAATTCTAATAGGTTTAGAAGGAATGTTTTAGGTTCGTGTTTTTAGCTCATTGGTTAATTAACAAATAAAAATCCATGTAGTGGAGTGAGAGCTCTCGTTCTCTCTTCTTCCACCATCATCATCATCACTAGCACCACATGGGAGAAGAAGAATTAAAAACAAGAAGAGAAGAAAGAAAAACAGAAGAAGAAACACCGGAGAGCTGCTGCTGCTTCCTGTGCTGGGGACTCCACACCAGGCAGTTGTTGCTCCTGCCTCTGCTCAGGACTCTGTACCAGAGAACTGCTGCTCCTTCCTCTGCTTGGGACTTTATTCCAGGCTGCAGCTTTTGCTTCTAATTGGGACTCTATGCCAAAAAGCTTTTAACATGGACTTTAATGCTTGGGACTCTTTGTCTCTGACTGATGTGCTTCTGCAATAAACAATTTTACAGCAACCAACAACTGCTCTTGCCTCTTTGAAGACCTAAACCCATAACAATCTTGACAGCCTTCGATGCTAATTTAGTCCTCATTCTTTGGCTCTTTTATCAATCTTTTCCCAGACCAGGTCTCTCTGACTGCACCAGGGTTTGATGTTGATAATGTTCGTTAATGGTCCCTTATCTCCTCTGTATCTTCTGGCTACTCCCAATCTGTGGATGTTAAATTTATCAGGCCTTGCTCAGTGAAACAGGGTCTTTTGAAGAGAAACTTCAATTTCCCCCTTCCCTGGGCAAAGGCAAATAAACCCCTGACTAAAGTTGCATTAAAAAAATTTAAATTTTGCATCATTTCCAACAATGCCAAGAAAAGGGAGACCCCTCCTCTCTCCATGAGTTCCAGCTGCTGGCCCAGTTCCAGCCATTGCCCCAGTGCCTGCCACTTTTGCTGAGGAGGAGCCAAAGACTCTCCACAAGTTCCAGCTGCTGACCCAGTTCCAGCTGCCATTGTCGATGGAGCTGTTGCCACTGGGAAAGACCTTGTCAGGTGGTGTGGAAGAAACAGCTTGAGAGGCATTTCACTGTTTTTAGACTCCAGGTTTATTTTGTTTTGTCCTTGTTCCCTGTTGGTTGTTGTTTGAGGTAAGAACGAGTTTTGTAATCGTGGCAGTTCAGCTGCTGTGTTGTCTTTTTTTCCTTTGTTGTGTCTCTCCCCCATATGGTCAGGAGAAGGGAGCTTCTCCCTCATCTTGACTTTGCTCCCTGGCAACAGTCTTCTGGAAAGATGATGAGCCACCAGCAGTAGATGTCATGGTTTGTCAACTCCAGGAATATAAAGACAGTACCCCTTCCTCGGTCATCTCAGCCATGGAAAAAATGCCCAATAAACTGACCTGGAAGTTTCACCAACTCAGAGAGGATATGTCCTACTCCCCACCTGTATGGGCCTGCATTTCAGCAATTGACAGCAGGCATCCTTTCACTCAAGAGAGAGGATATACAAGATACACACCATGGGGTACCCTGTGGTTTTTTACATGTGGAACCATGGAGAGGGCATGATGAAGTGGGATGGAAAAGCCTAGGGGAATGGGTACAGGAATCACAGGGTAAATCAATCACCAATGGGGATTCTTCCAGGAAAGTTGCTGCTGATCCAGTTTCCAGTGGACATTTTTCCAGGCAGAGTGGAAGGGCTGATTTTACTCCCAATCCTTTGGAAATAAGTTCTAATCTGTTTAATTCATTTCTACAATAAGTAAGTGGAGAAGTGGAGAATCCTGTGATCAGTATTAGAGGGGCCCCGGCTCTTCCAGCCAGGTGGAGGAAAGAGACAAACGGGTTTACTGGACTGTGTGGATCCAATGGCTTGTCATGTCAGACCCACAGGAGTATAGCACTCTAGTAAATACTAATGCAAAATGTACTTTGATGCCATCAAATTATGCACATCTCCTCAAAGATGGCACACCTCCTGTCGAAATAAGACACTAATAGTAGGGACCATAACAGTGTGAACAAGATGGTATAATTTCCTGAAGTTTAGGAGATGGTTGAAATTCAGTAACAACTCTTTGGAATTCACTTCACACAAAAGCTTAGAAATATTTTGTTAAATACTAATAACAGCATTAAAGTCCTTTAGTCTTATTTTCATTTTAGCCAGGATGCATATGCCATTCACTGTGAAACCAAATGCTATCCCTTTTTATTAACCAGCAGGTGGTACTAGAAAATAAAACCAAAGTAGCATTTAGCAATTTCTCCTCTTACCATAAGATAACGACATGAAGCTGTGTCATGGGAGGAAACCCATCCTGGGCTGTATCAAAAGCAGTGTGACCAGCAGGCTGAGGGACATAAGAACATAAGAAGGATATGGAACTGTTGGAGCAAGTCCAGAGGAGGGCCATGAAATTGATAATGGGACTGGAGCACCTTCCCTATGAAGACAGGCTGAGAAAGTTGGGGCTGTTCAGACTGGAGAAGAGAAGGTTGTGTGAAGACCTCATGGCAACCTTCTAGTATCTGAAGGGGTCCTACAAGGAAGCCAGAGAGGGACTCTTCATCAGGAACTGTAGTGACAGTGATGCCTAAACTTTTTATATATATTTCATATATTTGTAGTGTTTTAGATTGCTAATGCATGGCTGCAGCTCCAGTACTTTTCCTACCCTTTCCCCCTAGATTTTAGAACAATAAGCTAACCTTGTAATACATTCCTGAAATATTGTTTAGTCATATTCCAAGTAGGGGACCTACAATAAGACAACAAGAAGTGTGGCAAAGAAGCCCTTGGACCAACTCAAAGGAGTTGACCTGGGAGTGGGTTACTGGAGCAACTGAATCTCCTATTGCATGTACCTGCTAGATATCCTAATTAATTTACCTTATAAAATTCTACAAATCCAGAACCAGATGTCCCCATCACCACTGGGACACCTGGAAGCTTCCAAATAAAGGTCTGCTTTTTACTTTACTATTCTAACACTGTTGCAAGGGGTTTTTCTCTTTTGATTATAGGCAACAAAAGGACAAGGGGGAATGGCTTCAAACTGAAAGAGTAGGTTTAGATTAGATGTTAGGAAGAAATTCTTTACTGTGAGGATGATGTGATACTGGCACAGGTTGACCAGAGAAGCTGTGGCTGACCCATCCCTGGAAGTGTTGAAGGCCAGGTTGGACAGGGCTTTGAGCAACCTGGTCTAGTGGAAGGTGTCCCTGACTATGGCAGGGGGGCTGGAACTAGATGGTCTTCAAGGTCTCTTCCAACCCAAACCATTCTATGATTAGAAAAACGTTCTTCACCCCAAGGGTGGTTGGGCACTGGAACAGGCTCCCCAGGTAAGTGGTCATAGCACCAAGCCTGACAGAGTTCAAGAAGCATTTGGACAATACTCTCGAGCATGTGGTGTGATTCTTGGGGATGGTGCTGTGCAGGGCCAGGACTTGGACTTCAGTGATCCCTGTGGGTCCCTTCTGTGATAATTGATAAAAGATTCGTGTTAATCACAAAAGCATTGGGGCTTGTATAAATCAGAATACTAAGCTCTGAAGTGAAGCATGGACACTAGATAAAGGAAATTATATGATAAAATCATTCTGTTTAAAATCACCTTGTTATGTTATATTATGTTATATTATGTTATGTTTTCCAAATAAGTTGTATCGGCTACCAGCTTGCAAAATCAGACTTCCCAATAGCCCTTCCTGATTTTGTCTGATCAATACTGCTTATCTCAAGGACCAGACTCCCAGAACTTCTCTGGTGGTTATCTACAAGGACCAGACTGTGACTGATTATCACCCGGAGGCTTTGTGAATTTGTGTAAGGATGTTTATTCAACCACCACCGCTTATGACAACAAAAAACCCCAAAAATTGTTGATTACAACGAGAAACCACAGTATAAGAAGGGGCTGCAAACCAAGGTTCGGTGGAGGGTGGAGTGGGCGGTGACCCCTCACGTTCCCCAGTGCGCTGCTTGCTCTTTCTATATCAAATAAAGCAATCTAAATTTTGCTGAATATCGAGACTTTTGTCTCTCATTTATAACACTTCCAACTCAGGATATTCTGTGAATATAATTAACATCTACTCTTTTGCAGAATCTTAATGTTTCCTGATCCTCATATGCAGGTTTCATATTGACTTCTAGAATTTGAGCAGTATGGTGTGAAACTTCTGCATCAGCCCATTTCATATAAATCACTAGAAATCTGGAAAGTTATTAGCCTTCAACTTGAACTTCTGAACTTACTAGAGAAGCTTAATTTTATAGAGAAAATTACTATACTTATTGAACCATTCATATTTTGTAGTAAAAGATAAATGCAACTGAAAAAACATAAGTGGTACCAGGTACATAAATCAGTGTGATCCAAGAACCTAAGGAAAAGCCCTAAGGCCTCAAGTGTCAGTGGGGATGCAGTCATCATCTGTGATTCCATGATCTCACAAATTAGCAGTAGGGAAGAGCCCAGCCTCACACCAGTTATCAGCAGGACCTCCTCACATCCAGGCTGAATTTTGTTCATAACTTGACAGGAGAGAACAACAGTACCAGAGTAACTAATGATACACAGTGCCCAAAACAACATTCAAGTCTCATTACATTGTGTCATTTCTTACATGTTTCTTCAGAACTGCCTCTCCCCTAAGCCACCAGGTTAATCACCCTCAAGCTGCTCTATCATTCCCCCTTTTCAACAGAACAGGGGAGGTGGTTTCAGTTCGAAACCAGGCAGAAACACCAATTTTGTGTAGGGGTTTTGATTCATCAATTTGAAATTTCCTGGCCAATGCACCAATTTATGTAGTGGATCTAGTGCTGGCCAAATTGCCAGTGCATCCCTTAGAATTATCTATTTATTTCTTGCTGTGAGTTAGGGTTAGGAGGAAGGCAAAGCAGGCTTAAACTTTAAAGGGTATAAAGAAAAACTTTATTAACATAAACTAAAATAATAAGAAGAATCAAAATAAAACCTTCAGAACACTTCTCCTCCCCCCTACACCCTCTTTTCTCCCACACTGACAATGTGCAGAAACAAATCAGTCAGTTTACCATCTCTAAAATAGTCTTTCTCCAGTTCACTTAGGGAGAGGAGTCTCTCTCACCATGCTATAGAAACTTCTCCACAAGAAAACAGTTCTCTTGTGGCTTCAATGTCACAGCCAATCAGCCACCCAGGAGAATGGAAATCTGATCACTGTGTAAAAGTCCCTCCCCTCGACTTAAAGCTTTCCCCACAACTGTTTTTGAGGGCTCACTCTTTGGCCAATGGGGTACACTTTTAAGGATGAGCAGTTTAGAAGCAAAGGTTCTCTTCAATCTATCTCTGAGATCATCTTCAGCTCTGGGAACAGAGGTCTTGTTCTTCCCTGGGGGCAAAGGGTCTTCATCACTCTTCCCTCTCTCTCTGTTCAAATTTCTCATGAGATCACATCTACTTCAATATCTGCTTGTTCAGTATGGATGCCTTTGCTCATGTCTACAATGTGAACGCTCCACTCCGTCCTATGCTTCTTATATTACTTATAGGGATATTCAATATATCATAGTCCATCACCATAGCTTACAAGAGAATTTCAGCTTAAGGCATATCCTCATCTTCCTATCCCATCTGGGACCTGACTCTTCCTTCTTGTCTGACCTCAATGTCTCCATGTTGTTTCTCTGCGTGCCTTCACTCTGTCCTTTTCTTTCACTTGAGAGAAGATGGAAGGTCTGCAAGTTTCATCTGTGCAGTGAAAGAGTTAATATCTCACCCAAGGCCACATATGGTCATGTGATCGCTGTCAGGTCGCAGCTGGAGCTGTTTATGGTGGAGAATTTTTTGGCAGCTACACTGAGGGGGAGCTAGGATCTTAGCAGCCAGGCTAGAACACAGCGGCAGCACCCATGGGTCGATGGCTCCCCCTCCTCCTACCCGGCGGTTTCTGGTGAGACTTAGAAGTGGCAGCATTCCAGCCGCACTGCAGGCCCGCCTGGCTGCGCTGGGGGGGGTGACCTGGCCCGGGCAGCACTGCAGCAGAGGCAGGACCTGGCTCAGCCTGGCCCTGCCAGGCCCGTGGGCCGCGTGGGGCCTGGCCCGGCCAGAATCGTTACCTGCTTAGAAGCCAGAACCAAAAGAGAGATTCATGGGTTTTTTTCATCTTTACATGTGTGTTCACAAAAGCACATCCAACTTTTTCATTGGTGTAACAATGTGTCAATATTAAAAATCAGCTGCTGATTGGTTTTTATCAGGTCTAAAGGGAGCTGCCAAGGTCCTTACAGGGAATTATTTCCATAACTGGTTCCTTTCCTTCCTTACCAAAAAATAAATTAATACAAAACCAGCACAACAGGGCAGGAGAAAATACAACAAAAGTCGCAAGGGAAGAGATAAGGACAGTGAGATCACTAAGAAATTACTGTCACAGGCAAAACAGACTTAGACTTGACTTGAAGTGATTATTTAATTTATTGCAAATCAAATCAGAGCAGACTAGTGAGAAATAAAAAACAACTCTTAAAACACCCTACCCTTCTTCTCAGGCCCAATTTCACTCTCAAATTCTCTACCTCCTCGCCTCCAATCAGCTCAGGAAGGATGGGGGCTCATCACATGTCATCTCTGCTGCTCCTTTCTCCTCACTTTTCCCCTGCTCCAGCATGGGGTCCCACTCATGGGAGACAGTCCTGCACAAACTTCTCTAGCATGGGTCCTTTTCCACGGTGTGTAGTCCTTCAGGAACAGGCTGCTCCAGCCTGAGTCCCCCATAGGGTCAAAATCCTGCCACAAAACCTGCTCCAGTGTGAACTCCTCTCCACAGGGACCATAGGTCCTGTCAGGAGCTAGCTCCAGCGTGGGCTTCCCACAGGGTCACAGTCTCCTTGGGGCATCCACCTGCTCTGGCATGGAGTCTTCCACAGGCTGCAGGATGGATATCTCCTTCACTGTGGCTGCAGGAGGACAATCTGCTTCACCATGGTCTTCACCACAGGCTGCAGCAGAATCTCTGCTCCAGTCCCAAGTGGACTTCCTCCCCCTCCTTCTTTACTGACCTTGGTGTCTGCAGAGTTTTCTCACATATTCTCAACTCTTTTTTGGCTGCTATTCCAGTGTTTTCCCCTTTCCAAATATGTTATCACAGACGTTATCACCATTCCCAATTGACTCAGCTTTGGACAGCAATGGGCACATCTTGGAACCAGCTAGCATTAGCTCTATGGGACATGAAGTAAGATTCTGGCATCTTCTCACAAAAGCCACACCCATTGCCCCTCTTCTACCAAAACCTGGCCATGCAAACCTAATACAGATGTAAATACAGAAACCTCACTGACAGAGCAAGAGCAGTGTCACCAGGGAAGACAGAGAGGGGTACATCTTTTTGGAAGGAGACCACCAGCTTTACAGGTATCACTTTCCATCTTCACCTCTCTGCTCTCACCTCTACAACAGTCTCCATAAGCAGAATGGTTACTGTAGTGGGGAGACCAGAAAAACAACACACATTAACACAACTGAAGAGATTCTTTTATTCAGAGGTTTGGTCTAAGTAGTTGTTTCTTTGCTGGCAAGACTTCTTGCCCTTTCAAGATTGTCTAGTACCAGATAGATTTGTTTAGATATTAATTGTGAGAAAACTGAAACAAGCAACAGAACTGAATGCTCTCAGCAGTGACAGTAAAGCAGTTCAAGTTTTGTTTTCCAGCTTTTCTGAATAATCAGGAGCCAAATTTTTTCATTTCAAACTGTCACATTTCTCACCTGGGAAAGAAAACTGGACAACTGCTTTACCTGTACCCACAGAGGCAGCAGCTGCTGATCCACCAGCTGTTGAATGGCCTTCTTAGATAAGTTTTAATTTCAGTCCCACTAATAGAAGCTGGTGAAGTTCAATACTATGGGATACGTGCAAGGCAATCTGTCCTGGTCCTATTCATTATTCATCTCCACACCTCCTAGATACTTACCAGGTACATATTTTCTCAGCATCATTTTGTTTTAAGGAAAGTTAATTAACGTAGTTGAGAACCTCACAGATAACTCCAGGAGTTAACACGAGCCCCAATTGCAAGTTTTAGTCATATAAAGTTAACAACATAATAGAGACAAATGTCATCTCCTTCAGGGTCCTGATGAGCTAAAACCTCCTACTGAAAACCTTAAACTGAGGAAATGAGCCAAGTAATTTTTCCCTGCCTAAGTTCTCAATGCTTCCAGCTCCATGCTGTAACATGAGTTTGGATTCCTAGGCTTGGTTTTTGCACCACTGCAGCTGTCTGCCTGGAGACCTCTGGTTGTTCTGCCCAACACACAATGTGCACACGTGCCTACAGGAGCAGGCAGCACCTGGGCAGGCAGGATCCAGCAAGCTGTTCATTTGTTGAAGCCAAAGAACATGAGAGATGGGAACCATGACACTGGGAGTTATAGTGAGGATTCTGTTAGTTTTTCTTCAGCAGAATAAAAATATTTGGTGAATTACTTTAAAGATTCCTCAAGACTGTTGATATTTTAAGTACTTAGAATTTTAACTATCAAAACTAACCCAAAAGCTGATTTCTACTACTAGATGTTATTATGCAATTCTATAGCAGTGTGAGAAATGGAACTAATGCAGTAAGTCTCTCTTTTAAAGAAAGTGCTTGAAAGGAACCTCCTGCATCACACTGAGTATTATTTAAAACAAAAAGAGAACCGATTTCCTAGCAGAGCATTGCCTTAAATATCCTACAAACTGGAGGGGTTAAGAATACTAAGCTCCAGCTCTCTGCCTTCAGGTTCAAAAACCAACATAAGTTGCAGGTCCAGATAGAATTCACAGCTTACTCATTTCAAGGAAATTTACAGACCACTCAGCATTGAATGCTCATGTCTGGTAGAAGTGTTGGATGCATGGGTAAAAAAACCCAAGAGGAATAGGGTCTCTCTTTATGCATAGCAACAGTTTCTGAAACAGTGTTTTACTAAGTTGCAGACTAACTTTCCCCCCAAAAAATAAAACTCCATTGCACTAAAGGTCAAATTTAATCAGTTAATATGGACTATGACACAATCAAGTAATTCAGTACAAGCAGACACCATGGAAGCAGCTTCAAAGAACCAAAGTATCCTAGTTTCAGAAACAACAATGTTCTTCTGTTCGACTCCAGTGCAAAGATGAGTGGGAGAAAACACCCCATCTCTACCTATGTACAATTCCAGTAGAGGCTGGACAGTCTAAACTCTCTGTGGCCAAGCTGGAAAAAAGGAAACTTAGGAAAGGACACTTAAAAAATTTACTTTAAGAAAGTTGGCTCTCAGTGGAAAGAGAAATGCTGGAGTGATGCACATGGGCAGGCTTGCTCAGACACTCTCCCTTTATATGCAAAAAAGCTAAACTCCTTGCTGAGATTGTCACCCTGGTCTTGCTGTGTTGCATGATTAGAATCCAGGAATGTGTTTTCAGCTGGCTCCTGCACGGGCCATCAGATCTTCCAAAGCCTTCTGTTGGTCATCGTTATGTAGTAATAAGACCTCCTTAATGTCTTTTAGTTCAAAGCCCATTTCTTTAAATTGACTCATTAGTTGGAGAAGCTCTGTCATCTGAAAGACACAGACAGTCCATTATTTGCAAGAGAAAAGAGGGTCAGTGCTCAGTGGAGGTTTAGCACACAGCCAGTCTTCAGTGACTGGGCACCCCATAGGGTGGATTTCTATACCCCAAGTACAGCCCATTCCAATGGTTGGAGAGTCTTCTCACACCACAGTCAGCAGAGCTCTGGGTGCAGTAGCCCATGGAGCCTCACCTTCAGTCCCCTGTATTCGCAGGCCTGCATTTTCAAAATCGTCTTCAGCAAGGGCACCAAGGCTCGGTCTGTGGGGGTGTCTCTCCTAGTAGAAAATTTATCAGCCTGGCCTAACAGACTCTGATTAATGTCACCCTGCTCCCCCACATCTACCAACTACTGTTGCATCTAAATTTTAAGTTATATTGACTTTGGGAACAGCACAGTAGCCCTTGATATCAAATGGCTCTTCAGATCTAGGACAAACTTGTGGGATTAGCACAAATCCTATTGGACACACTGTGTACAATACTACCAACATAAACCACAAATCCTCCCCGAATTAAAAAAAAAAAGTAACAAGAAGTGAATGACTGATGAGACTTTTATGAACCCTCTGTGATTTACAGGACCTCTACTCCACTTTGGGGGGAGGGATGACAAATGATGACAAAATCAAACCAAAATCAAATTGGTTGAGATGGACAATCAGGAGATTAGCAATTTCCAGTTTTGGTGTTAAGCAGGTAGCAAATTCATTTACTGAACTACATCATTGCTCCCATCTTCACACTGTTGTTCCTCTGTTTGCAAGCTCATCACAAAGTCCAAGAAAGGCAAGAAGGCATATATATGATGTCAGTAGCGGCTGACATAATCTACTTGGACTTGTGCAAAGCATTTGACACCGTCCCACATGACATCCTTGTCTCTAAACTGGAGAGACATGGATTTAAAGGGTGCACCATGCAGTGCATAAGGAATTGGCTGGATGGTCGCACTCAAAGAGTTACAGTCAAGGGCTCAATGTCCAAGTGGAGACCAGTGATGAGTGGTCCTCAGGGATTGGTATTGGGGACCAGTGCTGTTTAACACCTTTGTAGGTGGCATGGACGGGGGATTGAGTGCACCCTCAGCAGATGATGTTATGATGGGGTTGTTGGCTGGAGACAGAAACATGAAATTACTGAGGGTCCTCAACAAACAGCACTGAGTTTATTATGGCTGCCCCTTTTTATAGGGGGTTTGAATTCTCCAGGCTTAGACAGCTGATTGGTTGGTGTCTTGGACCACCCAGCTCTCTGACCAGTAAGATGTTTGCAGCTTAGGGTGGAATGTGGTTGGTTGAAGTCCCTGTTTGGGTTTGAATATATCCTATCATTGTTCACTCAGGGACCAGTTTATTGAACCAGGCTAGATGAACTGGGTTTCTTATTTATGGCCGAATTATTTGCCCAGCTACAGACCATCTGTGCTGTGACAGATGAGACCAAGCTGTGTGGTGCAGTTGACACACTGGAGGGGATGCCATCCAGAGGGACCTTGACAGGTGGACCTGTGCAAACCTCATGAAGTTCAACAAGTCCAAGTGCAAGGTCCTGCACCTGGATCATAGCAAACACTGGGATCAATCCAGGCTGGGGGAGGAATATATTGAGAGCAGTTCTGCTGAGAAAGACTTGGGGGTGCTAGTATATGACAGGCTGGACATAACCCAGCAATGTGCACTTGCAGCTCAGAAAGCCAAGTGTATCCTGGGTTGCATCAAAAGCAGTGTGGGAAGCAGGTCAAGGGAGGTGATTCTCCCCCTCTGCTCTGGTGAGACTCCATCCAGAGTACTGCATCCAGATCTGGACTCCCAAGCACAAGAAAGATGTGGACCTGTTGGAACGAGTCCAGAGGAGGCCATGAAAATAATCAGAGGGCTGGAGCATCTCTCCTATGAAGACAGGCTAAGAGAGTTGGGATTGCTCAGCCTTGAGAAGACAAGGCTCTGGGGAGACCTTGTAGCAGCCTTCAGATACCTAAAGGGGCTACAAGAGAGCTGGAGAATGATTATTTACAAGGGAATAGAGTGATAGGACAAGGGGGTATGGCTTTAAGCTGAGAGGGTAGGTTTGTGTTAGATATTAGGAAGAAATGTTTTACTGTGAAGGTGGTCAGACACTGAAACAGGTTGCCAAGAAAAGTTGGGGCTTTGAGCACCTTCCAGGTGTCCCTGCCTATGGGGGAGGGGTTTGAACTAGATGATCTTTATGGTCCCTTCCAACCCAAACTATTCTATTATTCTATATCTGGGGGGTTGGGTTGCACCTCTAAATATTTCATATAACTGGGCACACAACAGACAGTCAAACTTTAAAAGATCCTGCTGTCTTCTGAGCTGGCTACTCGCTCCTGTCTCTGTACTTTTGGTGTTTGTAAAACAGCCAAACAATGAACCAGATTAAAAAAAACCCCAACATTTTCTAACTTCTTTCAGGGAGAACACTAACCCAATTTGCTGAGCAGCCAGGCAGATGCATTTGTACAAGGGAGAAAATTCACAGCCAGGGGAGGCTGACAGGTTTTGAAAGATAATTTGCTGCTTCTGAAATTAACTGCTTCTGTACCAAGCACCTCACCTACAAGAGAACTCTGGGTTCAAAACATTGCAACCAGAATAAGCAGGGTCATTAAAAAATCCTGTCTCCATAAAAATGCATGCAAGTGAAAATGATAAAGGAACACAGTATAATTCTAATGCTTTAACACATATTCACTTTATCACCACAGGAATGTCCTTCAGCAGTCAGTTTTGGAAACAAGGTGGCATTATCACAAAAGCCAGAATTACATCAGCCAGAGGAACTGCACATTCTCTCTATTCCTGCACACATTGTGCCCTCACCTTCTCCTCTGAACACTGGTGCATTTCCAAAGCTGCTTCAACAAGAAGTGGATCAAAGCCCTTCTCACAAAGCTGTCCATGTACAAACAGGTAATCCAAAACCTGTGGGGAATGAAGAAAAGAAGCTAAGCTTGCAGAGCAGCATTTGCAGCATATGGCTGAATACCATCTTTGTACATGCAGGGGGGCTCAGCATGACTTTACCCCAGGCTTCACCAGGGACTCAGATAAAGTCCTTCCTAGTAGATCTGAGACGGTCTTTATGCAAGAACTTGTTCAGAGAAAGCAGATGAGCCCTTCTGTCCTCCTGTGTTCTCCCACCAGCTCTGAACATCATCTGCTCTAGTCAAAACAGTCTCACAAGCCAATCTTTAGAAATTTAACTGTGCTTTTCATACAAGTTTTTTAAGATGAAACTGTAGATTCAACAGTCAAGATACCTCAGCTTTTAGCTTTCTCTCAGCCAGTCACAGGAGCTAATGCAATCTGAAAGCATTCAGCCTTTAAAGATCAACTCAGCATACTAGTGAGTGAGCTGCAAATCTCAGCTCACACGCACAGAAACCACTGCCAAATTTCTTATCTGTCCTCAATTTTGAGAGGTAGGGGGAAATGTCTGATAGGCAATGCTAGGTCCACAAAATAACACAGCTTGCAAATACATCAGAATTTAAACCCATCATCCTAAAGGACATTTTTTTCATTTGATACTGCAGTTCAGTCCAGCACAATCACTCTTGATGTGTAGGTAGTGGGCAAGCAGATCATCTCCGCAAGGAGTCACTGGGACACTCCTCCTCCCCAAGCAACAGGCACAGTCCTGCCAGGCAATGCTCTGCACACAGTCCACCTAGGGTTTCCCACACAGAAAGTTTGGCCACATTCTTCCTGCTTTAAAATGTTTGAAGTGGATCCAAGACACAGAGCCACACTTCACCCTGCAGCGTTTAATGTTCAATGACCTGATTTTAGCAAGTGTTTGAGGCAACACATAAAACAGGAAGTAACACAGCACACAAAAGAAAGTTGGTCAGTGGTGCCTTGCAAGAGGCTTTCAGGGATGTTGTAAGCCTGCAGGAGTAAAATCCCTGTCTACAAGTAGAGACATCAGCATTGCAACCCATGCTCAGAACAAGGAAAGTTGGTTGGTTTTTTTTGTCACATGGCACTAAGCATGGCATAGAGCCATGCTAAGCTTCCTTTGGATGGTTTTGTGGCTTCTGGGAAGGCCCAGTACCTCTCCCAGCTTGACATGGAGCTAAGGGCCCAGCCCAAGTTCAGTGCAGCTCTTATCCAGCATCCACAGGTGTGGTTGACAGTCTCTCATCAGAAATAAGTGTAGTCACTTTGGTTTTGGGAGCCTTTATTACCAGCTGACAACTTCTCTAATGGTTAACATCACAGCAGTTGCAGGCTGCAACCCCTTGTTAGAATAAATATATTCCCCCTATACATTTTGCAAACCTAGATTTGTTTCTCAGCAGAATCAGCATCCAATCAAGGGTTTCTTCCCCACTGCACAAGCTCTTACCTGGTCTATGTTCTGCCCCTTCTTCTTCATGGCTTTCAGGACGTCCTCAGGCGCATATCCCATGTTGACGACTGTCTCTATGCACTGCCTCTCACTAGCAGAGAGGGTCTGCTGTAGTTCAGGAGCAGGGTCACCAGACTGCTTTGTACAGCTGGTATTATTGGGCACTTTAGACACTGGGAAATTTTGGTGTGTTACCTAAAGGGGAAAATCCAGAGCCTGAGGTGATGGTCATCTTCTGCATCCCCTCATCCTGTTTCTGGCTAGTGAAGAACCAGGATACCCCATGTAATTAATCCAAGACGCTTTCTAGACTGCCCTTGGGAAGTTACTCACTGTTAGTATGAAATCAAGCAGTGCACAGTCTGATTCCCACCATACTTTTTTAACCCTCAAAACAGCAACCAACAACCCAGATTCTTTCCAATATACCCTCTCCTATCAGTGGATGAAAACCTTTCAGTGCCCAACCATATGATATAGTCAAACCTTGTACCTCAGGAGAAGCATGCAGATTGCTTCCTTTACTCCAGTTTACTCATCACCTATGATTTTCTCAAAGGAACACTACTTCTGGAGATTTTCAGAAACATGATCCAATGCAAGCAGACAGGTATTTGGGAACTTACCGTAAGTATTTTTGTTTCCTTGTAGTCTGGGTGCACCTGTTGGACAACACACAAATAAGATGACTATAAACATTATGCACCAGTGAACAGGATTTGCTACAGCTGGGGAGGAAGGGTTTTATGGGAGAGATCTGGGAATAAGTCTACTATACTAGGGAGACTTCTGGTCTGATCAGGTTTCCACATGTGAGATGCAGACATTACACAGTTATGTGAAGTTATAGAATAGACATCATAAAGGTAATTTCTTCTTTCAGCACTCTATAAAAACAGATTATATGTCAAGAAGGATGTGTCCCCTCATAATAATTGTAAGCTTGTTTATTCTTTTACTGTGACTTCTACGTGTTCACAAAGCTCAGTGTAACACACTGGCTCAATGATAGTGATAATTTTTAAATCATTGCCTAGGGACTTCCCTTAATTTTTTGACCATGAAGAGCAAGAAAAACACATACCTCTTTTCTACTCTCAAAGCATTTCATTTCATACACCTGTGAAGGATGCACTCAACCCCATTAACTAAACCTGCAGTAGTTTGATACAGGCTCCAAAGGAGGTAAAGGCCTGAGCTGTAGTTCTATGAAACACAAAGGAGCAGAGAGCATCGATGCATATGAGCTTGGAACATGATTGTGCAATTAACACATGAATAGTGTGTGATTTCTCCAAGATGCATTTATCAAGGACCAAAGAAAGTTGTGGGTTTAAGGAGTCTCATGCATACCTTTCCCATCATGTGCAATTTGACAATGAGCCAACCACTTTATCCCATAAATATGACAGTCTAAATAAACCACCTTTGAGCTCTCCCTGCTAGGTAGCGTGGCTGCAGGGCAGTCATCTCCTCTTGAGCTGGGATGCCTCTCAAGGTTGCTCCTGGAGGCAAAGACACTTTTTATCAACAACAGATCTTTGGAGGAGTCCAATTTGAGTTCTCTCTAAATTGCAACTGGACTGCACACCAGTGACTCTTCCCTTGAGCTGGGATGTCTCTCAGTTTTTGAGATTCCTTACCTGAGGTGGAGATACCCTTTATTTCACAATGGAGCCTTGGTAAGTGCCTGATAGCATGCTGAATTAATACTAATGAAATACGTGTAGTTAATTCCATTAGACATAAACCATTGTCCAAGCCTGATACTAAAATTGGACCTAGTTGCACCTAAGCTCTGTCAGGAGTTTAGAAACCAAGGGGGTCCACTATGAACCTTGTGACTCAGCAGGAGAGTCTCTCTTACCCTTTTGCATCTTCGGTCTCTGTGTAAATGATTCTAAATCAATTCTAACTTGATTTTCTTTTGTATGTTTCATCCATGTAGTAAGTAATAGAGTGAACCTTGCCATCAAACTTTGTTAAATCACACTTTTATAAATTCATATTAAAACCACTTTTGCTAATACTTTTGATGGTGATTCTTTAAGTGACCTAAATGACTTATCCACACCACCACCATATACGAGCAAAATGGCACACTGGCTAAAAAGAGCGTGTGATTTTTCTACGAGTGCCTAACACTTGGTCCCATTCTCAGTACACTAACAAGGCTGGATAATGTTCCTTGCCGTACACATGATCCATTTTTGCAGAAACAAGCTGCCAGAGGGTAGAACCAACCCCCCACTTTATATTACTTTACCCAAGATAACAGCACTGCAAAGTCAGAACTCTGCCCCTTTCAATTAATCCATTTCAAAGTCTTCCTGCATTTTAAAACAAATTTTAAAAGACTGTAAGAAATTACTTTGGACCAAGGGTCGATGTTTATTGCCTTTCATTAATATCTTTTTAAGCCAACAAAAATTGCTTGAAAGCTTGTCTACATCTTTCAGAAAAGCCTTCTTTGGGCTGTTAGGGGTAGAATTGTTCCCTTTTCTTTCTGTGGAATTTCTCCCATTGTTATGCTAAGTATTTGAGGCTACACCTTAATAACTATAATGTTCTCTCAAACGGGGGTGGGGGGAGGGGGAGGGGGGAGGAGACCGGAAAAGGAAAGATGGGACGGGGGTCTGGAGCGGGCTTGGACTCTCTAGCTTGGCTCGTGGAGTGAGAGGACGGCCCGAGCTCCGAGCTAGCAACTCCACTGCAATCCCAGCGCCGAGATCCACGTTCCCTGCCTTTGGACAGAGCTCTACTGCTTTCCCACTTCATCCTACTACCTCCGGACACTCTGCCGAGCACCACGACCGACACTGTGAGGGGGGAGTCGCTCCTCCATCCCTCTCACCCCTGGGCCGCTGCCACCATCACCCAGCCCTCTTCAACTGCCCGGGACCTGCCCTGCCCCCAGCACTGGTAACTGAGCACAGGGAGAGGGAGCCTGTGGCGAAAGGGGACTGGAACTGAGCTATACTGTTCTGTTTTGTTGTCAGTTTTTATAGCTGTTGTTGTTTCTGCTATTTTGCCTTGTTAGATATCAGTAAAGAACTGTTATTCCTATCCCCATATCTCCTGCCTGACAGCCTCTGATTTGAAACTAAAATAACTAAAATGGAGGGGGTTGCACTCTGCATCTCAGGAAAGGGGTTCTCGCCTTTCCTTAGAACATACATGTCTTTCAAACCAAGATAGATTTTGGCATCCGGAACGTGGGGCATTGCCTGAGGGCATTGAGAGAGGGGTAGAAAAGGGGATAACAGTTCTTGAATTACCCAAGCTTGTGGTAGGTGACACCATGCTGTCCAGCTTACCCTGGATAGACCTCCATGTGGTCACTGCTATATCTCTCCCATTTGCGAGCCCTTTTTTAAACATGAGTCTCATAACCAAGGTTACTGTGGCTATTATCCGGTTCATTTTGTGGGTTGATCAGTTGAGGAATTAATGGATTTTTAATTTTCTCTGGAAGATGGCCACATGGATTCAGAGCTGTCGCACTCTAAGTGTGTGTTTCTGGGGCTACTTCAATAATAGTACTTACTGTGAGGAAGTGGCAGCAGGTGAAATCTTCTCCCAACCCATTACACGGTTTTTGAAGTTCACCCCACCAGTCCTCAAGGGGTTCCAATCCACTTTAAATGCTAATGACATTATGCTGTGGCTAGTGTTGCTGATATCCCTGTTAAACCTGTTCTATCTAACATTCAGAGATAAGGGGAGATTGACTTGGATAACAACCCTGATATCTACCCCAGGAAATAGTGATGCTGCCGCAGAGCCTGATCCTGTTCCAGAGACTAGGGATATTACCCCAGAGTTTGACCCTGCCCCACAGCCCACCTCGGAAAGGAACCACCCAGAATGGGTGGGGGTTGCTAGTGAAGGAGATACGTGAGATGGGCCAGATGCTGAAGGAGTACCTCTCCCCAGCTGGTGAGAAACCCTCCCCCTGCCTTAAAGAGGGAGACTCTGATGGTGCAGCAGTGGGACCCACAGATGTTACATCTGTCCAGGTTCCAGCTGAACTGCAAGGGCACTCAGCAGCAGCAATTGCCCCTGTGGAAACTAGGAAGTCTAAGATGAAAACAAGGCACCTAGATAATAAGGGTCAGGAAGGGGGCCCCTCACAACCAGCAGGGGAGCCAGAAGTTGAGATCATCACCTAGTCCCTGTCATACGAGAGTCTCCGTAACCTGCGAAAAGACATTGTACGACGGGGCCGTGAGGCTTTTACAACCTGGTTACTGCGGGTCTGGGACCTTATGGGTACAGGTGTGCAACTGGATGGTACTGAGGCAAGGAATTTGGGAGCCTTGACCCAGGACTCAGGTGTGGACCAAGTATTTGTAAGGGAGACAGGTCTCCTTTCCCTCTGGGAGCGACTTTTAATGAGTGTGAGAGAGAGATTTGTCCACAGGGAAAGAATGCAGGAGCACCACCAGAGAACACGTTGGAATACCCTTGAAGAAGGGATCCAACAGGTGAGAGAAGTGGCAGTACTAGAGGTGCTCTTTGGGAGGGATGGACAGCATGACAATGACCCTGACAAGGTCAGGTGCACAAGGGAGATGTTGTGGAATCTGGCAAACCTGGGCCCATCTCAATATACCCCCTTTATTACAATGATTAATGCTGATACCAACCAAGTGACAGTGGGTTCTGTTGCAAACAGACTCAGGAATTATCAGAGTATGATGGCTGGCCCAGTGCAGGCTCATGTCTCTGCTGTGGCTAAGGACCTCAGAGAGGAGTTTAAGGAGGAGATGAAGGAGATAAGGGAAATAGTGAGGAAGAACAGTGCAGCACGAGTGTGAGTCATGGACCCCAAAAGTAGAGCCCATCGCCCCCCAGCTAGGGAGAGAGGGTAAACCCCATGAGTTGACCTGTGGTTCTTTCTGCGTGACCACGAGGAAGACATGAGAAGGTGGGATGGGAAACCCACACCTGTCCTGGCAGCACGGGTGCACCAACTCAGGGAGGGGAACACCAACAGAGGGAACTCCCCTAAAGTGAAGGTAGCCTCAGCCTCCCATGACCAAGGTGCAGGGAATTACAGAAGGGAGGATGATCTGTCAGATCCCCTTGAAGGAACCTCCAGTATGTATGCCCAGGAGAGAAATAATAACCAGGGCTAGAGGGGCCCTGCCTCTACCCAGGTAGAGGCACGGGAAAACCGGGTATTTTGGACGGTGTGGATCCGATGGCCTGGCACATCAGAGCCACAGGAACACAGAGCATTGTTTAATACTACCTTGCAATGTACATTAATACCATCGGGACATGTAGGGGAGGAACCTGTTTCAATTGCTGGGGTTATGGGGGGATCTCAGGAACTGACTTTACTGGAGGCTGAGGTGAGCCTGACTGGGAAAGAGTGGCAGAAACATCCAATTGTGACTGGCCCAGAGGCACCATGTATCCTAGGCATAGACTTCCTCAGGAACGGCTATTACAAAGACCCAAAGGGACTCAGGTGGGCTTTTGGAATACCTGCTGTGGCAGCAGAGGGCATTAAGCAGTTGAACACCCTGCCTGGGCTATCAGAAAACCCATCTGCAGTGGGACTCCTCAGAGTGAAAGAGCAACAGGTGCCAATTGCTACCACAACAGTGCACCGCCGGCAGTACCAGACGAATCGAGATGCCGTGATCCCCATCCACAAGATGATCCGTGAGCTGGAGAGCCAAGGGGTGGTCAGTAAGGCCCACTCACCCTTCAACAGCCCCATCTGGCCTGTGCGTAAATCTGAAGGAGAATGGAGATTGACTGTGGACTATCTTGCATTGAATAAAGTGACTCCACCGCTGAGCGCTGCTGTGCCGGACATGCTGGAACTGCAGTACGAGCTGGAGTCCAAGGCAGCCAAGTGGTAGGCCACCATTGACATCGCCAATGCATTTTTCTCCATTCCTCTCGCAGTAGAGTGCAGGCCTCAGTTTGCTTTCACCTGGAGGGGTGTGCAATACACGTGGAACCGACAGCCCCAGGGGTGGAAACACAGTCCCACCATTTGTCATGGACTGATCCGGGCTACACTGGAGAAGGGTGGAGCTCCAGAACATCTGCAGTACATTGATGACATCATTGTGTGGGGGGACACGGAAATGGAGGTATTTCAGAAAGGAGAAAAGATCATTCAGATTCTGCTGGGAGCCAGCATCGCCATTAAAAAGAGCAAAGTCAAGGGGCCTGGCCAAGAGATGTAACAAACATGCTATGCTCTTTTCACTGATGGTTCCTGCCGCATCATGGAGACGAACCCGAAGTGGAAAGCAGCCATATGGAGCCCCACATGACAGGTTGCACAAGCTACCGAAGGAGAAGGTGGATCGAGTCAACTTGCTGAACTAAAAGCTGTTCAGCTGGCCCTGAACATTGCTGAAAGAGAGAAGTGGCCAAAACTCTACCTTTACACTGATTCATGGATGGTAGCCAATGCTCTGTGGGGTTGGCTGGAAAGGTGGAAAAAGGCTAACTGGCAACGTAGGGGAAAACCAATCTGGGCTGCCGATGAATGGAAAGACATTGCCACCCGGGTAGAGAAGCTGCCTGTGAAAGTCCGTCACATAGATGCCCATGTCCCCAAGAGTCGGGCTAATGAGGAACACCAACACAATGAGCAGGTAGATCAGGCTGCACAGATAGAGGTGTCAAAGACAGATTTAGATTGGCAGCACAAAGGAGAGTTGTTCCTGGCTCGATGGGCCCATGATGCCTCAGGCCACCAGGGTAGAGATGCCACCTATAAGTGGGCACAAGACTGAGGGGTGGATCTAACCATGGACAGTATTTCTCAAGGTATCCATGACTGTGAGACGTGCAGTGCCATCAAACAGGCCTAGCGGGAGAAGCCCCTCTGGTATGGGGGGCGATGGTCCAAATATAAGTATGGAGAGGCCTGGCAGATTGACTACATCACACTGCCTCAAACCCGCCAGGGCAAGCGCTATGTACTGACCATGGTCGAAGCCACCACGGGATGGTTGGAAACCTACCCTGTATCTCATGCCACTGCTCAGAACACCATCCTGGACCTGGAAAAACAAGTTCTTTGGAGGCATGGTACCCCTGATAGAATTGAGTCAGACAATGGGACTCATTTCAAGAACAGCCTTATAAACACCTGGGCTAGAGAACACGGCATTGAGTGGGTGTACCATATCCTCTACCATGCACCAGCTGCAGGGAAAGTTGAATGGTGCAATGGCCTGCTTAAAACCACCTTGAAGGCACTGGGTGGGGGAACTTTCAAGAACTGGGAGATTAATCTACCAAAGGCCTCATGGTTAGTGAACACCCGAGGTTCCACTAACCAAGCAGGCCCTGCCCAATCTGAGCCCTTGGGCATCTCAGATGGAGATAAGGTTCCAGTGGTACACATGAGAGGTATGCTAGGAAAAACTGTTTGGGTGAATCCTGCCTCCAGCAAAGACAATCCCATCCGGGGAGTTATATTCGCTCAGAGACCAGGCTGTACCTGGTGGGTGATGCAAAAGAATGGAGAGACCCAATGCATACCCCAAGGAGACCTTGTTTTAGGGTGAAATACCTATAGTACTGTGTCTATATCTCTAACTGCATGTATGTATATATATATCTGTAACGGTTTAATTTGATATAGCATATTAGTATGGGAAAAATTCAGGGGTGGATAATGTTGGGGGTTGAATTGTTCCCTTTTCTTTCTGTGGAATTTCTCCCATTGTTATGCTAAGTATTTGTGGCTACACCTTAATAACTATAATGTTCTCTCCCGGGGGAGGGGGGTGGAGACCGGAAAAGGAAAGGTGGGACGGGGGTCTGGAGCGGGCTGAGACTCTCTCGCTGCGATCTAGCATCTCCCCTGCCATCCCAGTGCTGAGATCCACGCTCCCTGCCGTTGGACATCGCTCTACTGCTCTCCCACTTCATCCTACTACCTCTGGACACTTTGCCGAGCACCACGACTGACACTGTGAGGGGGAGTCACTCCCCCATCCCTCTCACCCGTGGGCCGCTGCCGCCATCACCCAGCCCTCTTCAACTGCACGGGACCTGCCCTGCCCACAGCACCGGTAACTGAGCACAGGGAGAGGGAGCCTGTGGCCAAAGGGGACTGGAACTGAGCTATACTGTTCTGTTTTGTTGTCAATTTTTATAGCTGTTGTTGTTTCTGCTATTTTGCCTTGTTAGATATCAGTAAAGAACTGTTATTCCTATCCCCATATCTCCTGCCTGACAGCCTCTGATTTGAAACTAAAATAATTAAAAGGGAGGGGGTTGCACTCTGCATCTGAGGAATGGGGTTCTCGCCTTTCCTTAGAACATACCTGTCTTTCAAACCGAGGCATGGGCCCAAACTAAAAAAATCAAGCAAACAAACAAAAACCCAAACAAACCCAAAAACCACCACAACCAAAAAAATCTATTCCTAGAAAAACAATTTTGAGAATATATGTTAGGATTTTGGCAAATTCCATCTATTGAGGGAGGGAAGAAAAGAGGGAGGGAAAAAACACGTCTTGTTATGCATTTCTACCCATTTTCATCTCCAGGGCAAGAATTTATCTTCAAGGACACAAAGCTCGAGAAATCATGTTTGGTCTGATGGACTGATTTATGCAAGAGCCTCTCCTCATGGTGGTAGAGGGGTTCAAAGCTCTTCACACACCCCCTTCCTCCAGGCACTTTTGCCAAAGCAAAAAGCATTAGAATATGGGATACACTGAATTGGGGTTCTGGAGTAGCTCTGAAATCAGCTGGTTATCAGTGCTGCCACCAGGAAAACCAAAACTGCTTCTTAGACTAGAGATTCAAGAGTCCAGGACCAACTCCTCTTCCTTAATGTACTTGAGCTTGACCTGTGTCTGAGGTGAGCGATTTCCAGTGGAGGAGGGAAACAGCTAAAGGAATTTTGGGGGAAAAAGCTAGGACTGGTCATTCAGCAGTCATGCCCCCTTACATCTCAAACTTGCATTTCAGTGCCCTTCAAGAAGCAAACATACATTGCTTTCAGTATGTACTTGTACACTGTGCCTACTTTTAGGGACTTTATAGGCCGGGAGCCCTGTCTGCAGCTGGTAGGTCTGCATACACCATGCTACTGCAGCAATATATATTCTGTATGGTATACCAGGAGCGCTCCATCCTCCAGCAACCAGATTTCTTTAAATGCATCATACTAATCAGGTCTATGATCAGCTTTGTTTAATTCCAACCTGTTGACTTCACTAATCATTTCTCCCCTCTGCCAATGCTGCAAAAAGCAAACTAGTGAGCTTCATAAAACCAAAAAAACCCAAACAAAACCAACCAACCAAGACAAAAAAACCCCCACCATAAACACACTGAGAAGAGGGGACCACCCAGAACAGAATCAATGCAGTCTCAGAGAAATCACAAGTTTATTTCCATCCAAAGAACCCTAGATCAAATTCAGTGGTAAAGCATAAACTCCAGTGGAGACTCCAAATCCAAAGCTACAATTTCTAGTCGTGCAAGAAAAAAATTCTATATAAAAACCACTGTGAAATACACTGGGATATATAATTGTTCTGAGGCTTTCTAAAAAGGACAGGCTTATTCTTGTGTAACCTTGAAGGGAGACATGCCCCTTCTGTTCCCAGTCACAGAGATGACTGACTTCCTTCTATCATTTTCACATTCTGAGGACTTTTGTTACATTTACTTCGATTACAATTTCAAAGTTTTGTTACACTTACAAATCATGTCCAAGGAAGAACTGGACATGGCACTCTGTGCTCTGGTCTAGTTGACAAGGTGGTGATTGGTGAAAGGTTGGACTCAATGATCTTAAAGGTCTTTTCCAACCTAAATGATTCTGCGATTAAATTTCTTGCAACTCAGCTGTCCTTTACCAGCCACCGGAACCATATTGTGGAAATAGGAAACAAGTACATTCTGAAGTTTAGTTCTGTTGGCATACCTATTTCTTGGTTTGCTACTTCCAAAGTCGAAACAGTTTCAAATTAAGATCTTTATTACTTCTCCTAATAAAACTATTTTTTGTTTATCAGTTTGTATCTTTCCTTACAGCATTCTTGAGAATATACCTTCCCTCTTAGTCTTTAATAAGTTTTAATCTGGCATAGCAATTTTAATAATCAAGAGTGAAAATGTGGTCATCTACTTGTAAGTGATCTTTCATGTTAATCCCTAGAGATGTGTCATACTTCAAGTTTTCACCTCTGAGCTATATACGATGATAGTCACCTCTCAAACCTGTGATCTGTAACAATGAGCAGTTGCTCAGCATGCTGCTGCTTCTGCCAAGGTTTATTATATTGAATTTGTTTTAGTGATCAATAAACAGCTGTTCTCCTGTGCTGACAAATACACTAGTTGTCAGAATACTGCAATTCACAATTAATAATGCATTTACCTGAGTCTGAAAAGAGATGAGAGAACAGGAGAGCAGCAGTCACTTGTTTCAGAGCACATGGTGTCACAAAAACCTGTACTATGTTAGTAAGGCCACAGAACCACTGAAGCATCATTTATATTGGACAGAAGCAGCCAGATTATTTTAGAGCCATCTAGAGGATTTGACCATACAGCTTTCACTAGGCTTCATGAGTACTGTTGTCCAGATCTTAGGTTCTTTGGGGAAAAAATAACAAGCTTACTGATATGCTGTTTTTGGCTGGGGTTGTTAGCTTTCTTCACAGTACCTAGTATGAGGTTATGAGCTGGAAAGACTGTTGATAACATAGAGGGGTTTTTTTATTATTATTGTTGAGCAGGGTTTGCACAGTGTCAAGGCCTTTTCTTCTTCTTGTACTGCCCTGCCAGCAAGGAGGATAGGGATGCACAAGAACTTGTGAGGAGACACAGCTAGGACATCTGACCCCAACTGACAAAAGGGATATTCCACACCCTATGACATCATGCTCAGTATATAAAGACAGGGGAAGAAGGAGAAAAGGGGGAGACATTTGGAGTGATGGCATTTATATTCCCAAGTAATTGTTATGTCTCATTTCACAGCTGTAAAATAGCTGAACACCTGCCTGCCCATGGGAAGTAGTGAATTAATTCCTTGTGTTGCTTGGCTTGTGCACACAGCTTTGCTTTCCCTAGTAACCTGTCTTTATCTCAACTCACGAGTTTTCTAGCTTTTACATGTTGTGGTTAGTGTTTGTGTTACCCCAGTTGTCAGTTTCATAATCTGGGTAATGTCTGCTTCTGATAATGGTTGCTTCCAAAGCCCTCCCTATGTTGTTCCAAGTTGGTTTCTCCCCAAATTGTATCCACCCTTGATGTAAACCACTCCCCTTTCTCCTCCCCTTCACTCTCATTGGAATTGGCTCTCTAAACCACTTCCCTCACTCCTCCCCTAAGGTTATCCCATTGGCTGGCTGTTTGTACCCGCCCACCGGTTTTGGCCTGTATATAAGCCACTGCAGAGGTGCTCTCTTTTGCCTTTGAATCTCTGGGTTAAAAGACCTTTGGGAATATCAGGCAGAGAGCATCTGTCGACTCTTTTGCTTTTTCTCCCTGATGCTGGTAAGCTAATCTCACTGTAGAGCCACAGCTCTGAAGTTCAGCTCCTGGTGAAATTATCCTGGAGTTGTTCCATGCACCTTGGTGTGGCTGCTGGTGTTCTAAAAGAGCTAGCTAAAGACTCCAGTGATCATGTCATTTACCCTTCTAATTCTCTCTACAATCCTGCTGGCAGGGGAATGAGCAAATGGCTGTGTGGGGCTTGGTTGCTGGTTGGGGTTAAACCACAACAGTCCTTTTTGGCACTCAACATGAGGATCAAGGGTTTCAAGAGAACAGATTTGATTGGAATGTGCTAGGACAAATTTATTGCTGTTAGTGCCGTTTATTTATTGGCAGGCTCCTGCATTTGCCATGGGCTTGCTTGCCTGACTATATTAGTCTAGTGCTCACTAGTGGCTGTTTTTTGCTTCTGTTGCTTGCTGCTCATCACCTCACTGTATTGTGCCTGGGAATGTTTAGATAACAGAAATGGTGATATGCCTGGGCTGGTAGATGGCCAGGGCACTGCTGCTGTAATGGACAGTCTGGAACTCCAGTGTGAACTCGAGTTGAAGGGACTGTGACCTATGGATGAGTCCACACAGGAGCAGAGATCCACCTGCAGCCTGTGGGAGAGCCTCACACAGGAGCGTGTGGATACCCAAAGGAGACTGTGATCCCATGAGAAACCAGCACTGGAGCAGGCTCCAGCAGGACCTGTGGAGAGAAGAGCCCATACTGGAGCAGGTTTGCTGGCAGGATTTGTGAGCCCATGAGGGACCCACACTGGAGCAGTTTGTGAAGAACTGCAGCCCATGGGAAGGACCCACATTGGAGAAGTTCATGGAGGACTGTCTCCCATGGGAGGGACCCCATGCTGGAGCAGGGGAAACAAGGATTCCTTACAGTCCGTGGTGCAGACCATGGTGAGGAAGCTGTCCCCCCTGCAGCCATGAAGGACTATGATGAGGATTCTACTAATGGTGGACTCTAGCAGGAAACCCCTTGTTGCAGCCAGGCTGGGAACAAGGGGAGTTCATTGCAATGTTAAATGCTATAACCTGACCCAAAAGGACCAGAGGTGAAGACTGTAATGGACATACCTTTAAATTGTTACCAGACATTGAGTTGTATGTTACAGGAATTACTATAACAGTGTCATGGTTTAAGCCCATCTGGAAATTAAACACCATACAGCCACTTGCTCAACCCCCACTCTCTCCCATTCCACCCCAGTGGAAGGGGGAGAAGAATCAAAGTAAAACTTGTAAATTAAGAAAAAAACAGTTTAATTTTTGAAAATAAAGTAAAATACAGCAATAATAGTAAATGATGATAATGATAATAAAAAGGAAAAAAACAAATGATGCAAAATGCAATTACTCACCACCTGCTGACCGATGCCAGACACCCCCTCCTCCCTTCCTGAACCCAAATTGGCCACCCTTCTGGGTAACTCCCTGCAATTTATATACTGGGCATGACGTTCTAAGGTTTGGAATATCCCTTTGGTCACTTTGAGTCACCTGTCCCAGCTATGCTCCCCCCCAGTTTCTTTTTCAAATTTCCTTACTGGCAAAGCATGAGACAAGGAAAAAAGAAGTCCTTGACTAAGGATAAACACGACTTAGCAAAAAACTAAAACATTGGTGTGTTATCAACATCATTCTCATTCTGAATCTAAAACACAGCACTATAACAGCTACTGAGAGGAAATTAACTCTACTGCAGCTGAAACCAGGACAAACAGGAACCACATGAACCAATGGAGGAGAGAAGCCTCAAAAGCAGCAGTCCTGACCTGCAGACTAAGGGAATGATATGTGTATTACATTAAAGAATGGGAAGGAGTAGGGCGATTAATGAGGTTGTATTGGATAGTGTAGGACCTGCACATGATGTAAATACTGTGGAATAAGTGGTGGAATGTGCTGGTTTTTACTATGGTAGAGTTAATTTTCTTTACAGGAGCTAGTATGGACTAGTATGTTTTGGATTTGTGCAGGAAACAATGTTGATAACATAGAAATGTATTTATTATTGCTGAGTAGCATTTACACAGCATCAAGGCCTTTTTTGCTTGTCTGCTTCTGATTGTCTCTCCAATCCTGCTGGCAGGGGAGTGATTGAGTGGCTGCCTGGAGATTGGTTGATGGCTGGGATCTAACCTCAATACTTACTCAAATTTCTGCTCTTATTCACAAAGACAAAAACTGGTGTGAAGTTAAGTGTCCCCAAAATAATTTTGGAACTTGCTACAAGTTTGAAGAAATGAAACATCAAATTCCTGTCTCAGAGCTGTACAGCAACCAACTGTAACATTAGTGATCCAAGATGATCCTCAGGATTGCTTTTAGTATCCAAAAAGCAATCCTTGCCCCCTCCTTTACAAGGAAGAGGGTAAATACCAGGTTTCAGACCACCATAATTTTCATCCTTTTAAAAGGTTGAATTTTTAAAAGTATCTCACAAAGGAAATAAATAAATTAAATGTTAAAAAAAAATTCTTTCACTCCAGGTTAACTGCAAGCACTTTTTCTCCTGTGTGAAAAAGCACGTGTTTTTTAATCTGTGATTGCTTCTATTCCTTGAAAAGCTGGCATTTCCATTATTTCCAGCAAATATATAAGCAAACTGAGGAACAAATCTAGAAGATATTTAATTCAAAACCTAAGAGCAGTTCAGAATCTTATATATCTCAGTTGGATAAGACAAAACACAGGACCGTACAAAGATCTCATATGCTTAGCTCAATGGTGTGCAACTATGAACAAGTACCAAAAAGCTGAAAGAAAAGTCACCAGAACTGGTCTAAAAATATCAGATTTAGGGGAACATGTGAAGTAATAATCTGAGGTTCAGAACTGCCAGCATGAAGACCTGTTTAATTGATGAATTTGCAACATAAATGAAGAGGAACTACCACACACGATCTACACATCTCTCCCATTAAATGAACCCAAAATCACAGGACATTTTAGAAGCAAAATCTGTCTCTGCACCTCCACAACTCCACATCTCCCCAGCAACCCCAACTCTAATCCACTGCGTGTTTACCATAATCGCTGTGCTTTGAGATGATTCTTCTTCTGTACAAACCGTTGACGCAGCCAGGGAAGGCAGTCTGGATGAAGAGGATAATGTTGATGTCTCCATGCCACTGTCCTCATTTAGAGCAGAAAGACTCACCATATGGTGTCTATTCAGTTCACTGGTTTTACTCTGAGCACAGGTTTGCAAAGAGCTGAGCAAAGTGCCGTTGCGGAGACAGGTAGTGCTGTGGAAAGTGCTCATAAGCTTTGATGATTTCTGATCACTCTCATCAGAGTCAAGTTTGGGAAAGGACAAGGATTTGATGTTGCTCACTGAAGTGATAGGGGACAGGGACACCTTGGAAGACAAGGACGTCTTTTCACAGTTTCCCAACTGTGGTAAAGTGATAAAGCCATTTGGTTTATGAAGGGGTTTGAAGTCCAACGTAGCCCTTTCTATAGATGTCAGAACTTTCTCATCTTGCAACACAGACTCAGACTCTGCTTTGGGCAAAGTATTATCTAATAGCTGGGCAACAATTGGCCCAGTAGTACCAACATGAATTTCAAGAATATTTTTTAATTCTTCCTTATCATTGATAGTTTTTAGTTCCAGTTTGTCAAAAGGGTCTTCCTCACATTCAAAATCAGCTGGGTTGAAGTCTGCTTTTGGATGAGGTGGACTGAGAACCTTTGGCTTCACAGCACTGCTGTTGGCTGGTGTGGGAGTAAGAATATTATTGTGCTGCAGGCTAGCGAGGATGGGGTTAATAGGAGGAGGCATGACTTCAGGACAAGGTCCCTCCAAGAATCCCATTTTGGTGACGTCCTCTGAAGATGCTTTTGAGTTTGCTAGTGCTTCTGCCTTGTGTTCAGCTTCTCTCTGGGCAGCTTCAATTTTTTTGATATCTTCAGCCCATTCAATTGTTTTCTTTTCCAGTGAGAAGTTATACTGGCCAGGGGTGGAGGGGAAAGGAAAGGAGAAAAAAAGATAAATTATATCAGGATCATAGCCACCAATTCTAACAGCAACATAAGTAACAGAATAAGAGCTACATGAATTACCATGCACAGGCATCAATTTTTCCCAGCATATCTTGTCTGTAGGTTTACAGAGTGACAAAACTAAATGACCTCAGAAATAGTTCATTTTGTCTCTAGCACTAAAACCTGTCTATAGTCTAGATTAAAATATCATATTTTGCCTCCTTCCTACACTTAGTTTTGCTATAGAGCTACTGATCATCTGTTGGAGGTTAGAATTTTTTGGGGTTTTTTTCCTTTCTCTCAGGGAATTTTCTCCCATCTGTTGCCTAAGAGATAATAACGACCGGTACTTAAGAGAGACAAAAGAAGTGGCCAAGGTGGGGGGAAGGGGTGCAGCTGGCTGCAGCCTCTTAGCTGAGGGACTTTCTTTTGGAAGGGCAGAGATACCGGGATATTTTGACTGGGGGGTGAGGGGCTGCGCTCAGCTCCTCTCTCTCCTGCTCTTGGGATTGGAGGGGAACGGTCAAGTTGCTGCGACCGCAGGAAGAATTTGCTGCCACCACAGAGTCCAGCCCAGCACTACTCCTTTACCGTGGGTGAGTCTCTGCTCGTAAGACCAGAAGGTGAACTGAGACCTTAGTAACACCCGATCTGACTGGAAAGAACCCTCACCATATATTCGGGTGCCTCAGGGGAAAACCCGAGACCCCGATCCCCTCCCCCTTTCCAGAGGGCGCGTTTCCTGGCTGCCTGCGGCAGCTGCTATGAAGAAGCCCAGCTACCGCTGCCCAGCCCCGCTGCTTTCTGCCGCTGCCTCGGGCTTTTTCACTACACTAACCCAGCACTCCGTGTCCACCCGACCCCCACACCTCCTGCTAAGGCTGTGGAGTTTTCCATTACATTTTGTTTGCCACCCCGGGGTCTGCCTGCCTCTGCTGTTCTAGCCACTGCTCCGAGGTTCCTGCTACAGTTCCTTTCGCTATCTGGAGGGGCACCGGGCCCGTGAGTTTGTAAAAGAAGCCCCTTTTCTATTTCTCCCGTCTGCACGTCCACCATTACCCATGTGGAGAGAGGCAGCTGAGCTCGTGCCACAGCGACCCCTGCAGCTGTGGGAGAATCATCGCACCTTCCCTGCCCTGCCCAGGCGAGAGCCACGAGCGCCCCTGACGGCTGTGACCTTAGCTGTACCAACGGGGAAGTGCTTGCAGCCGAGAGAAGGCTGTTAGTTACTGGGGTCCTGGTTTTGTTTGTTTGCCTTATTACACACATATATATATATTTATACTAGTAAAGACCTATTCCTTTTCCCATATCTTTGTCTGAAAGCCCCATAATTTCAAAATTATAATTTGAAGGGGAGGGGGTCACATTTTCCATTCCAAGGGAGGTTCCCACCTTCCTTGGCAGACATCTGTCCTTTAAACCAGGACATCATCCCAAGATCAGTTTCACAGCTCTCCCACCCTCTCCCCCCAAGACAACAGATGTAGCTAGCCTACTAGATAGCCATACCCAGATTTGGCATCACTGAACTACCTCCCATCCACAAGTTACACAAGTCATTCAAGAGTACAGCGGAGTATTTTTTTCATCCAAAGACCAATACAGTATTACTCAGTTACCCCTAATATATTTCTAAGGGACTTGATATTACAGTTTTATGCCAACTAGTTTAAGAGGTATTGGTATTACTTCAGTGCCAGTGGCTCACCAGCAAAGGGCATATACTGGCTACACTGATGATGACTACCTGCAGTAGCAAATTTTGATGCAGTTACTGGAACGACAAGATCTCACAAGCTTTTCTCATTTAACATCAGCTCCTTCAGGGCCAGGTTAGCACAGGAAGGCATTTGTAAGCTACTCACTATCGGTTTATTGGTTATAGTAGTGGCCTGCTTGAAAGGACAATATTCTGAACAGACTAAATTTACTTAAAGCTTTAATATCTTAGTAAGAATGAACAATCTCAAATGCTCTTTAAATAACCCAAAAATGCTCAGAAAACACAGCCTACAAGTAAAGTCAGGATATAACCTGTGACTCACAAGAAGTTATAAGATACCCTTGTGTGCTGGTTTTGTATTAATTTATTTTTTTGGTAAGGGCCGAGCAGGCCCTGCCCGAGTCCTTGCATACAGTAGATGGAGACAAAGTCCCAGTGGTGCATGCCAGAGGTTTGTTAGGGAAGACAGTTTGTATCAATTCTGCCTCAAGTACAGACAAACCCCTTCATGGGATTGTCTTTGCTCAGGGACCAGGTTGCACATGGTGGATAATGAAGAGACATGGAACAATATGATGTGTACCTCAGGGAGATCTGATTTTTGGGTGAGAACCATATGCAAATATCACTGTTTGCTGAGTGTTACTGTGATTATCTTTGCATAGCTGTATACTGTGTGTATATATATATATATATATGTATGTATAATGTATGTGTGTGTAGAGTTAGAATATATATTAGTTTTGGTAGTAAGCTGATGATATGGGGATAAGGGGTGGAATGTCCTAGGGTGACTATATGATGCTTGTATCCCCAATCGCCTCTTCTGTTTATGCTGGATATTAAGTTCTGCAGCTTTAAGACTGGTTCTGAGAATGAAGGGGGAGAGAAGAAGAGTGGAGTTTGTTATCAGAGACTGCACTTGCTACTTGCTCCCCCACATCCTTCTCACAGACAGTATTGTTGTCTGTAGTGGACAGCAGGAGAGAATTCTTCTTTGCTTTTTAGTTAGTTTTTGACTAGCTGAGGCAAAGAAGTTCCCTGGACTGTGGGGTTTTTTTCTTTTTTTCTTGGAATTGTTTGAAACTGCTCTGGACTGAAAACTCAGAAGAGCACCAGAGCTCACACCTGTGGCCCACTGGGGCCTGGCCTGGGCCACGTCATTTTCCAGTGCTGGAGGAACTGATAACAGACTGAGTGAGCCAGGCTGCAACCCACGAAAGGGACTTTTTCTGAATTAGTCATCTCTTTGGAGCGGCAAGAGGTTTTGTTGTTTAGTATTGTTCATTTTTGTGCTGGGGAGTGCTTTGCCTGTTAAATAAACAGGTTTTTTTTCCACTTCTCTCCAAGGAAATCTTTTCCTGAACCAGTTGGGGGAGGGGCTGCTAGAGTCTGCTTTCTGGAGGAACCTCTTTGGAGATTTTCTGCCAAATTTGCCCTGAACCAGGACAGGAAGGAAAGGAACCAGTTATGGAAATAATTCTCTGTAAGGCCCTTGGTAGCTTCCTTTAGACCTCACAAAAACCAATCAGTGGCTGATTTTTAATACTGACACATTGTTACACCAATGAAAAAGTTAGATGTGCCTTTGTGAACACACATGTAAAGACAAAAACCATGGGAATCTCTTTTGCTTATGGCTTCTCAGTAGGTAACTAATCTGGCCGGACTGGGCCAGGCCCCACACGGGCCGTGGGCATGGCAGGGCTGGGCCGAGCCGGGCCCTGCCTCTGCTGCAGCACTGTCCCGGCCAGGTTTCCCCTGCGGTGCGGCCATCCAGGCCCACAGTGCAGCTGAAATGCTGCCGTTGCTGAGTTTCACCATTGTTGGAGTCAGTAAGTCAGGGGTCTCTCTGAGTCCTTCAGAGAGAAATCAGAGTGCAGGAATTGAATTAAAGCCTTTGGATGGAATGAGTAAATGAGTAGATGGAGCAAGTAAGTAAGTAAGTAAATGAAATAAGTTTTAAGTGCTTTTAGTAAGTTAAAGGTCATAGATGCCTGAGAAGTAGTACATGTTCTAGTGAAGGTTGAAAGACATACTAGTGTTTCCTTTGAGGCACCAAGAACCTAGCTTCAGACATAATAGAGTTATAGTTAAGAATATTGCTTATATTTTTCAGTTAGAACAAGATAGGCCATGTACATAGTTTATACGTAGCCTGGCATGCTAAGAAAACAGAATTCTAATAGGTTACAAAGTAGTGGTCTGAGTTTGCATCTTAGCTAGTTGGAAGTTGCTATACAAGAACATGCATCACGGAGAGCTGGTGCTCTATGCCATGGCATTTATGCCATTGCATTTTGCCACCTGCATTTTGCCACTGCTTTATGGCATTGCTTTTGCCATTTGCTTTTACGCCATGTGCTTTTGCCATTGTTTTGCTTTGTTTTTGCCTTTGAGACTGATGTGCTTCTGCAATAAACAACTTTGTAGTAACTATTATCTGCTCGGCTTTTTGAAGAACATAACCCGACAGTGTGGGTGCCTAAGAGCACCCGGAGGTTTCAAAACCTCACACACCATAAACCACAGGGCAAGTGGGAGGGGAAGCCATCGGCCCACGGGTGCTGCCGCTGAGTTCTAGCCTGGCTGTCGAGATCCTAGCCACCTCTCCCCCCAGAGCAGCCGCTGCCATTCTGGCCCAGGCCCCTGCTCTCCTGGCCCAGGCTCCCAGCATGGCCACTGCAGGATTCTCCACCATAAACAACTCCCGAAGCCACCCGGCAGGGATCACATGACCATCTGTAGGCCTCGGGTGAGATATTAACTCTTTCACTGCACAGATGAGACTTGAAGACCTTCCATCCTCTCTCGAGTGAAAGAAAAGGACAGAGCAAAGACATGCAGAGAAACAACATGGAGACATCAAGGTCAGACAAGAAGAAAGAGTCAGGTCCCAGATGGGAGGGGATGAGGAGATGCCTTGGGCTGAAAATTTCTTGTAAAGCTATGCTAAAGATATAGTTGATACATCGGACTCTTTTTCCCTCTAACTCATGGAATGCATTTTGAGGGGATGAAGTGTTCTAACCAAAGTCATGAGCAGAGGTACCAGTGCTGAAGCAAGCAGATGTTGAAGTAGCTGTGTTCCATGAGAAATTTGAACAGAGAGAGGAGTGATGAAGACCCTTTGCCCCCAGAGAAAGAAGAAGACCTTTGTTCCCAGAGATGATCTCAGAGATAGATAAAGAGAACCTTTGCTTCTGAGCAGTTCATCCTTAAAATAGTACCCCATAAGTTTACATGGCCCATGAACTCAGCTGTGGGAAGGCTGTGAAAGATGGGAGGGACTTCACGATTGCAGATTTCTCAGGTGGCTGCTATTCGTGGAAATTAAAAGCCAAGAGAGAACTGTTTTCTTGTGGAGAAGTCTCTATAGCCTGACGAGAGAGACTCCTCTCCCTAAGTGAACTGGAGAAAGATTATTTTAGAGAAGGTAAACTGACTGATTTGTTTCTGTACATTGTCAGTGTGAAAGAAAGGAGGGTGTAGGGGGGAGGAAAAGTGTTCTGACAGTTTTATTCTGATTCTTATTATTTGTTTCTTTTAGTTTATGTTAATAAAGTTTTTCTTTATACCCTTTAAAGTTTGAGCCTGCTTTGCCTTCCTTCTAATCCTATCTCACAGCAGGAAATGAGTAAATAATTCTAGGGGGTGCACTGGCCATTTGGCCAGCGCTAGATCCACCACATAAATTGGTGCATTGGCCAGGAAATTTCAAATTGGCATACCAAAACTACCGCACCTTGCCAGGATAATGGCACATAACTGTAGTGCTCTTGCCATGGGACTGCTAGGTCATACAAATTCCTGTCTCTAAAGAGCAACAAACCAGCAAGGCTTGCTAGGCCTCTACTAAGCTTTTCTGGGACTTGCTATGTGTTGCACCACATCCTATCCTTATAGCAGGCTCCAGTGAGATCCTGGAGACCTCTTGTCTCAACTGCATAACAGCTTTCCATTCCCTTAGCTCTAAGACTCCAAGAGGCATGATATGCAATTTATCAGCAAGGTAACTTTGAAAAACAAGTCACTGGCAGAAGTGCTGAGCACTACTCATTGTACATTCTTTGCTATCCAAGCAGAGTTATGAGGGGTTTGTGTGTGTGTGTGTGTGTGTGTGTGGCTATATACATAGACCAAAACTGATCAAAAAATTTTTATATTAAAAAAGGGGGTATTTATATAAAAATATACAGCTTTGGGCAATGTTGCTTCATTGCACTTTTATTTTTTAACAGCTCTCACTACAGCTGTAAAAAAAGTCAAATTGCTCTGCAAGAGGCGTATTCTACATAGTTGCATCCTATTATGCAGGGTACTTCAGTCCAATTGGACTTATTATACTTGAGCCTCATCATGGCAGGAAAATGGAGGCATAGCACAATGAAGCCAGCAATAGGACATTAGTTGCCTTTACCTCTTCCACACCACTTTAACTGAGTGGAAATATGTGTATTAGGACAACCAGGTAATCATTTAATGGTTATAATGAAAAAGCCATGATGTAGGCTAATTGAGGTAGTCAGCTCTCCAGTGGATGAGTTGCAGGGCAGAAAAAACAAATTAAAAAAAAAAAAAAAAAAGGGAAGAAAAGAAGCAGAACTATCTGTCACAACTGAAATGAAAATAACCATCAGTTTGGACTGCCAAGGAAAATCATAAATCAAAATGAGAAAATATAGTTCAAATAGGACTTCTTGTGTCATAACCTGCATTTGGAGATTAGATTTTCAACATTTATGCTAAAGCCATTAATTTTATGCTACTATGAGTTTATGGTAAGAGACCTGCTTCTCAAAGACCTGGAAGCCATCTGTGTACCATGCTGTAACCTGTGTACCCTACAGCTGGAAAAGAATTCCCACTCAGAACTGCACAGAAAACAAGAACTGAAAATTTATTTCTTCATCCCACAATTGTGAGAACACATAAAATATGGTTATATAAACACTATTTACCCTCAAACAATATTTTGCAAGTATACCATAGGACGGGTGTATCAGTTCTTAGCATTTGCCTCTTAAAAATGCTATTCAAATTTAGTTAGGGTAGCATTTAGAACTGTTAGGGGTTAGGCTTTTTCATTTTTTTGGTTTTTTTCTTTCTCTCGGGAAATTTTCTTCCCATTTGTTGCCCCAGAGATGATGAATGGATGGTATTTAAGAGACAAAAGACATAGCTGGACATCTTGGAATGACACTGAAATGGTCCTGGTGGAGAAGGGAGGAAAGGGTGCAGTTGTTGCAGTCTCTTAGCTGGGGAGTGACCTATCTGGCTGGGGGGTTTCTCCTGGGAAGTGCAGAGATACTGCGAGAGGTCGGGGGCGGGGGGGAGGAGATGACTAACCAAAACTTGGCTGGGGGTCAGAGGCTGGGCTCATGTGGTGTGGTGAGTAGGCACCTCTCTTTCCCTAGATGGGGCTGCGTTGAGGTTTGCTGCTGGAGTCTGGGGGTTTTTTTTTGCTATTTGTAACGGCTGCCGACATCAACTGCTGCCCGATCAGACCTGCCTGCCCCCCACTGCTCCAGGATTTTTGCTACACTTTAGCTCGGCCGCCCCCCCACAGATCCGCCCAGCCCCCACTGTTCCTGCTGTCATGATGGGGTTATTGCTACACTTTGATTTGCTGCCCCGGGTCTGCTCTTCCAGCCCACTGCTCCGAGGCTACTGCTACAGTCCAGCTCACCATCCAGAGGGGTACTGAGACTGGCTACTCCCCATGAGTTTTGCAAGGGGAGCCATCTCTCCTCTCCCTCCTTGTCCAAGCTGCCAATGCGATGAGGAGCCCCCTGCAGCCACGGGGTAATCATTGCAGCTGCCTTGCCTCACCAGGGCCCGCTAGTGCCCTCTTGTTTTGGTTTGAAAGACAGGTGTCTGCTAAGAAAGGCAGGAGCCTCCCTTGGAATGGAAAATGTAAACCTCCTACCTCCAAATTATTGTAATTTTGAAATTAAGGGGGGGGGTCTCAGCCAAAGATATGAGAATAGGAATAATAGTTCTTTACTAGTATGTATAATAAAGTAAACAAATAATAACAACTATGGCATTAACTACAAACAAAATCAGAAATTCAGTAACAGCCTTCTTGGTTGCAGGCAATTTCCCCTTTGGTGTAGTTACGGTCACAGATGGCAGGGGCGCTACTGGCTCCCAGTGGCCAGAGTAGGTGTGATGATTCCCCTGTTTCTGAAGGGGGTGCTGTGGTGTGAACTTGGGAAGCACATGGTAATGGCGGCTCATCCGAGACTGAAAGGGATGAAAGAGAGGCTTTGCTTCACAAACCCCCTGGGGCGGTCAATCCCGGTGCCCCAGCAGGATTTATGGAAACAGCAAGCTGAGCCGGCAGAAATGAGCAAAAAATTCTGGGGTGGTAGATGAGATGTATCAGAAGCTCCGGAGTTGTAGCTGGAACCGTGGGATGTCTCGGCAGGCAGGGGGTGCAGGGCTACAATGCAGCGAAAGCAATGCCAAAGAAACGGCGGGAGCGGGACAGCGGCAGACCAGCTCCCAGCAGGGCAGAGAGAGGCAAGCTCAAGATCCCCATGGAAGAAGAAAGCAGGACCGAGCTGGGCTCCGGCGGCAGCAGGGAATTCCTTTCCCCAAAACAGCAGCTCCTAGCGTCCTCCTCCCAAGCCGAGTGAGAGTAGCTCCTGCCCCCGCCCCTTTACCTGCCCAATTCTCAAGGTGGAGAGAAACCCCCCAGATGAGAGAGGTGCGACCAGATGCCTGAGCTTGGCCACTTGCTTTTCTTAAGTACCCAGTAGTTAGTGTTTCTTAGCAACTTATGGGAAAAATTCTATAGGTAAGAAGGAACAAAAGAAAAGAAACCTAATCCCTAACACCTCTGCTGGCTGAAAAAGAGTCACTGGAACCGTCACCTCGCCAGGGCCCGCCAGCGCTTCTGCCGGTTGTGGTCCTAACTACACCAAAGAGGAAATTGCTTGACAGGCGAGAGAAGACTGTTATTTGGTTTCTGGTTTTGTTTGTTGTTGCTGTTGTTGTTTATTTATCTTGGTAAATATATTCTAGTAAAGAACTGTTATTCCTTTTCCCATATCTTTGCCTGAGAGTGATATAATTTTAAAGTTATAATAATTTGGAGGGAAGGGAGTAATATTTTCCATTCCAGGAAGGTTCCTGCCTTCCTTGACAAACACCTGTCTTTTAAACCAGGACTCCACAACAAAAACGCTGTAATTTTTGAAGTAGATATGCTAAAATAAACGTTATTAAGCTTTTTTTTTTAAGTAGAAGCTTTTTGCACAGCCTATCATATTTTTATTTTTATAAATATTCTAACAGATCTTCTGCAACTACTGGCTGGAATACAAAATGACACTACAGGACCATCAAGATTAACATTTGAACACACGTGCAAACTGTGACTATTTGCAGTTTACAGCACCAGAGGGAAGAGAGCAGAAAGGCAGAACACATCACTTACCTGGGCTTCTCTGACAAGCTGAGAAGAATCAGGCAGGCTGAAACCAATGGGCAATCCAACCTTTGCTGGGATTTTGAATTTGTCTCCTATCTTAAATGGGACATCATCAAGATAACTGAAAGGACCTAAGATCAAAAGTAGAAATTGTATAAAAAACCCTTACAAGCTTAAAGCATTCAATTTAGACTCATATTTCTGTATTTGGGAACTATTTATCTCTGATGCCCAAACTATACCAGGTGACTCAATACAAAGGAAGTTGCTTGGTCAGAAACATATTGAATCTGTTTGGACTTCATTGCCTCAGGTTTTTTTTTTTGGTGGTGTTTTGTTTTGTTTGTTTTTAATATTTTAGCTCATAACTACTAAAAAAAACCTCAAATACACAACACAACAATCCAACGACCAAATAGATTTTGAAGTCAATACACCCAGTGTTTTAGCTTTCCTTGTGACAAGACTATCCCTACACAATTGTAAATTGAAGCTCTCTCCTGAACACTGTATTCTGTTATGTCTCTAAAAAGATCCATATTTTTTATCATATTTAAAATAGGTTTTAAAATAACTCAGCTTTAGAGCATCTAAGCTGAAGTAAAATCCAAGTATTGGCATATAAGTGGGAAGTCACATTTATACAGAAGTGGTCACAAGGGCAAAGTGGCCTAAAGTCTAGATACTCCACTTGAACCAAAACAGTGAAATAGCTCAAGACTATTTAGCATAGCAATTCTGATTTTTTAAACAAGGCAATATAACTTAATTAGCTGTCTGATTTGTGATCACTCCAATGAGAAGCCTCAGACTTATTTCATGGTACTCCATCTGTTCTTTATATTTATCACTCAGGTGGTATTTAAAAAGTATTTTAGGATTAAACTCTTTCTTCAGGCATCCTGTAAACTCATAAGGCAGAATTACTTAAAGCTCAACCACCTCCAAGCAGACAGACTATAGGTTTGCTTTCCTTGAGTTGCCATAAAGTATTAGAAAACACACAATATAAATTGCGCTCACTTTTTTGGACCTCTGGTCTATGCTTTAAGAATTACAAGCAATGTTTCCAGCTGTGTATAACAATCTGAAGCATTCCTCTATCACTCATTTGTAACTGCTTTGAGTGATACAGATCCAAAGAGACATGACTGGCATCACTAAGATGGTGTTCAGTGACTAACCTCTTGTTCAGTGAGCTGTGACTCATCATTTTTATCTGACTGCAGCAAGGCGTCTCACTCCCCACATTAACTTATCTATTGTTTGTTAACCAGTCAGATAACTCAGACAAGCTGTCTTGTAGTGAGTTATTTTGGCACCATGGGGTTAACACTGGTCTGGCATCTCCCAACTGCAGATAAGTATCTTACTTTTGAAGGGAGACTTGACAAGATAAGCTGAATTTCTGACACTCACTTTACAACTGTGAAAGCCACAACAAACTTCAACAAAGCAGAAATGTCCTATACATTTTCCTGGAAATGCTTGGAGTTTCTCCCATGAGTGGGGACACCTATTTCATGGTTACTTTCCAAGGGATTAAGTGAAGGAATCTATGTACATTATTGTAATTTCAGTGGTAAGTTACGTTCAACTCCTAATCAATACTATTTATTTTGCTAGCTTTAATATAGGTACTTTGATATAGTGCACTGCTTTATGTTATGCTGTAATCTACTAGTAGTTCTTTTAGTTTTATACTGTGTAGTAATTCTGATTAAGATCTTTCATCAGTTATCTTTTGTCTGTTCATTTGTCTTAATAAATAATTCCTTTTTATACAAATATAGCTGATTTGCCATCATTAGAACTTGCAGGAAAAAGTTGCAAAATGCAAACTGTTGATAGTCTGAGGCTAAGAGGCCATGCTCAGGCTCCTCTCCCTGAGGAGTTTTGAAAGCAAGGGGGTCTTCTTGGCACCTCGTGACTCAGTGACAGGGCTTCTTTAATAAACTTTGAATCTCCCACTCCACTCATGACACTGACCCATTTTCATACTCAGATGACAGTTAAGGTACTATTTGTGTTCTTTCACTATTGACAAGGCAGCCAGGATAAGAATCTGTTAAAACGAGGAACATCCTGTTAATTTGAAATTCATAGAATCATAGAATAACTCCCTGAGTTGGAAGGAACCCACAAAGATCATCGAAGTTCAACACCTGGTCTGGCACAGGACAGCCCCAAGAATCCCATCATGTGCCTGAGAGTATTGTCCAACCACTTCTTGAAGTCTGTCAGGCTGGTGCTGTGACCACTTCCCTGGGGAGCCTGTTCTAGTGCCCAACCACCCTCTGGGTCAAGTACATTTTTCTAATATCCAACCTAAACCTTCCCCGACACAACTTCAGGCCATTCCCTTGGGTCCTGTCACTGGGCACCAGAGAGAAGAGATGGCTGTCTGCCCCTCCTCTTCCCCTCACAAGGAAGTTGTAGCCTGCAATGAGGTCTCCCCTCAGTCTCCTCCAGGCTGAACAGCCCAAGTGACCTTGGCCACTCATACAGTTTCCTCTAAAGGCCCTTCACCATCTTGACAGCTCTCCTTTGGATGCTCTCTGTAGAAGGAATTTTGTCTGCCACAGAAGAGCTTATATGTTCTGCCTATCAGCTGGTGCATAACTCAGGGCATTTTCCCCCTCACATTAATTGGTGAGATAACCTAGGCTGGACATTTGTCCGGTAGCGAGTTATCTCTGGAGTTATCCAGGGAGGTGAGATCTCGAGCAAACAATAAACATATCACCTTGAGAGCAAGATTGTCTTAGGTTACAATATAAGATGTAACCAAAAGTATGTATGTTGGGGGTTGAATTGTTCCCTTTTCTTTCTGTGGAATTTCTCCCATTGTTATGCTAAGTAGTTGTGGCTACACCTTAAAACAATAAGATAATGTTCTCTCGTAGGGGGGTGGGTGGAGGGGGGGGGGGGGGGACGGGGGGGGGACGGGGGGGGGGACGGGGAACCGGAAAAGGAAAGGTGGGACGGGGGTCTACAGCGGGCTGGAACTCGCTCTCGTTTGGCTCGTGGAGTGGGAGGACGGCCCGGGCTCTGATCTGTCATCTCCCTTGCCATCCCAGCGCTGAGATCCACGCTCCCTGCCTTTGGACATCGCTCTGCTGCTCTCCCACCTCATCCTGCTATCTCCGGACACTCTGCCGAGCACAACTGACACCATGAGGGGGGAGTCGCTCCTCCATCCCTCTCACCCCTGGGCCGCTGCCGCCATCACCCAGCCCTCTTCAACTGCGCGGGACCTGCCCTGCCCCCAGCACCGGTAACTGAGCACAGGGAGACGGCCTATGGCCAAAAGGGACTGGAACTGAGTTATATTGTTCTGTTCTGTTGTCAATTTTTATAGCTGTTGTTGTTTTCTGCCTTGTTAGATATCAGTAAAGAACTGTTATTCTTATCCCCACATCTCCCGCCTGAAGGACTCTGATTTGAAACTAAAATAATTAAAAGGGAGGGGGTTGCACTCTGCATCTCAGGAAAGGGGCTCTTGCCTTTCCTTAGCAAATACCTGTCTTTCAAACCAAGACAATGTATTCTGTCACCATCTTCATAAGCTGTTAAAAACAGATGGGGCAGTGTTCTTTATCTCTTCTATGACTCATCCCTGATAACTCCCTCCAGGGGATATCTTCTGTTAATGGGCCATCAAGTCTCACTGCATGACTCATAAAATTACATCATCCCATTGTGAAATGCTCAGCCCAGGAGGAGGAATCAAGTATTCCTACCTGGATATAATCTGAGTTTGGAACACCATGAGCAGCCTTATCCACTGAATTCCCAGTGGACAAGAGCTCCATAACGACCACTGGACCTTCAGAGGAAGATCTGACCCTTCTACAGGATTACCACTTCAACAGAACCACATCTATCACTTCAGCAGGACTGCAGCCACCATTTAATCAGACTGCTACCACCACCCTGACCAACAGGGTGTCAGGTTGTATCCTGAGTGTCAATTTAAGCCAGTGTTCTTTGCCTTTATTTTAATTTTCCTATTAAATTGTAGTTCTGACTTGGAATCCCCTGCTGGTCTGGTTTCAAACTAGTACAAAGATGTAGGAAGATAAGCTGCTCGAATTTCTGACTGACAGACACTTCACTTTACAAAAGCTACACCAAACTTTCACAAAGCAGAAGTCTTCTGCACACTAACATGTAGGGCTGCTCCACAAAGTTTGGATGCAAACTCCGTGGTAACTTTTCAGGGAATTGAGAGAAAGGACTTTATGTGTACTCCATCATCAATTTGGTGGTAAGTTACATTGACTCCTAATCTATACTATTTCTTTGTTAGCTGCAATATAGGTAGCTTTTATCATGTACTGTATTTGTATCTACTAGAAGTTCTTTGTTTTATTCTGTGTAGTAAGTCTGTTTAAAGTCTTCTGTCTGCTAATCTTGTGTCTATTCAATAAATAATTCATTTTATAATAGACCTAATTGGCCATTCTTAAGAACTTGTGAGCAAGATCAATTTGAGGTGCAGGCCGCCTCAAACAGAGCCACTGCCAGAAACCTAAGCCTAAGGCAGGACTCATCTAAAAGCTCTCGCCTCCATTCGTAACACTCTCTAATAGTTTGTTATCTTTATTCTATTGCGGTGACCAAAACTGCTAACAATATTCAAGGTGAGGCTGCACCAGTGCAGAGCAGAGGGGGACAGTCCTCTTCCTTGACCGGCTGGTGATGCTTTGCCTGGTGCCCCCCAGGCAATGGTTGGCCCTCCTGGCTGCCAGGGCAGTGCTGACTCATATTCGACTTTCTGTCAATCAGGACCCCCAGGTCCTGTCTTTATGTGCTATCATCACTTAAACTCCCATACTATACACCAGTGTCTGGTCGCAGAGTCCTGTTGGACAAAAGTGGTATTTCTTCCAGCTTTGAAACCATGAGGCCAAATAACCTACATCCTATCTGCACCATCAGGATGAAAAAGTGTTCCAGGGAGAATATAATAGTATTTTCACTGATCCTTAGTGAGAAGCACATATTCAAGCATTGCACAACACAGCATCAAGATGGCACCTCACCAGCCACCAACACTGTTATTTGCAACACAGCATGCAAATTGTATTTGAACTGGCAATTTGAGAGCCTGGATATGCCAAAGCATTGCTTAAGTAGAAATAGCAACTGTGACAGCCTTTGCACTGAGAGTGATAAATCATGGCCACATCAGAGACCACCAGATCTCTCAACTGCTCAGACTGGTGCGACTGCTGCTACTATGCCCTGCTTAGTCCCACTGGCACAAGTCATGCTCTAAGCAGGATGATTCAAGTGAAGCAGAATTACCTCTATGTACCAATCTCACAGCCCAAATTACTCAAATGTTGCAAATACTCAGCTTATTTGACCTATTGACACACTAAGTGGTGTTATTCAAAACAACACCTCCCCTTGTATGACAAGTCCTCTTGTAGAGATTTCTTGTTTGTCTGATATATATACTAGCCACTGAGAATACAAACGCACATTGTGGTATTTACATAGCAACACTGTTTTGGTACAGGAAAAAAAACCCAACAAAACTCACTTAGTTTCTTCCCATTATGCTTTTTTTTTTTTTTTTTTTTTTTAAGTAATGACCAGTGATATAACCTCATCTTGAATACAACTTTGCTACAAAACCCACATGCACACATTAAGAGATGCACCAAGTATTTTAGGACATTTGAAAACTAAGTCTTCCTGAAGCAAAACATTGATGGACATAGTATTCACTTTGTTCTAGCCCAGTCATAACAGTACTAGTCTAGTGAAGTGTATTGGGTTTTCATGGCCAAGCTTTGGTAGCTGGGGGGCTGCAGGGGTGGCTTCCGTGAGAAGCTGCCAGAAACTTCCTCCATGTTCAGCAGAGCCAATCCCTGGTGGCTCCAAAGATGGATGTGCCCCTGGCCAAGGCTGGGCCAATTAGAAATGATGGTAAGGCCTCTGGGATAACATGTTTAAGAAGAAAGAAAAAAGAAGCGATTGCGCAGTTGTAATTGCAGACAAAGAAGAGTGGGGTGAGAACATGTGAGAGGAACAACTCTGCAGACACCAAAGTCAGTGGAGAAGGAGGGGCAGGAGCTGCTCCAGGTGCCAGAGCTGCAATTCCTCTGCAGCCCATGGTGAAGCAGCTGTCCCCCTGCAGCCCATGAAGATCCATGGGGAGGCAGTTATCTACCTGCAGCCCATGGAAGAGAACCCACATGGGAGCAGGTGGATGCCTGAGAGGAGGCTGTGACCCTGTGGGAGGCCTGTGGAGAGAGGGGCTCATGATGGAGCAGCCTGTCCTTGAAGGATTGCACCCCATGGAAGAGTGACTCATTGCAGCAGTTGAGGAGGACTGTTGCCTGTAGGATGGACTCACATTGCAGCAGTTCACAGAGAGCTGTTGCCTGTGGGATGGGCTCATGTCGGACAAGTTTGTGGAGGACTGTCTCCCATGAGAGGGACCCCACAGTGCAGCAGGTGAAAGACTCCTCTCCCTGAGCAGTGGGAGAAATCACAGGTGATAAATGGACCATAACCCCCATTCTGTCTCCTTGCCTGGCTGGGAAGGAGGAAAGGTGGGGGGAAGATGTTTTTAAGGGTTTAGTTTAATTCTCATTATCTTGCTCTGATTTTGTTAGCAATAAATTCAGTTAATATCTTTCATTTTAGTCTGTTTTGCCTGTGACAGTATATGGGAAGTGATCTCTCCCAGTCTTTATCTCAACCCATAAACCCTTTGTTAAACTTTCTCTCCCCCTATGCAGCTGTCTAGTGTTGCATCTCCCTAGATGTATTGGAAATGGTAGATTCCGTGCCCCCTGCAATGTCCTGTGGTCTGGTCCCTCTCCCCTTCTGGCCATACCTAGCTGTCCGAGATCCAATTTCTTCCCGCCCCCCTTTCAGACCCTAGAAAAGACCTAAGCCCCCTGACCTCGCCCTCTTTCGCCCGCTCTTTCCCTTCCTCTTCCTCTTTCTCTTTCTATCTCCTGTCGTTCCTGGGGAACCACAAGAAATAAACCCTGCAACCTCCCCAGGGGGAAAGAGCCTCTTTTGTTATCTTTTATTTACGTTCATGTGGCAGATCCCGAGGCTTCACCCTAACAGCTGAGCTAGTCAGGACAAAAGGGTGAAGACTCAAAAAAGGGTCCAAAAGCCACAGTCTAGGGGAGAGTGAGCGGCTTTGTTGGGTGCCTGGCATCTGGCCAGCATCAACCCACTACATGAAGTTAAAATCTGATCTAGAGAGCCAAGAATCCTTTTATTTTTGTAAACAGATGACCCTTCTCCTTGAATACACTGATGGGTAAGAGTGCAAATTGTTTTTAATGACAAATTCTAAGGCAATAAGAAAAATCTATGTAGAGGAAGTATTATACAAGCCACTGTTGAATAGTCACATCTTAAAGTGGAGCAATGAAAGGGGGTTTTTTAACTGTTATTTAATATGGCTGTTAGCCACTTCATAATTTGTGTTAGTTTAAAACAGTCTGAGTTTTTTTTGGTGGGTGGGGGAAGCCACAGAGGCAGCTTCTGAGAGAGAAGCTGCTCAAAGCTTCTACTATGTCCAGCAGAGCCAAGCCCTGAAGGCTCTGACAATGGACATTTTGCATGCCCAATTAGAGAAGTTGGTAACGCCTCTGTGATGATATATTTAAGAAGGAAAAAAACGCACACAGTCTTCTTTTTTCCCCAAGGGTTGGTTTTTTCCCTCCTGGTGCCAGGAGTGACTATGCAGCCGGTGCCATCTCGGCATGGCTCACAGTGAACTTTTATCTGCTTAGCCACTCTTAGCCAGCTGTGCTGCGAGCAGAAGGGCAGAGGCAGCGGCTTCTCTTTTTCAGCGTCCCGCATGAAGAGAGGCACTGAATGGTGCTGGTGCCACCCGCGAGGTGCCAGTGGGTACTACGTGGACAACAGCAAGGGGCATGGGGAGCAATTCCCTGATATGGAGCCCAGACAAGATCAACCTTTCATCACTGCAAAACCCTATAAGAACTTTTCAATTGATAGAACTTGAGAATAAATGAAACTACAGACAACAATTTTCTCCCAAGTCAGAGAAAAGGAAAAGGTGAAGACACATGAATAGAAAAACATGACAACACTAAGGTCAGTGAAAGGAAGGAAGGGGAGGAGGTGCTCCAAACGTCGGTGCTGAGATTCTTCTACAAGCCGTGGTGAGGACTATAATACAACATTTTCCCTGTAATTCATGAAGTGCATGGGGGGATGCAGAGATCCACTTGCAGCCCATGAGAAAAGGTGCTCACACTGGAGCGACTGGATGCTGAAAAGCTGTAATCTAGTAGGAAATTGAAAAGAAAGAGAAGATCCTTGCTTCCAGAAATAGAAAAAGAGAGCCCTTGCTTTCATACTAGAGCAGCTTATCCTTAAAAGAATACACCCTATGAAGTAAAATGACCCATGCCATGTAGTTTGGGAAGACTATTTTTGCCTGTGGGAGGGACTCATGTTACAGCAGGTTCAGGTGAGACTACTACTCGTGAAAATTAGAACTATGCTGGAGAAGTTCACAGAGAACTGTCTCCTGTGGGAAGGATCCCATGGCATAGCAGAAGAGAGTCCTCTCCCTAAGCAAACTGAAGAAAGATTTTGAGTGAAAAATTGACCAAAACTCTCATACCATCTCCCTGCACTGTCGGTGGGAAGGAAGGAAGGAAGGAAGGAAGGAAGGAAGGAAGGAAGGAAGGAAGGAAGGAAGGAAGGAAGGAAGGAAGGAAGGAAGGAAGGAAGGAAGGAAGGAAGGAAGGAAGGAAGGAAGGAAGGAAGGAAGGAAGGAAGGAAGGAAGGAAGGAAGGAAGGGCTGGAGGGGAGAAAAAGGTGTTCTAAAGGTTTATTTTAGTTCTCATTATCCTCTTTTAATTCTGTTAATTTTAATTCTGTTAATAAATTATTTTCTTTCTACCTTTTAAGTTTTGAACCTCTTTCGCCCTTAAAGCATTTCCTCCTAATCCTTATCTAAACTCATGAGCCCTTCAGTTTTTCTTTCCCCCTCCTCTGCTCAACTATAGCAGCGGAGAATGAGTGAATAGTTTTTTCGTGAGTGCCTGGCACTTAGCCAGTGTCAAACCACGACATCCTTCTAGCAGTTAAAAGCATTTTGAGAAAGTTCTGAGAATAGCCCTGGCAAAATTGTACCTGTCAGTTTCATCTATGACACCATGTATCATATGATATTCCTGGCCCAAGGTTCTACTACATGAGTAAGACTTCAGTATAATATGCTGGTCAACTCAGAAGTGTCCTCCAGTTTGGTAGCTATGAGAGACGAGGAGATTGCTGGCCCGAAACATTTTGGGTGCGTGTGTGTGAGGGAAGGGGCAGGTTGGGCCTCACCTTTAGTAAGGCAATGCACTACCCTGTATATCCCACACCTCCCTGGACCTGTATCCCACCCCACAGTGGTTGTCAATCACTATCACGCCAGAGGCAATGCTCCATACCCCACCTCGGGAGCCCAAGTCTAACCCCAAAGTGGCCAGATAACCAGAAGTCCCACATGAGGGAATGGCCCAGGAAAGCCAAAGGGTATTTAACCTGAGACACAAAGCAATCATATGTCTTGTTTGACCCTACCTCGTCTTGGAATTTCTATTAGCTGAACACCACTGGAACTAGGAGTGGTAGCAATGTTTGTTTTTTTCTCTTTCTTTCTCTTTTTCTTCTTCTAATTCCCTCTTGGAATTTTGAGTAACTTAAAATTGGATGGGCTTGGAGTTTGTCCTAGGGTGATGTTATGGTGCTTGTATCCCCAATCGTGTGTTCTGTTTGTGCTTGGTATTATGTTCTGAGCTTTCAGGACTGACTCTGAAAGTGAAGGTTTGTTTTGTCTTGTTATCAGCCGGCTCACCTCCCCCATGGTCTGTGTTTAGGAGAGGCTAGGCTTGCTTGCTTGCTTTCGCTCCTACTTTTTGCTTTTGCTTATTAGTTAGTTTAGCTAGGCAGTCCAATTTTTTCCCTGGACTGTTTTTTCCCCTCTCCCTTTCCTGAATACCATCTGAACCTGTTCTGGATGGGGACCTGGGAAACACCAAGAAACACCGGGAGTCTGCATTCTGTGACCTGCAGCAGTCATCCCCCAGCGCCAGAGACTGATAACTGGGCGACCACTCACAGGAGAGACTTTCTGAGTTTGTCATCCTTTCAGAGCGGTGAAAGAGTTTTTTGTCATCTGGTGTTGTTCATTTTTTTTTTGTGCTGGGGAGTGGTTTCGCTTGTTAAATAAACAGGGGTTTTTTTTCCACTTCTCTCTGAGGAAATTCTTCCCAAACCCGGTCGTGGGGGTTTGCTTTCTGGGGGCTCCTTCCGGAGGTTTTCCCCCAAATTTGCCCTAAACCTGGACAGATGGGCTTGGAGTTTGTTAAGTTGAATGTGCTAAGTTAATGTTTTGTGAAGTATTTAATGTTGATTGAATGCTGCTCTAAACATTTTGGCAAGGTTCTCTGATTTTCTGAAGTTGCCAGTAAAGTTTTTCTTCTTGTTTTGACCTCTTGAGAATATCTTGTTGGTATTTCTCCCATGCATGTAACTCAGAGTACATGAAAAAAATGTAAGGCCTTTTAAGTGTCTCATCAAGAGACGATTTTGTTGTCTTACAGTAGCAAAATGGAAATATTTGCGATAAAACCAGTTACTAGTTACAAATGGGGAACAGTTTTGAAACCAAGTGGAACTTACTTTTTGCGGTCACAAAACACACATAATTCTCCAAAAGTGGAATTAGAAGTTTTCAAGTTATATAGTGACAGTGAGAATACAACAGCAATATTAACATAGTGCACTTGATATAACAAACCTTTTGTGCAATAGATGAGAACTGTATTTCTAGATGGTAGTAATTACTGCAACTTAAGCTTGAACTTCCAATTATTCTAATGATGAGAGCATTTGAAGTTACATGCTTAGGCATAGTTATAGGTGTATGCTAAGAATACCCTCCAAAACAGGAAAAGTGTTCCTTCCTCTCCATCCATACCTTATGTTCCCATCTTCATCTCCATCTGAACACAGTCCTGAGTAGGTGCTTTAGGTGGCTCTACTTGAGCAGGGTTTTGGACATGACCATCTCCAGAGGTCCCTTCCAACCTCAACCATTCTGTGATTCAACAACAGTCCTCTAACCTCCAATAAGCAGCTCAATAATAAGTACAAGAGATACATCAACTATATTGATTGATTTCATCAGCCTGCCAGAGACACTGAACTGATAAAAACCAGGTAGCTGTTGGACTAGATGCTTTACAGCAAGACAAAATTCACTTGGTCGAATTAATTCTTAACAACCCTGGAGAAAACTGAAGAAATTAGCAAGGCAATTTTTTTAAGACATAATAAGCCAAGGAAGTTGCTCTACTACTCCTCAGAAACAATACCATGACAGTGTCACTGGTATCATTAGGAACAGAAGGTACACAAAAGAGTAGACAAGTTAAGCAGCCAGCTTACAGCACCATTTGTTTTGATTTTGTTAGTTTGAAGCCAGGAGCATGTTCCACCACACCATACTGCTTTGAGAAATATTTAAGATTGAATTATAGGTCTGAGCAGTGTCTTTGCTACTCTGGGTAAGGAAGCAAAAGAGAGAAGTAAAAATAGACTCAAAAGACAAGCAGTTCAGAATGTTCATAGATACTAGAGAACAACTGGTAAAAAGTTGGCAAAAAGCAAATAAATAAATTCATTATCTCGCAGCAGGATCAGTGGGCCACAAAGGAGATCATATAAAAATTAAGTTTTGATTGGTCATTTTTATTAATCCTTCACCATGTATTTAAGTGAGGCATGTCTTATTCTGTAGTTCAACTTTTTACTCGCAGGACTGAATAAAAAGCTGAAAGAAAAATGGAATTCCGCTTGGGGATTGTTTTTTTCTTTCCTCTTTGCCTGTGGAATTTTTTCCCATTGAGATGCTAAGAAGCACTGATGGCTAGGTCCTTGAGAGGGGGGGAGGGGGAACCTCCCTGTTTTTTTGGGAGTTTCTCTCGGAGGCGGGCGGGGGAGGGGGTGGGGGTAGGCGCGGAGGACACTGTGAGATTAAAAGCAGGTAAAAGGAGGGTGGGGAGCAGTTGCTGTCTCTCTTGCTCTTGGCTTCGGAGGAGGAAAGGAAGAAGGTCGCCGCTACCCCCCGCCATCCCAGTGCCGGGAGCTGCCTCTTCTTCTGCTGTTGGACTCCGCACCCCGGGCCTGCTAGGACGCCCTCCCGCTTTCAGCTTGCTGTTTCCAAGCATCCTGTTGGAGCACCGGGACTGACACTGCCCCAGGGTTCGTGAGCAAAGCCTCTCCTCCATCCCTTCCCATGTCGGACACAGCCACCATCACCCCAGCGCCGCTGTAGTCGCCTGGGGATCATCGCACCTGCCCTGTCCACCAGAAGCCTGCCAGCTCTCCTTGCCAGCTGTGACGGTAACTGCACCAAAGGGAAAAGTGCCCGCAGCCGAGAGGACTGGAACTGGGTTACTGTTTTGTTTGTTATAAATTCCACAGTTGTTGTTTGGTTTGCCTTGTTATATATACTAGTAAAGAACTGTTATTCCTATCCCGATATCTTTGCCTGAGAGCCCCTTAATTTCAAAATTATACTAATTCAGAGGGAGAGGATTTACTTTCTCCATTTCAAAAGGAAGGGGCGCCTGCTTTCCCTAGAAGACACCTGTCTTTCAAACCGGGACAATTCCTCAGGAGCCTCTTATCAGAAAGATTATCCAGAAAGATCAATGCTGAGTTTCTAAAAGCAGAAGTTTTTATGGCATGAAAAATTATCTTAGAAATTTCACTTGAACTTCCCAGTATTGCATTGAATGATTGCTGATTTGAAGAAGATACATGACATACAATAAACTGGACTTTAATGTTCCACCGAAATATTAATCCTTAAGCGATAAGCACATATACAGGCAAATAATTTTTATTATACCAGTCATCTACATGACACTATACATCTCAAATGTAGAAGATATTATCTTCACTTGCCTGCTGAACCAGAGTAGTCCAATTTAGGAAAAAAATTTACTGCTGAGCAAAAAGCAAGCATAGTTCTATGATATATTAAAAGCTTCACTTTCAATCCAGCTGTTCATGTGACTTCCATAGAAAGGAGCTACAATTCTAGTGTCCATTTCAGCAAACATCAAATCAGTATCACAACTGCAGTTTAGCTTTGATTTTGAAGGGGGAAGGGGAAGGTATTATTCTGTCATGAACAAGTAGGAAACAGTCACAGGCTCAATTTCACTTTAACCAGAGAACAGGCATGGCATCAGCAAGTATCTATGCAAGAAGGTAGGCAAGGTACTTAATTTCTAAAATAAAAAAACTACTTGGAGGCTAAACAGATTAGTCTCTATGGACTGTCTAGGATGGAACATGAGTCAGCAGCAATAGTAGGATTCATCCTATTGAAGAGACAGGGATACCAAATTTCACTTACCATGAGACTCAGATCCCAACTTCTTAGAAGCCATTTAGAACCTGAAAAACATTTTAAAACAGCTTTAACAACATGTAATACAGCATAAGCCTATGCAGTTCTACACTGTCTTATCTCTAGATTAAGGGACATGTTGCAGACACTTGCTGTTTATCCTGTTCCCAAGACAGATAAGAAAAATTATTTTATATCTCTGAAAATTGATTAAGCAGACAACTTAGCCCAGGATCTGACAATCTAACTGGCAAAATGAAGAAAAGACAAAACAGAGCCAAGAAGCAGCCAGGTTGATCAGAAAGGCAGTTTTCCAGATCACAGTGCTCAGAGGCCACTCTGTCCCAGCACCATAGAGTACACCCTGCCTCTCCTAGCATTAAGACTAGCCCTTCCTACTGGAGATACCATACTTTTCCTCTTCAGCTTAATCCTTGCTGCACTAAAAAGGGATACTATCATACTGAGTATGCAGTCAACCAGCATGGCACTTGTCAAGACACACTGGATAATGCACAATACAGGTATACAACAAATGGTACCATTACAAAGATATTTTTGGACACACACAAGAAAACAATGCTAACAAGAGGCCTCATTCACTGCCCACGGAATTTTATTAGCAACATAAAATTTGGATGCAAATCCTACATGGCCAAGATGTCAAATACAGAAGAGCCTAGCCAGCTTTTAACAGAACCAGCCTGTCCTGAGAAAGAGCTGATCCAGGATGCTCATGATGTGTTCAGTAACATAATTGGTTCTTTTGCTAGATTAGAACTACATCATAATATCATTCTTAAGACACCACAGGATAATTCTTCAAATAAATTATTTTTCAAGTCCTCCTTGTGGCATTATACATAACAAAGAATCAGAGTTGTCCTTTGTTTCTGAAGCCCTCCAGCTATATGAAATGCCCAACAGCCATTCTTCAAAAACATGAAGTTGGTTGTCATGGCTTAACATAGTTTAGTTGTTAGTTAAGGAAAAAATCCACAAGCTACAGAAGTAATTCCCTGTAAGGACGTTGGCAACTTCCTTTGGACCTGACAGAACCAACCAACTGGCTAGTTTTGAATATCGACACTCTGTTAAACCACTTAACAAAGCTGAACATGCCTCTGTGAAATCACATTTAAAAACAAACAAACCCCAGGGAAAACTCTTGCTTCCGACCTTTGAACAGGTAACTGGACGCTGGCTGGGCCCTGCTCTACTGCAGCGCTGGCTGGGCCAGGCTCGCTCCACCGCACGGCCAGGTTAGCCCACGAGACGACTTGGCTGAGATTTTGCTGCCGTCAAGTTCCAACCACAACCGACGGGCCAGGCCAGCCCTGCTCGGCTTCAGGCGAAGCCGAGCCAGGCCTCGTTCCAGTCATGAGCTGCCAAGCCATTCTGCTGGGGCTGTGGAAAAATCATGCGGCTAATAACAGTCAGCTCTGTAGCCCCACGCAAAAAGCAGCCTCGTGGCTGGAATTGAACGCGGCAGGGGCCAGGAAAACAGCCATGCATCCAGAGTGGCTGCCGCCCGGCAGAGATCACATGACCATCCACAGGCCCCCGGTGAGATATTAACTCTTTCAGTGCACAGATGAAACTTGCAGACATCAATCCTCTCTCGAGTGAGAGAAAAGGAAAGGGGCAAGACATGTAAAGAAAAGAACAGGGAGACACCGAGATCAGTGAAGAAGGAGTAAAATCCCAGATGGGAGGAGAATGAGGAGCTGTCTTGGGCTGAAATTCTCTTATAAGGCTATAGGGAAGATATAATTGATACACTAGACATTTTTTCCCTGTAACTTATGGAATGCACTGGGGGGATGTAGTGTTCTAACCACAGCTATGAGCAGAAGCATCCGTGTTGAAGCAAGCAGATGTCGAAGTAGCTGTGATCTAATGAGAAGCTTGAACAGAGAGGTATAAGAGAGATGCGAAACCTAGTCCCAGAGATGGGAGAAGAAAACCTCTGTTCCCAGAGATAAGAGAACTTTTGTTTCTATACTAGAACAGCTCATCCTTAAAATTGCACCCCAATAAGCTGAAATGACCCATGGTGGTAGTTGTGGGAAGACTAACAAACCGTGGGAGGGACCTCACGATTGCAGATTTCCTGGTGGCTGCTATTAATGAAAATTAAAGCCATGAGAGAACTGTTTCTTGTAGAAAAGTCTCCATGGCATGGCAGGAGAGACTCGTCTCCCTAAGTAAACTGAAGAAAGATTATTTTGGAAGCGGTAAACTGACTGAAAATACCAAATTTTGTCTCTTTACATTGTTAGTGGGAAAAGAAAGGAGTTGGGGGAGGAGAAGTCCTTCTGTAGGGACACATATTGAGAAAGCAAGAAAATTACAGTCTGAAAAATATTCCAGGTCAGAGCTTCTCAGCTCTGTTCCCAGCCGATAAGCTGGTCCAGCTGAACGTTAGGGAGAATTTCTCCCAGGGTGATATCTTGGTCAAAATAAAAAGGAATTAATAACAAAGATAGAACACCTGTTGTGGTGTGTGACCAGGCCCTGGGAATGGGGTGTCTTCTCTCTGAACCAATCATCTTTTTTCCACTCTTGGAGTTGTGAGTCATGCTATAAAACCAAGTGTGTTTCTGAATAAACTTGTCTCTTTCTTTCCTATCATGAAAGATGATTATGTAGCTGTGCATCTTATTTCCGCAGCACTTAAAGGGTTAAAACCCCTTTCCATGGCTACAGAAGTGTTCTGAAGGTTTATTCTGCTTTCTTATTATTTGTCTTTTAGTTCTGTTAATAAAGTTTTCCTTATACCCTTTGAAGTTTTGAGCCTGCTTTGCTATCCTCCTAATCCTTATCTCACAGCAGAAAATTAGTAAATAATTCTAGTGGGTGCACTGGCATTTGGCCAGTGCTAGACCCACTACACTGGTACACCCCACCAGCAGCAGATAGCACTCAAAGCACAATGTGGAGCAGATCTAACATTTACACCCATCATTCCCCTATCAAGATCTTACTCTTAGCCTCACTGTTTCCATTCCTGATTCTAACTGCAAATGTTACCTTATAGGGTGTCATAAGGTGAGGATTATACAGACATCTTAGCTATTCTTCCTGATAGCTGCTGACACATCTGGGGGCAGGAAGAGCCAGTTTCAAGTACTTTAGGAAAGCCCCTTTTGCTGTGCTCAACTCCCTTTTAACATTTTGTTGAAATCAATAGGTGAAGCAACCATATTGGCTAATGGAATTTCAACACACAGCTAAAGCCAAAGCTGCATGAAGATTACCTGGGTGCAACCAGACTGTGAAACACAGTGAGCAGATGCCATAGGCAAGCGAGTCATGCTGGCAACTCCAGGTGTACCTTGTACATAAAAGTGTTATTCACCATCTTTGTCAACATTGGCATTATGTCTAAAACCAGTCCACTAAAGTCAGTGAACTGGTTTTAGCACTAGTCAGCAACTGCTTCTCAGAAGCAAACAAAACATTGCAGTTTTAAAGGCAGAAGAAAAAGGTGGTGAAACAGTGCTGAGCCTGCCACCTCAGGAAGGATGTTAACGGCAAAGCCTCAAGACCACCAAGTATAGTTGCATATGGGAGCTAAGACAGAAAGTACTGTGGATTTAATTAGCATAAGCAATGTCAATCACTAGAGATGAATGGGCTTTATTAGTCCCAGTGCCACAGAGGGAGAGACCAGCCTGCAGACTACAGTACTGAATACCTTGAATACTACCTACACATGAAATAGACTGCACCTTTCAGACATAGATCACACAGTCAGACAAGCTGCTACATTGCTAGTTCCTCTGTATGAGAGTAACAATTAAGATGTCAACTTGATTTGTTATTATCAAAAAAGCCAGGCCATATGTGAAATCATACAGACTCCATCTATCTCACTGGTCTTCTGTATGTCATTGGAGAATGTGAGGCACTGTCTGCAAGCATGTACTGTGGCTGCCCATCATTCACTACTATTATAGCAGAGTTGAACTTGGGAGAAGGCCTCTATACACTTTATTTAATTTCTCCAAGTTTGTCTTTCTTCTAGTTATTACCTCAGACTGAAAAGCAAGTGCTACTTTTCTAAAGGATTTAAATTTTTTTATGAAAGTAACCTACTCACTTTGGCAACTCAGTTGACAAGGAAGTTTTTTTCAATGCAGAACCAGTTATCTACAGGCAATAGGGTTTATGCTGTCTACCTCATTTACCAGAAGCAGCTTACTCCAGACTGTACCTACATAAAGGATATTGAAAAGAAAATTCAGAGACAATTTTTAGAATGGTAATTTATAACTCCTCTCCAGTAGGTCATTGCAAGGACATTTTAAGTTTACCATCTCTCACACACTGATCTTGGGCAACAGAACATTAAGTTACCATGACAAAATCAATTTACTCCAGGGACACTAGTAGCAATGCATAAAAATCCTGCAAAGTTAAAGATGTGCATATCTAGCATCCAGGGTGGTTTTCAGTACTATATCAATCTGGAGCTGCATAAAGCCTTGGATGCATCCTCAGTGTCAAAATATCCCACATAAACAATAAGTATCTTGCTTTTGTTGGCAATCTTGTAGTAAAATCCTAGTGCAGACCAAGCACCTGCATTAAGTTGAAGGCACAGTGGGAAAAATTATTCCTCTGCCATATGCAACACCTTATTTTAACTACAGAACTAGTTAAGGCACATCAATAGCAAACTAATCATGAAATGCATCATTTCCAGAGTGAGAGTCACACTGTAGATTCAGGTGGCATTTGAGTTTATATCACACTAGCGCTTCCTGATGCACTGTGAGTGTGCACTTATTAAGATATTGTTACTGCAGAAGGCACTGTCAGAATTGTTAAACACTGCACACAGTAACACTAGAACAGGCTGCCAGCCACATTTCATCACCTTTCCAAAAAACTTTTAGTTAAAATAGCGTCTTGCAACTAATCAGATTTGATAGGCTATTCAGGGATCACTATTACAAGCAACTTGCTCTTGCTCTGTCTTGCTGGCTTGGAGGGGGAAAAAAAAAAAAAAAAAGATTCGCAGTCAGTTAGAAAGTTACTGATGTTGCCACTATGCTTCTGAGTCTGAACTATATTTGCTTTAGTCAAAGCTGCTACACGGTGCAGTAAAGGTTTGTTTACATTTATTACTGCTCTTTTAGAAATTTAAAGGACTTGTTCCCAAAGCCTTACTCCAAACGAGTTAATAGAAGACTGCAGCCTTATTATTGCTGCCTTTGGAGAACGAAGTCCAGAACAGGATGCTGAAGGGCATCTGTGGGAATGGCACATAGGGGAACAAATTTTGATCTCATGCTTTACTGCATGCTTCAAGTTGACAAAGAACATAAAACGCCTTTCCTGGTCTAGGGAAACAAGTTAGTTGCATAGTACTACAAGGTTTTCTTACAGCCACCTACAAGCTCACTTCTATGAATGTAGACATCCTTAGCCTCATTCTCTCATTCTTGGTTCTGGATAATTCTCTGAAGAGATTAGGACTATAAGTGCCTTAAGTTATAAGCAACTTTAATGTCAGCAGTCACCAAGGCAACCTCTTCCCTTCCTGTATGTTCATTTTCCACTTAACACTGAGTTAACAGGGCAACATTTTTAAAACCAGTCAGAGGAACACAGCATAGCAGAGCCCAAGATGAGACCAGAGGATCTTAGAGTTATGATGATAGAAGGGGAGGAGGGGGACACATACAGGGAAACAACCATAACAAACAACAACAACAAAAAAAATACAGATCCAGAAACAGAGAAGTGACAAGACAAAACTGATGACAGAAACAACTGGCACAAAGAGAGAGATGACAAGTTGGAAAGGCTTGAAAGGACAACACAGGTAACCAAGACAGCTCACCTGACATGTCACCACTTAAACCTGAATGACTATTTACTTGTGCTGCCAGACAACAAGGAGAACATAGGGAAGTGTGACTTGGTGCAGGCAAGCAATACCAAAGGGAGAGTCTCATCAAGAGATGAGGAAAAAAAATTACTACCATGAGAAGCTGCTAGGAAGTTGGGGTATTTTTCAATTATAATTTTATTTTGATGTTCCTTCTACTGGTCTTTTCCCTGAAGTTTATATCTACATTCCTTTCCTTCTGAAAGAGCTCTGACTGGTCAAATTGGAAGCATCCTATTGCCAATGGTACCTGAAACATTTTTCTCAGTGACAACTCGAGCTAATTTAACTATTTGTCAAGAATAATTGGTCTTTTGTTGCTATATCCTTCATTTTGTGGTGCAAGTATGTCTAGATTCCAGACTACATGAAGTAGTAGTCTGAAGTAACTCCTACCTTCTGAGGAAAGTATTTATCATGGGTCAGAGGAAATCAAAATGCCCCAAAAGTAATCAACTATAATCAGTGTAGCACATCTGTGATTTTCAGAGAAAAAATATTGCAATTTCCATTTTGCCTACTAATACACATCATGTAGCCTAAGAACGCACAACTGAGGATGCACCATTCACTCTGAAAACTACAAAAATACCCAAAAATACCCAACTGTAAAGAGATTAATTTTTGCTGCCGATATTACATTCATTAACTATTACTGATTGTACACTGAAAAACAGTGAAAAAGCAGTTTGACTCAAGTGATTGATTAATGCACCACAGGTATTTCAGATTTAGACAGTCATTTAAGTTTTTACTATAACTACTTGTCTCAGTGCAAGTGAAAGGCTAAAGCCAACACCAGCATTCTGTACATAGTGCAGGACAGAGCAACAAGATACTTGTAACAGTGGTCCCTGAATAGCCTATCAAATCTGATTAGTTTAAAAGCATTATTTTAATTAAGTTTTTTGGAAAGGAGGTGATGAAATATGGCTGGCAGTCTGTTCTAGTGTTACTGTGTGCAATCTGTAAAAATTCTGTTTGCTGTATATACAACAAAACCAGAGGTAGACAGTGCCTGTTGCTAAGATAAAAAAAAGTCAAGGTTCCATCAGAGCTTTCCACCTATGTAAGCATTCCATTATTGCTACACAATTGAAGTCTCTGAGACTGACAGTAAAAAGCTGATCAGAGTCTACTACGGTACAAAACGGATTGTTTTCATTTATTGTAGTCTCCAAATGGATGACATCACCCCAAAATCTGCAGCAACTGCTGTTGCTTTGTACCTCTAACAATTCTGCAAACAAGCAGTCATCTGAATGGAGATACTCCCCTTTCGTAAAGCACAGTGATATTGAGCCACTGATAATAGTTCTTTGGATAAAGTCATTGTACAACTATATTTGACACATTGCAACTACACTTCCTGCAGAAAAAAAAAAGCAAACATCGCTATGACCAGTCTTAACAGAAAAAAAAATTAAATAAATACATCTACGTCAAACCAGGAAATAAAGTACATTAAGGTTCTTGGTCTATTTTAAGATCAACAAGAACAAACCAGACCCTCCTTGAAGCAAACGCTGGTAGGAAGTTTCCATTCCATTTTCAGTATTTGCTGGTTAAAACAAATTTAATGACATGTCTTCATCTTATGGGATATAAGTGGTCACCTTACATTTAACCAAATGCAGAGTAGGGGTTACACTGACAACAATGGAGGGAGGAAGGGATGAGACTTCTGTGGCATATACACTCCATGGATCAAAAATTCAAGCAACTGTAACAAGAGATCTAAATTTGAAGGACAGTCCATAACATCAAACTAATTCAGTTATTTTCAGTGCAATGACTGAGGAGCAGAAGGACAGGAATCAATAAAACAGCACTTTTGAAAACATTTCCAGAATACATGAGTAGGAAAGACATGGAGAAAAGAGCCACTGAAGAGTAGGTCTGCATGTAGATCACATTATTGGATTACAAGACAACACTCTAGCAATGGTAATAATATAGAACTTGACATGCAGATGTTGGATAACATCTTCCTAGCAGTGACAAACATTAGGAGAAATTGATTCTTCAAATTGTGCCATTGCTCAGCATGACATAATGGGGAACTAGACCCTCTGCTTCAGTACATATCAGTCAATGGGAAGTCAAAGCAGAAGGCAGCCCTTCCATGCACTCTCAGAGAAGCATGGCATCTCTCACTCTCTTATTCCATATGGATTCATTACATTAACGTTATACACATGTAGTTATGCAACTATCTTCATGTCAAGTCCCACTTTGATCATACCATCTCTCTCAGGATCCTTCTGGACAAACTGTCCAGCACACAGCTGGATAAACACACCATATGATGGATGAGCAACTGGCTCACAGGTAAGGAACAAAGGGTTTTAGTGAATGGGATGACATCAGACTGGTGACCCGTCACTAGTGGGGTTCCACAGGCCTCTATTTTAGGCCGTGTGCACTCCAACGCCTTCATAAATGACTTGGACACAGGACTGGAAGGGATACCGAGCAAGTTCGCAGACAATACAAAACTGGGAGCTGTTGACTCCCTCAAAGGCAGGGAGGCCCTGCAGAGAGACCATGACAAATTAGAGGTCTGGGCAATCACAAACTATATGAAGATCAACAAAGGAAAGTGCTGGATTCTGCACCTGGGATGAGACAACTCTGGATGTCTTAAGGCATCATATGGACAGACTGGGGAATGAGACGCTGGAAAGCAGTGCCATGGAAAGGGATCTGGGGGTCCTGATTGATGGCAAGTTGAATATGATTCAGCAGTGCCCTGGCAGCCAGGAGAACCAACCATGTCCTTGGAGTGCATCAGGCACAGCATCACCAGCTCTCTCTGCTCTGCACTGGTGAGGCCTCACCTTGAATATCTCATGAGCATTTTGGCCACCATAGTATAAGAAAGGTGTTAAAACTATTAGAGAGCATTCAAAGGAGGGTTGTGAAGATGGTGAAGGGCCTTGAGAGGAAGATGTATGAAGAGTGGCTGAAGGGAGACCTCATTGCAGGCTACAACTTCCTTGTGAGGGGAAGAGGAGGGGCAGACAGCCATCTCTTCTCTCTGGTGCCCAGTGACAGGACCCAAGGGAATGGCCTGAAGTTGTGTCAGGGAAGGTTTAGGTTGGATATTAGAAAAATGTACTTGACCCAGAGGGTGGTTGGGCACTAGAACAGGCTCCCCAGGGAAGTGGTCACAGCACCAAGCCTGACAGACTTCAAGAAGTGGTTGGACAATACTCTCAGGTACAGGGTGTGACTCTCATGGATGGTCCTGTGCAGGGCTGGGAGTTGGATTCGATGATCCTTTTGGGTCCCTTCCAACTCAGCATATTCTGTGATCCTGCGATTAAAGACACTGCACTTGCTAAAAGCGCACACTATTTGGGCTGGTTAAGGATTTAAGGCACCTAACAGAATAGACAGCTCTATTCCTCCTTCGGGATCATGACAGTATATTTGGGAAATAAGTTCATTTGCCATACATTTCACCCAAAAATAAGGGAAAACGCTACAAGGGTGAGAAAACACAGTACACTAATGAACCAGTTTTTCAATCATTGAATGACTTATGAGCCATATAAGTTTCCAATGAAGCTGAAGCTTTTATACCACACAAACCTCTAGAACTACAAGTTTCACAGGAAAGAACATAAGAAAATCAAAAATTACTTATAGACAGCCCGGTGGTCAAGGCAGATCAGTGCAAGCTTTTTTCTTCGGCCAGAGATTGATGTGTCGAACAAGTCTAGAAGATGCACTTATTCTAAATTCCCATTTAACTGTTACAGCAAATGGGTGACCTTTTGTCCTGGGGTACAATGCAAAAATGTGTATTCTATCACCATCTGTTGAAATGTGGGAGGGGTGATGATCCATATCTCTGTGGGAGATATCCTCTGCTGATGTGCCATCTGATAAAATCAGGGGGCTGATCATCGTTATCTTTTCACAACCCATCCTTCCTCCAGAAGATATATCCTGTTAATGGGCCATTAAGTCCTACTGTGTGACTGATAAGATTACATCATCCCATTGGGAAATGCCCCAACCAGGGGCAGGAGCCAAGCCTTTCCTACCTAGATAAAAAAACTGGGGTTTGGGACGCAAAAGCAGCCCTTTCCACTGGATCCCAGAGGAAAGTCCGACATTTTCCACATCATCGCTGGACCTTTGGAGGAAAACTGCACCCTTCTACAGGAGCACTGCTTCAATTGAACCACATCTGTCACTCCAGGAGGACTGCAGCCACCATTTATACGGACTGCTACCAACACCCTGACTGACAGGGTGTCAGGTTGTATTCTGACTGTGTCGGTGGTTTTTCTTTTGTATTATAGCATGTATTATATTTTTTCTCTTTTTTCCTATTAAATTGTATTACTGACTTGGAGTCTCTCACTGGTTTTGCTTTCAAACCAACACACCTTTTTAAAATGGACCTTTTCCAAAAAGAGAGCCCTGTCACAAGAGAAAAGTATCTGCAACTAATATCTAAGGCTGTCCTGACTTCTAAACACAACATATAAGGAGATAACACAGGTTCTGTCAACTCCAAGAACAGATGTGGGTTTAGTGTAGTTTCTACTATTGACTGCTACCCAAGTTATTTAAAGATCATTGAAATAGATAAGCAGAAAAGAAAAAAGAATTTATATCTTGTTCTGGCCTCAAGATCAGCTTCACTAATGTAGAAGCTACATCAATATCAAGAAGAGTGCAATGGTTTAACCCCAACTGGCAACAAGAGTACCAGACAGCCACTTGCTCAATTCCACCCCACCCTAGTGGGAAAGGGAGGGGAATTAAAAAAAAAAGTAAAACTAATGGGTTGAGATAAGAACAATTTAATAACTGAAACAAAGTAAAGTTTAAAATTAAAATAATTAAAAGTCAAAATAATATTAATAAAAAGAAGGAAGAAAGTGAAAGATAAACCCCAAGAAAAATGACTAATGCACAATTGTTCTCTACCCACTGACTGATACACAGTCCATCTCCGAACATTAATCAGCCTCCTTTTGGGTAAATTCTTGTAGTGGGTTGACCCTGGCTGGATGCCAGACACCCACCAAAGCCGCTCTCCCTCTCCCCTCCACACTGGAACGGGAGAGAAAATATAACGAATTGTTCATGAGTTGAGATAAGGACCATAAGGTCCCCAAATACCATCACGGGCAAAACAGGCCCTAATCAGACATATTAATTGAATTTATTGCTAACAAAATCAGAGCAGGATAATGAGAAGCAAAATAAACTCTTAAAAGCATCTTCCCCCTCACCTCTCCCTCCTTCCCAGCTCTACCTCCTCCCCAAGCAGCACAGGGAGACAGGGAATGGGGTTTATGGTCAGTTCATCACCTGTTGTTTCTCCCACTGCTCAGGGAGACGAGTCCTTCCCCTGCTCCACTGTGGGGTCCCTCCCATGGGAGACAGTTCTCCACAAACTTCTCCAACATGAGCCCATCCCATGGGCAACAGTCCTCCCCAAACTGCTGCAATGAGTCACTCTTCCATGGGGTGCAATCCTTCAAGGACAGGCTGCTCCATCATGAGCCCCTCTCTCCACAGGCCTCCCACAGGGTCACAGCCTCCTCTCAGGCATCCACCTGCTCCCATGTGGGTTCTCTTCCATGGGCTGCAGGTAGATAACTGCCTCCCCATGGATCTCCATGGGCTGCAGGGGGACAGCTGCTTCACCATGGGCTGCAGAGGAATCGCAGCTCTGGCACCTGGAAAAGCTCCTGCCCCTCCTTCTCCACCGACCTTGGTGTCTGCAGAGTTGTTCCTCTCACATGTTCTCACCCCACTCTTCTTTGTCTGCAATTACAACTGCGCAATCGCTTTTTTCCTTTATTCTTAAATATGTTATCATGGAGGTGTTACCATAATTTCTAATTGGCCCAGCCTTGGCCAGCAGCACGTCTGTCTTTGGAGCCACAAGGGATTATCTCTGCTAGACGTGGAGGAAGCTTCTGGCAGCTTCTCACGGAAGCCACCCCTGCAGCCCCCCAGCTACCAAAGCTTGGCCATGCAAACCCAATAAATTTCCACAGTTTATATACTGAGCATTGTCACAGTGCAAGCTGGCTTGTACGGGGCAGTTAATTTGGCCATATATGGGAGAAGCAGCCTGGCCTGATGTCCTGGGGTACAATGCAAAAATGTGTATTCTATCACCATCTGTTGAAATGTGGGAGGGGTGGTGATCCTTATCTCTGTGGGAGATATCCTCTGCTGATGTGCCATCTGATAAAATCAGGGGGCTGATCATCGTTATCTTTTCACAACCCATCCTTCCTCCAGAAGATATATCCTGTTAATGGGCCATTAAGTCCTACTGTGTGACTGATAAGATTACATCATCCCATCGGGAGATGCCCCAGCCAGGGGCAGGAGCCAAGCCTTTCCTACCTAGATAAAAAACTGGGGTTTGGGACGCAAAAGCAGCCCTTTCCACTGGATCCCAGAGGAAAGCTGAACCTTTTCCACATCATTGCTGGACCTTTGGAGGAAAACTGCACCTTCTACAGGAGCACTGCTTCAACTGAACCACATCTGTCATCCAGGAGGACTGCAGCCACCATTTATACGGACTGCTACCAACACCCTGACTGACAGGGTGTCAGGTTGTATTTCTGACTGTGTCGGTGGTTGTTTCTTTTATATTATTGCATGTATTTTATTTTTTCTCTTTTCTCCTTTTAAATTGTATTACTGACTTGGAGTCTCTCACTGGTTTTACTTTCAAACCAACACACCTGATAAGACAGGCCTCCAGGGAACAGAGATAGGACAGAATTGGAGATAGACAAGGATTTGACACAATGAATCCCAACCTAAGCTGCAGGAGCTATTGGTCAGAGAGCTGAGCAGCCTGAACTTTCAACAAATCACAAGTGCTTGCCTGGGAACATTAAGAAAGGTATTTAAGGTGAAGTCAGATCAATAAAGTGCTTTTTGTCACATGGATCATAGAGTGCTGTGTCTCTGTCTCGGGCACATTGCCAGTCAAGGTTACAAGCATGATGTTTTAAGGAATGCAATATCCCTTTTGGCCAGTTCAGATCAGCTGTCCCAGCTGTGCTCTCTCCCAGCTCTTTGTGCAGCTCCACCCTGGCAGAGCATGAGACACTGAAAAGCCCTTGACTCAGTGTGTTATCAGCATTATTCTCATACTGAATCCAAAGCACAGCACTGTACTAGATACTAAGAAAAAAAGAACTCTATCCCAGCTGAAACCAGGACAGGGTGGTAAACTAGACCATTTCCCTCTCCTTGAAATACAATAGCAGCAAGACAGACATTTGCATGATAAACCATGCCAGAAAATATAATTATGCTGTGCAATTCCTACATTCTAGGGGGAAAAAAAGGAAGAAAATATGATCTAGCACTTGTACCACTATTGAGGGCTATAATAATCTCACAATGCAGTAATGAAACAAGTCCTAAATTTGATGAGCAGAGCAACTGCTTTTAACTACTATTTTCCTATATCTTAAGTCTTGAATAGCAAATGCCTACCAGTTCTGAGAGCTTAAAATAATCAGATGGAAAGCATCTAGTAATTATGAACAAATTTAGCTACTTTGACTTAATTAGCACAAGAATTCATACTACTATGAATGAGTCAAATATTTAACAATGCTTTAACAATTTACAGAGTGTTTATAAACTAGGAATCTAGTTTTAATTTAGAGTTCAGAATTGATGAAACAAATCAAGTTAAACAAAAAAGCACAATCTCTATGTTTAGATTAAGCATGCTGCTAACACTTAACATAGCATAACATATGCATACTCTTATAAATCCAACCTCACAAACTCAGGGAACAAACTTCACCAGTCATTTCAGTCATGACTTCATCTGCTGGTAGCCTAGAGATGCCAAATGGTACAAGCACAAACATATACATTAGGAAAGGGCTTAAATCTTTCACATAATCTAGTAGATAGTTATGAATGCTGATCTTCAGCAGCATAAACCAGACTAACCAGGAGCTGACAACTCTTTACGAGCTTCCATGAAAACATCTAACAATAGCTAAGTAGCTTAAGTATATTCACATAATCTTCCAGGTGAAGAACTGACTGCTTCTTGTATAGGACTCATGTTCTTCTGATATGCCCACTTAAAATGTTACTCTGGCGTAAGAATTTCCGACACAAAATGCATTTGAGAAAACATAAGCTCAGAATTTCCATTTTAACTCAGTTAGTTAAAAACTGTAACACTACTAATGCAACATTGGCATTTTGAACCAATCTGCTTTCCCTTCCAGAAAAGATTTAAACCAAAGTCAGACAAATTACATTCTGCTTCCCCTTTTAAATACTTCCGTGTTTCAAGTACATTGCAAGCTTAAAGGATTCTAAAAAGACCTTGTAGCCTTACAAAGAAGGGAAAACAAACACAAAAAACCCCCCACCATTATCAAGTCTGGACATAGAAGCTGTTCTTTCAAAATTTCCCAATCACAGGAAAGACAGTATTTCTTAACATTAAAGAAAATGCCTTCCCTATGCAAGCAAGGATTTGGAATAAATCTGATCATTTAAGAGAGGGAAAAATCCCAATGTTCAGTTTCTCTTAGGAGACCTCATACAAGACTATACTAACTGTAAAAGGTCATTAGGGACATGGAACATGAGGTTATTCAAAACAAGTCATGGGGTCAAAGCATGAAGCAATACACTTGCATACCAGAGAGGATTACCTACCTAAGTAGTTATAGTTAACACACAACAACTGTGAGCTCACCCTTGTTTACCTTTTCTTCAAATAATCGTTTTCAAAAACCTCTTTCAGAGCTTTTCAATTACAGCTCCATTAGACCTTCTTTACACTGACATAGATCTGATTTGCACAAATCAATTTTAAATAGACAGTCATGCCTTTAGGCATCCTTATAAAATGACAGCTGAAGCTTTGGAATTTATGATTGAAAAGACTGAGAGATATTATGTTAGAAACAAAATGCCAGAGAAGGCTGGATAGCAGTTTTTTCTAATAAGTAAAACTAAATTTCTCACAGATTAATTTATCAAAATATTCAACCCAGCACCAATTGTAAAATATGAGAACAGGATGATGTCAAAAACTTATGATAAAGAGTGGAAATTGACAATAATATTGAATGTCCTGAATTATCAATCCCTAAAGTTTGTGGAAACAACACAAAATCATAAGCTTATACAATTAAAAAGGAGAACGTCTAAGATGATAACTTCTGTGGCATTATAGCACTTTTGCCACAAGCACCAGCCAAAACAGCTCTGGCTGTCAGTGTGACAGAATTAGATGTAGTCTGCTGGATTGGTCCAGAAACCTGACTCCTATTCTGTTAAGAGATTTTTGTCTCTAGGATAAGTACCAGGCACTGTAAAACACCATGTAAACAATGAAGATGGAACTCTTCCACGTGGTTTTGATGATTTTTTTATCATTATTTTTTTATCCATCAACATAAACTATACAGTGTCTCCCACCTAATCAGTGTACTCTTACAGTAGTCTGAAAACTGAAGTTTAATTCACTAAAGAGAAACTAACATTTATTCAGTTGCATATCTTTTACCTAAGATTTCCTTAGTTTTCCCTTTGAAGTTTCAAGTATTATAATAATGATGATGAAAAAGAGAAAGGGGAATAAAACCCAAGAGAAACAAGTGCTGCACAGTTCAGTTATTCACCACCCACTGACCCATGTCCAGCTGGTCCCTGAGCAGCACCCAGCCAACTCCCCCAGTTTATATACTGGGCATGACATTCTATGGCATGGAATATCCCTTTGGCCAGTTCAAGTCAGCTGTCTCGGCCATGTTCCCTCCCAGCTCCTTGTGCACCTGCCCATTGGCAGAGTCTGAGACACTGAAAAGCCCTTGACTCAGGGTAAGCACCACTTAGCAACAACCAAAACATCAGCGTTTAATCAGCATTATTCCCATACTGAACCCAAAACACAGCACTGTAACAGCTACTGAGAAGAAACTTAACTCTATCCCAGCTGAAACCAGGACAGTCTAAAAAGTTTAAATAACCCAATTGCAATGGTGATCTAAAGTATCACTGACACTTTTGAATCACAGCTCTGCATGTACAAAAATCTGAAGTCAGTACAATTGTGGTACTACATCGTAACACCATCCTGGCACATGGCCTTGAAGAAATCGGTCCAATTTTATGTTACCACACATACCATCTCAGTCTCATTCCCTTCCCCATAGCTAGTACAGCACCTCCATTAAAGGGTACCTTCAAAAGCAATACCGAGAGGCCGTGAAGGCGGAGCAAGGCCATGCACCAACGCAGCGCTCACAGGCTCGCTCCCCTCCACAGCCAGGGGAGCAGCCCCCAAACATGCGAACCCCAGCTCCGAGAGGCCAGCGGCCCTGCAGTCGCCCCGCCAGCACGTCACATCAGCTGAATCACGGTGGAGGGGCGGATGGTCCCTCACCCTGGACAAGGAGAAGCGGCAGCGACGTTTAACCCGGCAGCGGGGCGGAGGGCCCTAGGAGCGGCCGGCTGCGCCCCCCACCCAGACCAGCATCTGCACTCCCATTCCCTACCGACCCGCTCGTTACCTGCGCGGCACCGGGCAGTTCCAGCTGTCCCCACGGTCACTGCCTACCACCCGCCGGTACGAAACGTGCACCGTATCACCACCCCCAGCCCCTCAACCAGGAGAGGCCATGTTGTCTACCTACCCTCCACCTCGCCTCCCCTACGACACGTTAACGTCACGCCGAAGGTCACCTACTCCCGCCGAGCCAATCAGGAGGTGCTCACGGTGACATCACCTCAGCGGAAGAGGGGAGGGGCGAGGATACTTTAATTTCCTTCTGCCCAGAGTAGAGGGGAGGTGTCTAGGTCTGTCTCTGTCCGTCCCGGCTGCGGGCCTGTTCCCGGCTCCGGCCCTGCCCGGGTGCTCCTCTAGCATTTTCTGCCCCTCTCCTAGCTGGGCACAGCGACAGACTCCTCCGGGATGGATGAAGGTGGCGAGCCGGGCCCAAAGAGGGTATTTCGCTCCATACGTCTTAGTCTCTGCCCTTGGTCCTCTCACGAGGGGCTGCATGCCCGCCCTGCACAGCTCAGGAGGCACTCCTGCTGGATGCCCTGGAGCATAGCGCTTTCCCCCAAGAGCAGCTTTGGCAGCAGGCTTTCAGTCTTTTGAGAGGGTCTTGGTACAAAATTAAGGTGTTTTGTCCAAAATTGAGGTGCGTGTTATAAGTACATATTATATTATTGGCTTTTCGCAAATATTAAAATGAATGCTATATGTATAATGTTGGAAAACTTTGCTGAATGAATATAGTTTTTTGTTTTTAGTTCTTCTATTAACAAAACTTAGAAATAGTAGTGTGATAAATATATTTTTTGTACTATAACATGGTGATGTAAAAAGCTTTTGTTCATGTAACTAACTCAGAGAATGGTAAAAAGACAGTCAGGAAATTCTTCACATTCTTGGATTATCTTATCTGGATGAAGACGGGGGTGAGGAACACCAGAACTCCAGGGAAAGGATTTCTTGATCTCCGTTATCGGGGAGTGCACCGACAAGAAGGAGCCACAAGGAAAAAAAAAAAAGTAAAAATGTTGAGTTACCGGTTGAATTATGCATGAAGGTCTATGAATATGCAACAGGTTGATGCATTTAACGAAGTGTTCTCTAAGATGAGGTGAGCTCTTGACGGAATGCCAAGCACCTAGCCGTTGTAACCTTTTGCTTTATTGTCTTTTATTAAACTTAAAAAAAAATCTACCAAGAAACCGAACCTCGTTTTTCACATGCGTGTGAGGGAGGATGTAGGGAGGAGCATTATTAATGGTAAATCACGACTGAAAACAGCTAATGACTATTATCCCTTGGACGTCTTACCCTCAGGGGAAGCTGGAAAGCCTGATAGGTTCTTTTCTACGTTTTTGGGTTTTTTTTCAATTTGTTTTTTCGCAGCACCCTTGTCTGTTTCAAGTGGTCAGGAGCTGGCTTTCTTTTCAGTCTGCCTGTATATCACACTTTTTTTTCCTGTCTTCCTTTTTTTTTTTTTTCTTTACAATGTTACTCATTGGTGGTAATTTGGTTTGGGTTACTCTTAACTTTTGCCTCTATAAGCATAGGAAAAAGTTTCCAAGCCATGTGAACATAAGGAAAAGGACACATCCATCCACATCAGTTTTAAGGCAGCATAATCATACAAATATTTGTATTTCCTTTATTTTCCCTATAATAAGGGAGTTTCTTGGTGGAGAAGAGTACCTCAAAGTTTGACTAAGCACTTCATTGTGCAGTGGGCTCTTATATTCAATCAGAGAAGCCAGGTGGTAAAGCCGAGCTAGTTAAAAGGGTCTCTTTAAGGGAAACCTGGGATGAAGTTTTGCAAAGTGAAGCCAGTGCCAGACATTATTTATTCTGTTTTAGCGGTGGAAGGGGAGGAGGAGGTGTTATATGCTTGTTGTATGGAAAATCATGCTATGAAAAGCCAGTGTCCATAAAGGAGATAGAGGAGTGCTTCAACTTTATTCGAATAAAGGCTGGGGCACACACCTGCGGGCTTTTCTCTCTCTCTTGGGGTTTTAGAGGGCACAGCTTCCTTTTATCCTAACTCCTGGCCACATGTTGCCCTCTTCCTTTCCCCAGTGGCTGAGGTACTAGGAAGGTACAGCCTTCCCGAACCATCTACCACATATTCCTTCTTGAACGTACTGTTTTACCCCAAAGTTCAGAAGTTCAGCCTTGTGCAGACTCCACTTATCTGTTTCAGGAGCCAAGCTGTCTGGCCCTGTATCTAACCTGCTGCCCAAAGTCAGTACAGGCATTAAGACTCATTTTAAAAAATGCTAACACCCCCACCTTCACCCATAGAATTGTTTATAAAGACATTAGCACGCATCTTTCCTATCACTGTGGTCAGATTTTCCCACAGGAGAGATGTAGAACTTCAGTATAGATTGTGCATGTTACAATCAACAGGAAGATGCTCACAGGCTGTCTCTCAGTAAAAGATCACTATTCTGGTTTGGGCTGGGGTAGAATTAATCTGCTACACAGTAGCTGGAAACTGTGTTGATAATACAGGGCCTCTCCTATGCTTAAATTGATGGGGCCCGGGGAGGCCGTCAGCGAGCGTCGGGAAGCTTCGCAATCAGATCCGCGGGGGGCGCTGCCCCGCCCCCGACGGGGCCACGCTGCCTGGCAGCCGCAGAGGGTGGGCCAGCTCGCCGCCCTCCCTTCTCCGGTTGCTAGGAAACGAGACTCGGGCGAGGTGGGCCTGTCGTAAAAATATCTCGGAGAAAATGTCGTGAAGCGCAGTCAGTAGGGTCTGTGACGAAGAGAGAGACCAGGCCTAGCTCCCCGCACTTATTTGCCCCTTACCCCAGTGGCCCCCTCTCCCTCTTGCTCCATGTGGGGCCCAGATTGGGCTCTCGGCTTCTCCTCCTTCTCCTCCTTCTCCTCCTTCTCCTCCTTCTCCTCCTTCTCCTCCTTCTCCTCCTTCTCCTCCTTCTCCTCCTTCTCCTATGGCCCGGAAAACAGTTAGCAGAAAGCGGAAAGCGGCGACGGCTGCCGCCGGGGGGCTCCAGGGTGAGCAGGTAGGCTGAGGGGCAGGAACGGGTGTATGAGGGCAGAAGCCCACATGCCGGTGCCTGGGGTGACCCTGACTGGGGGTTGCCGTGTCCTGGTGCCCGGTTGAGGTAGGGGAAAACGACGAGGTCTTTCGGTGCCTGGGGAAGGTATCCTGGGGGGGAGATGGTGGGGAGGAGTAGTCCCGGCTCCAGTGGCTGTCGGTGCGATACAGCAGGCAGCTTCCCCTCGTCCCTGCTCCCTTCCCCGGTGGCCCCGGGAGCTCTCTGTTCGGCCCGTAACAGCCGAGTCCCCGCCGCCCCAGAGCTGAGCGTTACTGCGAGGTGACCCCAGGCCGGGCCGGAGGAGGCCGATGAACGGCGCGGTCAGTATCAGATGGCCCCCGCGGTGTCACCTCCAAACCTGCCGAGCTCACGCCAGGAGGCTGTCGGGGCTGCTTTTCCGTTTAAAGTGCTTCTTGGCTTCCTCTTGTTTCTATAAGCTTTTGGTGTCCCAGCGGTGCCGAGCCGGGGTGGATTGTTTTCAGTATTATGGCAGTGTTACTTCTTTAGCAAATATTTATGTTTAATTTTATGTTGCTGAAGGCTTTATCACAATTTCTGAGTTAATCTTCGTGTATGGTATTATATGGGTAGTTTGGAAGGCTTCAGTATTTTGCTGAGAATATCTTTGAATTTAGAAGGCTTGTGTCTTAAGTTTGTTCTAGTTGCTTTATCTAAGTTTAATGCTTCTTTTCCACAGTATGGGTGGGATCACTCAGTTCACAAAAGGAAAAGACTCCCCCGGGTGAAAAGGTCTGTGGTGTACTACCTGAAAGGTAGAGAGGTCAGGATGCAGAATGAGTCCAGCTATCACCGCTTGTTGCATGGATATGCAGCCCAGCAGCTTCCCAGCCTCTTAAAGGAGAGAGAATTTCACCTTGGAATCCTTAATAAAGTATTTGCCTCCCAGTGGCTGAACCACCGGCAAGTGGTGTGTGGGACAAAATGCAATACAGTAAGTGCCACCTATCTTTTGCTTCTCGCTGTTAATTATTCTATCCCTAAATTACGCTTACCATAATTGAAGTATGTAGATAGCCAAGGAATATATTAGGAAATAATTAGATGTGGATTCTAATTCGTGCACAATTAATTTTGACTTAAGGTAATGCTTAATGATCACCCATTCTCATCTGAAAACATGGCACTATGAGTATGGTGCAAAACCTGACCATGAGGCCTATACCTCATGCAGCATCTGTCTAATCCACATAGAGTGATTTACATCTATTTGCAGGATGGCAAGCAACAGTAGGGTTGGATCTTTCTTCCTGTCCTGCAAATGTAAAGTTAATGAATGATGCTAGCTTTGCTAAATGGTAGCTAATATGCCTGGCAAAACTTGCTAGTAAGACTCTATTTTTATTGTGCTCAGTCTTTTACCATTCGGTTTTATGTATGGTTCTGTGTTGCTGACTTGGCTCTGGAGCATGTCTCTTATGAGGAGAGACTGTGAGAGCTGGGCCTGTTTAGTATAGAGAAGACTGAGAGGGGATCTCGATTAATGCATATAATTATCTCAAAGGCAGGTGCCAAGAGGATGGTGCCAGACTCTTTTCAGTGATGCCCAGTGACAGGATGAGGAGCAATGGCCATAAACTAAAACACAAGAAGTTTCACCTCAACATGAGGAAGAACTTTTCGTTGAGGGTAGCAGAGCACTGGAACAGGTTGCCCAGGGAGGGCGTGGAGTCTCCCTCTCTGGAGACATTCAAGACCCACCTGGACATATTCCTATGTCACCTGGTCTGGTTGGCTGTGCTTTAGCAGGGGTTTGGACTGGATGATCTCCAGAGGTTCCTTCCAACCCTAATGATTCTGTGACTTCAAAAAGTTGCTACACAACTAAAAACTATAGTTAAACTCCAGATATTCTTCAGAGTAGCTAGAAATGTTCTAAGCTGTAAAAAATTAACTTCAGATCTTCAGGATTATTCTTTGCTTTTCCAGTTTGTAACTTTTTTTCCACTCTAAATCAGTTTTCAATGTTTAAATAACTTCCCTTGCTTATGTACCTTTACATGCTTTAGCAAAATTTGAAATCCCTTCGGACTCTGTCATGTTTCAGATTTCACATTTCCAAAGCATCCCTTTATAGGAAAATATTAAAATAATGTCCTATATGATTAATAAACGGAGGAGATCATGCTTCTTAGGTAATGCTCTCTCTGCTGGAGTTAGTGGCCCAACTTCATTGGCTGAGGTTTCAATGTCATATATGAAATTCTAATTGAATTAGTGCAAAATCCCAAACCTGTTTTTTGCAGGTTGGTTAGTGCCACAGAAATGAATTGAGCATTGTAGAGAATATATAGATCAAGCAGCTTTAAAACCTCAAAGTATATCACTAGGTGTGATTGTTTCTTTGCCTCAAGATTTTTTTTTTTTTTTTTTTGCAAAAGCCACACTCAATGATCTGACCTGCAAGGGACAGTGTTTTTTGGTTTTGTTTGTTTTGTTTTGTGTTTTCATTTCAGATGTTCTGTTATTATTCATAGTTACATAGGCAGGACGCTTTCATGCAGTAGCTCTTAAGAAGCAAGGCCTAGCTGTATAAACAAAACAGTCTTTTAACAGGAATTAAGTCTGAAATAGAATCTCTCTGCCTTCATTTTCCATGTGTGTTCATCACCTCGGTCTCAAGAGCATTTGGTTTTCTCTGAACTGCATGTGATACCCATGTCTGTCTTCAGAGTCTGGTAGCTCCTGTGCCAAGTATAGTGTGGGTGGTAGAGATGCCCTTTCGCAGGTGAAGTCTCTTACTTCTCCATTCTTTTTCATCTGTCAACATCTGTCTCCCGACCTCCTGAAATTAAATGCTGAGGGCAAGACACAAAAACTGACAAATGTGATTTTGGCACTGAACAAATTCAATTATATCAAAGTGTGTGCCCATTCGATAGTGCTTCAGAGTTTCACATCAAGATGGATTGTCTGATTGTGTGGTCTTCTCTCTGGAAATGTAGTTCAGTCAGTCAACTTGTTACCAAATCTCCGAAAACCAGAATGAGACTCCTTAACACCATTTTTTTTGTGTTAAAGAGGGCATCATTTATTCATGTGCCTGGAAGGGCATGGAGGATCACTCCTTCCTAACATGCCCCCTGATTTCTACAAACGTGTTGCTAATACACAGTCACTACATGCATATTATAATTTGTCCATTACCATAAAAACCCTCCACACGTTCCCCAAGTTCCCAAACTCAGTCCTTGTTTTGGCTGTAGCTGCATTCCTAAACCAGATGTCTCCTCTTTATCTTCCAAAGTCCTTGCATGCCTTGCTTCTCTGCTAAAGGTCCACAGACACAGTGTCTTCTCTGCTAAAAGTTCACAGTCACAGTGTCTTTCTACTAAAAGCTCACAGTTACAGTAGAAATTGAATTAACCTTCTTGGTATCAAACTCACTGGCTTCTTTTACCACTGCTCACTTCTCAGATGTTTCTTTATATCATGGATTGTTTCTCTGTACTCTTTCAAGTAGGACATGTGAGGCCATTACCCATTTGTGTTGCCTGTACAGCACAACCTGTGAATAGGTTTTGTGCTATTAGTGCCTGTTCTGATCTCCACCAGAAAGCAGGCATACTAGTTTGATATCTTAGTCTTTAAAGAGTCCATGTTTCTTTTGGGCTTGGCATGTTATCAGTAAATATGTATTGCTGCAGAACAGAAGCCAAGCATTCTATTAACATAGAAAAACAGGTCTTTGTTTATAATCTAAATAAAAGTCAAGACTGGGAAAAAAATCAAACAGTGCTACTCAGTGTGACCAGTGCATTCTTGCTTCTATTGTTAGCAAAAAGCAAATCTGAAGGAAAACAATAATATCATTTTCCAGCATGGCTGAGGGTGAAATTTTTGTCTGAAGTTGTACTTTTGCAGAATAGGATGTTCCCACCTGCTCGTTCTTGCTGGCACCGATGTGTTTGTGGCTGGGGAGTCAGCCGGATCAGCTTGCTGCTTTGTGTGCAGATGGGCTTTCTTGTAGGTTTAGTTTTACTGAGGCAGATATGATGCAGCTGATCTTGCAGCTACCTGAGGACTAGTTGCTGTCATAGGGGTTGTGAAACTTTGGGTGGATAAGGAAGAAGCAAGTGGATTCTCACAGATTGGCTTAAGTCAATTATGAAACTTCATCACAGTTGATTTTCTCTTAGTGACTCAGTTTTTAGCAGGGCAATGTGTTTATCTTGGGTTTCTTTCAAATGTTAATATGAATGACAAGAACGTGCCTGTGATTTCTGAGAGCAGTATGTGAAGAGCTGGGGCACAGCATGTCAAGTACTTGTGTGAGGAATAGGCACTCTTTCATGCATGTTCTTTATGTTTTGTAAATCTATGGTTCATCCTACTTGCATAATAAAAAAGTGCTGTAGCTCAAGGTGGCACCCTTTGTTTGGTTGATTTGTATGATCAACTAAAAGATAGGACTGCCTGTTCATCTGCTGTTCTGTGTGCAGGGGCAGCAACAGAGGACACAAGAGTCTAATGTGCTGCTTTGAAATGACATTTAGTAGGCCTGAGGTTTAATTTTGTTGTATAAAGTCAATGCTTTCAGTTGAAGGTGCATGGGGAAGGTACTTATATTTAATTAATTGGTAACTTTGTTGGGTTCCTGTTTCTCCCCTCCCCCAAACTGTTGTCTCCGAAAGGCAGGTCATAAAATGGAAGTATACTTGATGAAAGAGCCTGGCAAACTGTTCTGATCACAGTATTGTATATAAATTAAGGATGGATTTTCCAGTTCAGACTCTGGTTCATAGATACTTGATTCCTTGCCACAGTCTTTACTTTTGGCAAATTGATTAATGAAGTTCCTTAGTCAGTGAAGCAGGGCATTTTCCTGATTAACTTGATTGTAAGCAGTTTGAAAAGGGGACAGCTGCAGTGTTGCCTTTTTCCCAACCTGGAAATGAAACTCGAGATAATTTTAGTAAGGAGGTAATATAAAAGAGGATCCTTATTTGAAGGCATTCAGAGGCAGTTATGGACAGATGTCCACAAAAGCCCGCCCTTCCCAGGGATGAGTACATATTTATAGGTTTTAGGAAATTAGCATAATTGATAAAAAGCACCAATTAGGAGGACAAGTGGTGATTCAATTTCCCTCCAGGTTAAGCCCCTTCTCTGGAGTCCCCCCCTCAGCACTAGCTGTACTTTGTCCATGAAATGTATCTCTGAGAGTTGTTCTCTGCCTTGGTTCCCAGGAAGAATCAAGATAGCATTGGAACCTTGTGCCCCCTGGGGCTTGGAGCTTTGGAATTTGTTTTGTCTTTCTCCCTAGGGAAAGGCCATGGAAAAGTACTGGGAAAACGAGTCACTAATACAATAGGCTAAAAGCTACAAATGTATGTGCAAAGAATACAGAGAACATAGAAAAAAGGCAAAAAACCCAAGTGGCATCAGCAGAGTAATTTTATGGGGGCCTGTTGTGTTTTGATACTGGCCAAACGCCAGGCACCCATGAAAGTCACTCGTTCACCCTCCCCTGCCACATCTTGGCAGAGGAGAGAAAATGTAATGAAGGGTTCATGAATTGAGATAAGGACCGGGACAAAACAGTCCAAGGGCAAAACAGGCTCAACTTAAAGTTGTAAAGTGAATTTATTACTAACAGAGTCAGAGGAGGATAATGAGAAGTAAAATAAGCCCTTAAAACACCTTTTTCACCCAGCCCCTTTCCCCTTCCCACCAACAGCACAGCAAGATGGGGTGGGAGTTCTGTTAGTTTGTCACCTGAGGATTTTCTTCCGCTGCTCCAGGAGAGGAGTCCTTCCCCTGTGAGATCGTGGGGTCCCTCCCATGGGAGACAGTTCTCCGTGAACTTCTTCAGCATGGGTCCACTCTCATGAGCAGCAGCCCTACCACACCTGCTGCAGTGTGAGCTCTCCCCATGAGCACACAGTCCTCCCAAAACTGCTGCAGCATGGGTCACTCTTCCACGGGGTGCAGTCCTCCAAGGACAGGCTGCTCCAGCCTGGAAGCAAGGGCTCTCTCTCCACTGGGTCTCCCACTGGATCACAGCCTCCTCCAGGCATCCACTCGCTCCAGTATGAGCACCTCCCCCCATGGGCTGTGGGTGGATCTCTGCATCCCCTGCGGATCTCCATGGACTGCAGGGGCACAGTTGCTTCACCATGGTCTTCACTGCAGAGGAATCTCGGCTCTGGTGCCTGGAGCACCTCCTCTCCCTCCTTCTTCACTGACCTTAGTGTCTCCATGTTGTTTTCCCTCACATGTTCTCGCCTCCTTCTCTTCTCTGGGTGGAAAAAACTGTGCACTTTGTTTTGATTTTCTTCTTAAATGTGTTATCAACCTCTCTAATTGGCCCAGTCTTGGCCAGCAGCACATCCACCTTCAGACCTAACAGGTGTTGGCTCTGCTGGACATGGTGGAAGCTTCCAGCAGCTTCTTACAGAAACCTTCTCCGTGCTCCCCCCACTACCAAAAACTAGGCCAAGCAAAACCTAACACAGGGCCATTTGCCAAAATTACTTCTCACTGCTTCTGCAAACCAAAAGAAAAATGAGCATACAGCTAATAATCTCATGGGATGTGCAAAGTAAAGCCAGATCATGAAGATTCATGACTATGACAACTGTAGTATGTCACAGTACAGGCTGAGTAGTACCTACCTATGCCTGTCTTCCTTGGTTCTTGAGTGATAGCACTGTTACAAACTGTACATCTGAATTACTTTATAAAAAAGGGTGAGGGGGAGATGGATTTCTGTCTGTCACATTATCCAGCCCGTTTGCTTGTTATAATAAGGTTGTCCTGCAGAGAACATGATAGCTGAGATTACTCTGTTTCTCACAGATGAAGTGTGGTCCTTGGACTTCTGGCAGATGGCCAAAGCAATCCTGACTTGGAAAATCCAGGATGTCAAGTTATTTGGCACGCTATGTTTTACTATCAGGAAGAACCAAATTATATGCAAAGCTTAAAATCAAGGGATAAATATGCACAGTTCACTGTTTGGGAGTTGGTGGAGTTTATTGCATCCAGAAAAAGGTTATATGGCTATTTTTTGGTTTCTATTTAACGAGTAGCTGGAAAGTAAGTTCTTATTCCTGCTTGAGATAAAGGGGAAAAAAGTGTAGTTCAGCTATCAGGACTTTGTCAAGACTCAGATGCCTGGCTGCTTTGGAGTTATTTGCAGATGTACTTATTTCAAGAGTGACGGGGCTATCAGTTTGCTTGGAAGTAGGCCAATTTCTGTATTTTCATTGGATTTATGTCATTGTATGTTGTGATTTTGGCTGCACTTGTACAAAATATCTGACTACCTTTAAACTTTTGTTGTAGTGTCTTTAGAACTCTTAAAATGGTATTCACATTTTCTGCATTCTTAGCTATGTGCCTATTTTCTTAATATTTCTCCTTTTTTTGGCTTTAGAAGTATCTCAACAACTGGCTTCTCTTGGCTTCTGTTTACTGGATTTACAGGGAAGATTTCTTGGCAGTCAGTGATGCAGCTTGCAAGTGTGATCTTGTGTCTTCCTGTGTTGCCCCAGGTGATGCAAGAGTTCTAGCATACGAAGACAGTGCTTGCTTATTTTACTCTAGGGAGGTGATGGTTTTTAAACTACCCACAGCATGCCAAGTTCCTTACCAAGCAAGGGGAGAAGTTACTACTCAGACCTTTACAGCTGAAACTACAAAGTCTGTCCCTTAACTGTGCAGTTTCTTGCCTTAAGAGCAGTTGCTGTTCAGATAATGGTAATACTGTACAAGTGGAGGAAAAAGTGAGAAAATAACAAAGCAATTCAAGGGCTGACAGTGGATTAGAGTTGGGTACAAGCAGATGAAAGCATAGCAAGAAATATGTCCTGTTCCTGCTTCTGAGAACATATTCATTTGGAAGCTTGCTATGAGAAAATGAGGTTGAAAATCCAGGGTAGAAGTGTGAGTCTGATGCTTCAGCACTCTCTTTCCAAGGTCTTCACCTTTTCAGTCCAATTAGTTTAGAGTTTAGCTAAAGGAATTTTGCATTATAGTAAGCCTTTATTAACCTCCTATCAAACACAAATCTATGACAGTGGTATCAGACTGGAGAATGTGAATGTTTTTTTATTTCAGTCTTCATACCTGTTGAGATGCTCTTTGAAATGTCAATCTCTTACAGCTAAAACACGGTTTTCCTGAGTTTGTGGGCATCCTAAGTTGTGGATGTGTTTTACTAATTAGTACTTCTGGTGCCAGCTTCAGGACCTGCAGATGACACTTGCAAGCCTTAATCTTAGGTACTTACCTGTTGATTTTGAATTTTTTTTTTTTTGGTAATTGAAGGAGGATAGGGGAAGGAATTGGGTGTTTCTGCTGGAAGGAAATATTGAGGCGAAAAAAGAGAATATATGTTCATAGGGGAAGGATAAGGGAGGATGAGAAAAGAGGGAATTACTAGTCCTGATCCTATAGTGCAGGTGTTAATTTTCAGGAATGTGGTTAGGGCAGAGAGGCTGCTGTATGCATTGTGTTTTTACCAGCTGTCTTGGGAAATGAACTGCATTATAATATAAGGCTTGGGAGAAGTGAGGAGTGCCTTCCTCCTATTCAGCTGCCCTTCTGCTGTTGTCTGACCCCACACCTGAATGCAAAATAAAGAGCTAAATATGAAAATTCAGTCCCTGTAGGAACAGACATCTGTTTGTGCAAGACTGCTGCCAACAGAGGAAGATCAGTTGGGGGATGAAGGTGATGCATAACACACAAATAGTGATGAATAGATTTCAGCTTTCTCTGCAGAATGAATTTAACATTCCATATGTTAGCAGGTTTTGATTAATACTCTGCTAGTTCAGTACATCAGGAATAGTAGATACACCTAAATTTTCTTGTGGTTTTGATGCTTATTAAAGAACAGATCTACAGTCTGTGAGAGTTCACCAAAACCAACTTGTATGTAAAACTCTGAGAACCTTTAGATTTCTCTTCTGTCCTTCTAGAAATATCTGACAAAGGATTTTAGAACAATTTCCTTGAGGTGTGTATTCTTTAAATTACATTGAGTTCTCTTGGGTTTTTTGTTGTTTTCAGTTCACTTCCAGAGGCTTTGAGACAATGTTCTTTGGTTATACAAGGAACAAACTTAAGAGAATATGGGATTTAATTATCCCAGACTGTGATTCTGCATCACTTTCCTCAGTGCCAAGTCAGCTTCAGATCCTCCATTTCCTTGCTTCACTCATATTCCCTCACAGGGCTTTTTCCACTCTGTTATGCCTATTTGACTGTTAGCACAGCTGGTCTCTGAACATAATCTGTGAAATGATCCAGTATAAGAGCCTCACAAATAAAGGTGCACTTTGGCAGGTGATGTAAACCTTTGTTCTAGTTCAGATTGTAATGGTTGTGTATATTTAAACTGTGTCCTAGCTAAAACTAGGACAGTATCCACTGCTTATTCCATACCATTTATGTCATGCTGGGTCCATGCTTTCTACTACACCATCACCTTTCCTCTCTTTTGATATATACACACAGGTATCATTCCCTCAGTCTATGAGCCATCCCTATAAAAGTTTGTTACATTCGTTTAGTCCATGACCTTGGGCTCCATCTGTCATAAAAGTCTTCCAGGGTAGAAAAGATGGTGTGTGTTGTTGGACTGTTGCATGCTGAAGCTTTTCTGATTCCATCACTGCTGTGCTTGTCTGGTTTCATCAAAGGTCATTCTTCATTAATGTGGCAATCAAAAGTGAGTTGGGTTCAGATACCTTTGGTGTTGACTAACCAGGTAGTCTTTGCTCAATGTGTATCCCAGTGTTTGAAGGTTCTACCACCCATTGCTCTCAGCATAGTCTTTAACCATCATTTGCATAATTCAATATTTTCAGAGGCTGGTGCATGATAGGGAATGTGATGCACCCACTCAGTGCCATGTTCTTTGGCCCAGGTGTCTGAGGTTGTTTTGGAAATGAGTTTCATTGATTCAATTCTTTCTGGAGTACTGTGTCCCCATAAGACTTGCTTTCCAAGGCCCAGGATAGTGTTCTGAGCAGTGCCATGGGGCACAGGGTATGTTTCCAGCCATATTGTGGTTGCTTCCACCATTGGAATCACATGGTGCTTGCCTTGGTGGGTTTGTAGGAGCATGATAAAGTCAATTTGCCAGGCCTCCCCATATTTATATTTCAGCCATCATGCTCCATAGCAAAGAGGCTTTAACTGCTTGACCTGCTTAATTGCAGCATGTTTCACATACCTGGATAACCTGTGTGATAGTGTCCACGGTCAAGTCCACCCCTCGATCACAAGCCCATCTATATATTGCATCTCTTCCTTGATAGCCTGAGGTGTCATGGGCCCACTGAGCTAGAAATAATTCACCCTTATTTTGCCAATCCAGATCTACCTGAGCCACTTCAATCCCAGCAGCATGATCCACCTGCTGGTTCTGATGTTCTTCAGGGGCCTCACTCTTGGGTACATGAGTATCTACGAGATTTACCTTCATAACCAGGTTCTTCACCTGGGCAGCAATATCTTTCCGTAATGTAGCAACCCAGATGGGTTTGCCTCTGTGCTGCCAGTTTTTCTGCTTCCATTGCTCCAACCACCCCCACAGGGCATTTGACACCATCCATGAATCAGTATAGAGACAAAGTATTGGCCATTTCTCTCGTTCAGCAATGTCTAAGGCCAACTGGATGGCTTTCACCTCTGCAAACTGACTTTGACTCACCCTCCCCTTCAGCAGTTTCTGTGACTTGTCATGCGGGATTCCATATAGCTGCTTTCCATCTCCAATGCTTTCCCACAAGACAGCAGGACTCATAAGTAAAAAAGGCATATTGCTTCTCACTTTCTGGTAATTTATTATATAGTGGGGCCTCTTCAGCACATGACATCTCCTCCTCTGGTGACATTCTGAAACCTTTGCCTTCTGGCCAGTTCATGATCACTTCCAAGATTCCTGGATGACTGGGATTCCTTATTGTGATGCCTTTTCCTTGGTCTTAGAATTAAGAGCCAGACACCATTAAGGGATAAAAGGATTTTTATCTCGGTATTTAATAAAGATCTTTATGGTGCAACAATTAATCAAGGTAGAATATGCCGAAATGCACACCCACAGTCGATCGCGTATATAATTTTAGAGACTTTGTAAATTAGTATATCTAACAAAGATGTTTTAATGAGAGGTTTAAATGAATGGTGTAACATTTCTCTATTTTAAAGTATTTCTCCCCAGATGGACCTAATCTTGGTTTACAGATTATGTTCTAGAGGGGGCCTTGGTTTTTCAAGATAACACAAGGCTTTCCAGCCTTCAACTGTGAGGCCTTTAGGATGTTTGGTTTTCTGGCCTAGTAAAATACCAGGACTATGTTAAGACATCAGGCTTAAAGAATTACAAGTATGCATGCTAAGGGTATTGACAATACATAAAAGGTATATAAAAAAGAAAAGGCAAAAATCATCATGGCATCAATTGGAGCTTGTTGTGTGATCAGTGCGACTCACTCCATGTAGCATCAGTTGCATGATGTGCAGAGGAGATCCCCCCTTTGAACATCCAGCCCAGCACTGGCATTCAGGGTGCCAGGAGGAGCTGTGCTTCAGTGCCAATCACTTCCAAAGTGACTCAGACCCCTTTATAAGCTGCCACTATCTCCTTTTCAGCTGGAGTATAGTGGGTGTCATGGTTTGATACTGGCCCAACGCCAGGCACCCATGAAAGCCACTTGCTCACTCTCCCCTGCCACAGCTGGGCAAAAAAAAAAAGGTTTCATGAATTGAAAAAAGGACCAGGAGAAAACCATTCAAGGGGAAAAACAGGCTCAACTTAAAGTTGCAAAGTGAATTTATTACTAACAGAGTCAGAGGAGGATAATGAGAAGTAAAATAAGCCCTTAAAACACCTTTTTCTCCCCAGCCTCTCTCTCCTTCCCACCGACAGTGCAGGGAGACAGGACATGGGGGTTTAGGTCAGTTCATAACCCGAGGATTTTCTTCCAGTGCTCAGGGAGAGGAGTCCTTCCCCTGTGAGGCCATTGGTGTCCCTCCCACCGGAGACAGTGCTCCATGAACTTCTCCAGCATGGGTCCAAATCTCACAAGCAGCAGTCCTCCCAAAACTGCTGCGCTGTGGGTCTCTCTTTCTATGGGGCGCAGTCCTCCAAGGACAGGCTGCTCCAGCCTGGAAGTAGGGGCCCCCTCTCTCCACTAGGTCTCCCACTGGATCACAGCCTCCTCCAGGCATCCACCCGCTCCAGCATGAGCACCTCCCCCATGGGCTGCAGGTGGATCTCTGCATCCCCTGTGGATCTCCATGGGCTGCAGAGGCACAGTTGCTTCACCATGGTCTTCACTACAGCCTGCAGAGGAATCTCGGCTCTGGTGCCTGGAGCACCTCCTCTCCCTCCTTCTCCGCTGATCTTGGTGTCTCCATGTTGTTTTCCCTCACATGTTCTCACCTCCTCTTCTCTGACTAGAAGAAAAAACTATTGTGTCCACTTTGTTTTGATTTTCTTAAATATGTTATCACAGAGACATTACCAACCTCTCTAATTGGCCCAGCTTTGGCCAGCAGCACATCCATCTTCAGAGCCATTAGGGATTGGCTCTGCTGGACATGGTGGAAGCTTCCAGCAAGCAGCTTCTTACAGAAGCCACCTCTATGGCTCTCCCACTATCAAAAACCAGGTCATGCAAAACCAACACAGTGGTCTTTAGATCCTCTGTATCCCCAACTTCAAAACCCCAGGGGTCAACTCAACTTTGAGTCTCCCCTGGTGCTTTCTGCCAGCAGCTCCAGGAAGGATCATTCTCCCCAGCTGTGGTGTAGAGCACGTTTTTTACATCTTGCCCTGTCTTGACTGCCCCGAGGGGCTACAGCATGAACTGTCTCCTGTTTGATTTGCTCAAAGGCTTTTTGTTGCTCAGGGCCTCATTGGAAATAATTCTTCTTCCTGGTCACTTGATAGGGAAATCTTATTATAATTTGGAATATACATTCTCCAAAATCCTGCAATGCCTAAGAAAGGTTGTGTTTCTTTCTTGTGATTGGTGGAGACATTACTGTTGTTTTGTTGAACACATCCACTGGCATGTGGCAATGCCCATCTTGCTATTTTATTCCTAAAACATGGATCTTTTGGGCAGGTCCTTTGACCTTACTTTGTTTTATGGCAGAACAGCCTTTCATAAGGATTTGGACTATTTTCTTACCTATGTCAAAAACTTCTGCTGTATTGCCCCACACAATGACTTCATCAATGTATTATAGGAGTTCTGGAGCTTCACCCTGTTCCAGTACAGTCTGGATCAGTCCATGGCAGATGGTTAGGCTGTGTTTTCACCCCTGGGCAGTTGGTTCCAGGTGTACTGGATGCTCTTCCAAGTCAAAGCAAACTGTCACCTGCATTCTGCTGCCAGAGGGATTGAGAAAAATGCACTGGTGATATCAGTTGTGACACCACTTGGCTGCCTTTGACTCCAGCTCATATTGAACTTCCAGCACATCCAGCACAGCAGCACTCAGTGATGGTGTGACATCATTCAGGCCACGATTATCTACTGTCAGTCTATGTTCTCCATTAGACTTTTGCACTAGCTAAATGGGGCTCTTAAAGGGTGAGTGGGTCCTGCTGACCACTCCTTGGCTCTCCAGTTAATGAATCAGCTTATGGATTGGAATCAGGGAGTCAGTTATTGCAATATTGCTGCTAGTTCACTGTTGTGGTAGTGATCTGCACCTGCTGTTCTTCAGCCTTCAGTAACACCACAACTAAAGAGTTCTCCGAGAGACCAGGCAGGGTAGACAGCTGATAACTTTCCTCTGCTTCCAGGGCAGCTATACCAAAAGCCCACTGGTTCCCTTTTGGATCCTTGAAATACCCTCTCCTAAGGTAATCTATGCCAAGGATGCACAGAGCCTCTTGGCCAGTCACAGTGGAGTGCTTTTGCTATTCATTCCCAGTCAGGATGATTTCAGCCTCCAATACAGTCAGATGTTATGATTCCTCTGTCACTCCAGAAATGCAAATGGGTTCTGCCCCCAAGTAGCTTGATTTCATTAGGATACACTGTGCATTGGTATGTACTAGAGCCTTCTACCCCTGTGTGTCTGATGTGCCAGGCCATTGGATCTACAAGTCCAGTAAACCCAGTTGTCCTCTTCCACCTGGTTGGAAGCAGGGCTCCTCTAGTTCTGGTCATAGGATTCTCTACTTACTTCTTGTAGAAATGGATTAGAATTTTCTTCTATAGGATCAGGAGTAAGATCAGTCCTTCCATTCTGCCTGAGAAACTGCCAACTGTAGCTTGAAGCAGCAGCTTTCTTGCAAGAACCCTCTTTTGTAATTGTTTTTCCCTGCAATTCCTCTACCCGTGCCTCTAGGATTGAGGTAAGTTTTCCATTCTACTTCCTCATGCCCTCTCTGTGGTCCCGCAGGCAAAATCACAGTGTACCCCATGGTGTGTACCTTATATATCCTTTCTTTTGAGCAAGAGGATGCTAAATGTTAATACCCGAGATGCTGGTCCCTACAGGTGTAAAGTAGGGCATATCCTCTTTGAGTTGCTGGAACTCCCAGGACGGTTTTTCCACAGCTGAGATGAGAGAGGAAGAGAGATTGTATTCCTAGAGCTTATGGGTTTGGGTTCTTCAGGGAATTTTTTTCCCATCTGAAAGGAGGACCCTGTGAGGGGAGGGGGTTGCCCAGGAAACAGCAGAATAGGCAGCTGGAACAACCTTCAGGGACTCAAAAAATATCCTATGACTCATAGGACTACATCATTCCATTGTGAAACTCCCCGCCCTGGGGGAGGTACCACCTGGACCAGACTGCATATAATCTCGAGGTTTGGGGGCTTGGGACACCACCACCACCACAGGACAGATCCAGATGAGGACCCAAACTTCCACAGGAGGACCAGACCTTCCATAGGACCACCGCTTTCATCAAGACTGTGTATGGAAAATCATGCTATGAAAAGCCAGTGTCCATAAAGGAGACAGAGAAGTCCTGCAACTTTATTTGGATAAAGGGAGAGAGTCCACTGGGGCACACACCTGCAGGGTTTTCTCTCTTGGGGTTTTAGAGGGTGCAGCCTCCTTTTATCCTAAACTTCCGGCCACATGTTGCCCTCTTCCTTTCCCCAGTGGCTGAGGTACTAGGAAGGTACAGCCTTCCCGAACCACCTACCACATATTCCTTCTTGAACGTACTGTTTTACCCCAAAGTTCAGAAGTTCAGCCTTGTGAAGACCCCACTTATCTGTTTCAGGAGTCAAGCTGTCTGGGCCTGTAAATGTGGTATCTGCACCACTTAATTAGTGGCTTGTCTTAACTTTCTTCTGTCTTCACTCAGAGTCAGGATTAAAAACACAAAGGAGACAAATGTTCGGGCTTGGTTGTTTATTAAATCTTTTCTAAAATACAGAGAGTTCTGCAACACTTCTAGCTACCAACTAAAAGCAAGCAAAATGGAGGCCTGAATCTAGCTAGTTAAAAGGTCTTTTAAAGCTAAACAGTCCAATAGAGAATTAACACCTATATTATTTATACTTTTGAGCCAATAACCAAACTCCTGTGACCCGCAGTGCAGCGCTAACTGTCCAACCAAAAACTACTACCTGAAAACTGAAGAAAGAAGACAGAAACAACACCCAAAATCCTCCATCTTGTCCCATACCTACCACTATATTCTAAAAACTCCAATTTCAAAACCCTTCACCATATGAAATCACATACTTCTATTTAACTACACACCCATGACTTTATGACTCGAATTTGGAAGCTTTCTCCAAGGCCTCAGATCGAAAGCAGTGTTCTCCAGGGAGTCAGTGCCAGACAGCACAGAAAGCTCAAAACTCCCAGGTTTCTGGGATCCAACATGGGCCCTGTAACTAACCTGCTGCTCAAAGTCAGTAGAGACATTAAGACCCATTTTAAAATTGTAACACCCACACCTTCACCTATAGAATTGTTTATAAAAACATTAGCACGCATCTTTTCTATCATGCACTTGTCCAGGGGTGAGGTTCAAAAACATTGGAGGTGCCCACTGTCCTAGGCACTTCCCCATACTATCCCACACACCCCATCACTCAGAACTATTCAGCCTCAGGGCAAATCTCTGGGTGATGTTCTTAAATAGTTGTTTAATCTGAAAGAAGACCTGAACTATATGCAGCAACATGCTGGCTCCTAGCAAAAGGGCCCAGTTGGCTGCAAGGGTATTGAAAAGATATTAAAAATCTTACAAATTCTCAAATACTACTGTAATCATCCTGGAGGAGAAGGAAGGCAGGAAGGCAGGGTGGATGGATGGATGGATGGATGGATGGATGGATGGATGGATGGATGGATGGATGGATGGATGGATGGATGGATGGATGTTGGAAGATGCATTTGAGGAGAAAAGGCAGAAGATGTAACTTAATAGTTCTCAATAGAGGGCTCCTGAGGTACAGATAGGATGGCAATGCTGAGGACGCATACCAGGTTAGTTTCATGACCAGTGGTTCTATCATATCACAGACCAGTATTATGAAGTACAACAAAATTATAACCTTGGTCCAGGCCTCAAGGATGATAAACATCACCACAAAGAACACATACTGCAAGTAATGAGAAAAACAAAGTTCAGGATTTAGAATTTTAAAAGTTTAATAAGGGATAAAACCAGGGACAAAAAAGATATCCGGTGCTGGGGTGTTTTTGGCGATTAGCCAAAGAACACAGCATCAGTGTAAAACACCATTCTCTATATACTGTTACACTGCTGAGGGTACATGCATATTCATGAGTTTATACATTATTTAAACATTCCTTTGAGTTTTTGATCTTCCAAGAACTCTCTTGTTTGGTTTTGTGAAAAACACGCTTCACTGTCCTGGTAAAATTTAAAAGGTTTAATAAAAAGACGATAGGAGACAAACATAAAGCAAAGGGTTAAAACGGCCTGGTGCTTGGCATGCTGCCAAGAGCACGCGGCTGCTTCGGAAACGCCCCTTTAAATACCTTTTACAATACATCAACCCGTTGCATATTCATAGTCCATCATACATAGTCAAACTTTTTCTGGGAACCGTTTAGCATGGCCACTCCTTGGGTCTGCCTTTTTATAGCATGTGTGTTTCTTGGCTTGTGGTTTTAATCCTCTTCTTATCACTTTTTAATTTGGGTGGTGGTCCCGGCCTTTTGCAGCCGGTGAGTGTTGATAATTGTCGTGTCAGCTGCAGGGTTCCCATCACACGTTCAGGGGCTGTTATCTTAACTAAGCAGGTAGTTTAAGCATACTGTCTCAAAAAAACTTATGTCTAACTTTGGCTATTAGAAGAGAAAGAAAAAAAAGAAAAAAACTATATTTGTACAGAAAAGCTATTTCAATATTATACATATACCACTTGTCCCAATATTTGCAAAAAGCCAACAACATGTCATGTACTTATAACAGTTTTAACCTCTGACTTGTCTGCAGGACATTCTGTAGATTAGGTCAATATATTTTATTTCTTCCTGTGTTTCCATCCTGTTGTTTCATCCCTGATAGTGAGGAGTCAGTAAATCCTTCCTGGATGCTTATGCAGGTGTAAGAAAAATAATTGCTTTACACCATTCTCTAAGTTGGTTACATAGAGGTATTTTAGTCTTTTACTAAAGCCTACAATATAATATCTTTATCACACTGCTATTCATATAAACTATACAGTGTATGCATAAACTGACAGATTGTACTATACAAAAGCAGTTAAAAGTAAGTATAAATTTTACCATATCAAAATACTTGTAATACAAAAAGCTAATCTATGAATTCAAAAGCCAATATTATATTGTCATCTATAACAAGTGTCACAAAACGCAACTCTGAGAACAAGTGCAACAACTGTGAGTAAATAAATCAACATTGTGACCCATGACTATTAAACTAATATAATAAATGCTTATAAGAAATTTGTTTTAACATGCTCTTGTCAGATCTGTCATTGTCTCAACCCTCTGAGCCCCATTTTGGGTGGCCAAAATGGGCTGTTGTGGTTTAACCCCAACTGGCAGCTAAGTACCACACAGCTGTTCACTCATTTCCCCCCGCTCCCCTTCCCTGGATGGATGTGGAGAAAATCTGGAAAAAATGTAAAACCTGTGGGTTAAGATAAGAATAGTTTAGTAATTGAAATAAAGTAAAATATTATTGTTATAATAGGAAAAAAAAATAAAATCCAAGAAACAGAAGTGATGTACAATACAATTGCATACCACCCACTGACCCATGCCCAACCCATCCCCCGACAGTGATTGGCAGCTCCCAACCAATCCCAACCCCCTGCTTTATATACTGAGCATGATGTTCTATGGTATGGAATATCCCTTTGGCCAGTTTGGATTAACTGTCCTGGCTATGTTCCCTCACAGCCTCTTGTGCACCTGCTCACTGATATAGAATGGAAAACTGAGAAGTCCTTGATTTAAAGTAAGCACTATCAAGTAATAACTAAACATCAGTGTGTTATCAACATTATTCTCGTACTAAATCCAAAATACAGGACTGTACAGAATCACTAGGTTGGAAGAGACCTTCAAGATCATCGAGCCCAACCCGTGCCCTAACAACTCAACTAAACTATGGCACCGAGTACCACATCCAATCTTTTTTAAACACATCCGGGGATAGTGACTCCACCACCTCCCTGGGCAGATAATTCCAGTACCTGATCCCTCCATAAAATCTTTTTCCTAATATCCAACGTATATTTCCTTTGGCACAGCTTAAGACTGTCTTCTTGTTCTGTCAGTTGCTGCTTGGAGAAAGAGACAAACCCCCACCTGACTACAACCACCTTTCAGGAAGTTGTAGAGAGTGATAAGGTCACCTGAGTCTCCTTTTCTCCAGGCTAAACAACCCCAGCTCCCTCAGTCGTTCCTCATAGTGGTTGTATTCCAATCCCCTCACCGTCCTTGTTGCCCTTGTATAGACGCACTCAAGCATCTCAACATCCTTCCTAAACTGAGGGGCCCAGAACTGGACACCAGTACCAGCTACTAAGAAGGAAGTTAACGTTATCCTAGCCAAAATAATGATAGATGATTAAAGTAAAAGCCACAGTTATTTAATTAAGTTGTTTTAAGAAGGAATGTATGCATTTTTCAACCCTATTTGCAGCATTTGTGGATTCTACATTTAAAAGAATGTTGGTTCAAAATAGGGAGGATATTTCACCATCTTGGTTTCCTTATCTGTGTGATAATGGCTTGTATCTGCTTTTTCGCCCCAGTTATTTGTAATAGATGTCCAGACTGGTCAAATTACCAAGATTCCTATTCTGAAAGATCGTGAACCTGGCATGGTGAACCAGCAAGGATGTGGTATTCATGCCATTGAGCTCAACCCCTCAAGGACCTTTCTGGCCACAGGTGGAGATAACCCCAACAGTCTTGCAATTTACCGTCTGCCTACACTTGATCCTGTGTGTGTGGGAGATGTAAGTGGGAGTATTTGGGGAAAGTTTATTCTGTCCTAAGAATTACTACTTTGAAGTGCATAAGGTCAGAGCAAGTTTAGAATTTGGGAGTTTTGTCATGGAGAGTGAATTTCTGAAAGCTTGAAAATATTCCTGATCAAGTTGTCTTTTTTGACAAATATCTTAAATATGAATGAGTACATAAATATATGAGAGGATTCTCAGGGTTCTAAGTCAGATTTCTTCTTTCTTATGCTCATTCAGGTCTACTTCAGATTACTTTTAAGTATTGAAAATGCAACAAAATCTTAACTGTTAAAGTCTAATTGGGGTGATGATGATCTATGAAACTTAGCTTTAGTGAAAAAACTCATTTGAGAGCTTGTAAAGATGATTCAAGGATTTCCCTTCTCCGGTGCAGTTTATATATATATTATTTCACAGGTGGAACTTGGCTTTGAGGAGTAGTTCTAACCCAGTGGCTTGTGGCAGTTTGATAGACTTTGGTACTGTTTTTATTTTCAAAACATCATGAGGCCTTTTTAAAACAGCCAATCTTAAAAAGAAAATGGCTGAAATGGGTATAATGGTGTCCTGTAAGCACTTCAGTCTTATTTTTCCTTTTTGGTTCAGGACTTTGCATAGACGTTAACTACAACAGCAGAGCTGGATCCGAGTTTCTGCAGTAGCAGATTACCAGCTGCAGAAAGGCTCGACTCTGAAGATTTGCATGACTTGTTATTCATGTGCCACTGTGACTCTGCAGCTTTTCAAACAGAACTAGACCCTTATGGTCTTTTTTTAATACACAGGCTTCTCACCTGCTGAGTAAAAGATTCTTGAAAAATTAATCTGTAGGTCATATGTTTTAAACAATTTTTTTGTTTCTTTTTGGGGATGTGCATTTGAAGAAATAAAAGTATGCAGCTACTTTATAGAAGTAAAGAGCACTGCTTTCAAAATGGAAAAAATCCAAGTCCTTAGAATTGAGATTAATTTGTCCTTGGTCAGAAATCTATTTTTCTATCGCCTAATTGCTCTCTATTAATTATAAATGTCAAAATCAATAAAAGTTAAAATTACTGTTAGGTACTTAAACTGTTACAGCTTGATAGTTGAATATTATTTATATGTTTTTAGTATAGGTCTGTCTTTCTGAGTTTGCACTTAAGTATTCTTCACTTTGATATTTTTTTGTCTACCTTGAGACCACTGGAGAATATAATGGCACAGAAAATATGTCTTTCTTTTATTTTTATTTTCTTTTAGGATGGACATAAGGACTGGATATTTTCAATTGCATGGATAAGTGATACTATGGCTGTTTCTGGTAATGTTAATTTTAAAATTTTTTTCCCAGAATTTTATACTGATGTACAGCACTTGATAGGTCTTAGGGAAGCACCTTTAGAAGGGATTTGAAACCATTTGGAACTACTTTGCCTATTTAAACCATTCTTGGTCTTAGTACAGCGCTTTACTTTTTAATTTTTTTTTTTAATTTATAGAGCCCTGGTCTAGATTGTACTTTTGTTTTTCTAGTGTTAGAGGGAATACTGCTGTCTTTACAGTACGTTGCCATGAGATGGTGTCTAAACACAGTAAGTTCAAGGAAAAGATTCTACACCAGAATAATTTCAAGAGGGGTATTGGTTGTCAGTTAATAACTTTGAATACAGCTGAACAGTACTGGTTTCCTGAAATCTTATGAAAGATTGATTAATGAAAACTCTGTTATATCAAGCTATCAGTAAAGTTGTGTATGTGTGTATATGTATATATATAAGCACACACTATGGGAACTAATGCAGAAGGTTGTAATAGAAAAGGTCAATTACTGACTTTTTAGTCGCTGTAGTTGGATAATCAGTGTAACTTCATAAAGTATTACCTTGGGTAAAGGCAGCAATATGCCCTTGAATTAATGTATTAGTTTACTGTCTTTTTGTGCTGAGAGGGTTTAGTATTCCATACAAGGAGGTGTCAAACTGCAGGTGACAGAAAATCTTGACAGTCTCATATAAAAATCAAATGCTTCAATTGATAATTCAGTAATATTAAAAAAACAAAAGCTAATCATTGAGTTGATCCTTGCAATTCTCTAACCCAAATATCTGCATTAAAAACCCCATTAAGTCCCATTGTGTAGGGAAGAAATGGAGGTACTTGTCAAATATATCAGAGCTGACTTAAATGGAAGTGAGTTGCCTAAAGACCAGAAGGGATGGCAATAGGACCTTGGATTAAGCCTGTATTGATCTTTGAACCAAAGACATTTAGCTTTCTTCATCCAGTATTGTTGCTCTTATTGATTCATATTTTATATAATTATCTTCTAATTCAGCAGAAAAATAAGATGAGTTCTTGCTTGTTTGGCCTCGGTTCCTGTGTTGCATTCTTTAAACAAGAGGTTGAATGAGTTGAATTAACAATAGATTTGATTTAAATCGGTGCAAATTGTGTTTTTAAATATATGTTTCTGATCAGTTCACTAATGTGTGTGTACATATCCAGAAACATAGTCAGAAATCAAACTATCTAGAATTGGTATAAACCAAACTGAGTGTTCTTGTAGGTTTTTGTATTGATTTAAGACTGTCAATCTTGGCCTTGGTAAGCCAGGCTCAGGCTGAACACATAGGCTATTCAATTGCCTCTGAGTTTATTCTACATGTGAATCTCTAATGGTGATTTTGTACAGGATGGTGGTTTTTGATGCATCCCAATCAGTTTGAAAACAGATTAGGTGATCTAGCTGCTTGGAAACCATGTAGACTGTAGCCGTTGAAAGGGGTTTTATCCCTTTAAGTGCAGCGGAAATAAGATGCACAGCTACATGGTCATCTTTCATGATAGGAAAGAAAGAGAAAAGTTTATTCAGGAACACACTTGGTTTTATAGCATGACTTGCAATTCCAAGAGTAGAGAAAAGATGATTGGTTCAGAGAGAAAACACCCCATTCCCAGGGTCTGGTCACACACCACAACAGGTGTTCTATCTTTGTTATTAATTCCTTTTTATTTTGACCAAGATATCACCCTGGGAGAAATTCTCCCTAACTTTCAGCTGGACCAGCTTATCGGCTGAGAACAGAACTGAGAAGCTCCGGCCTGGAATATTTTTCAGGCTGTAATTTTCTTGCTTTCTCAATATGTGTCCCTACATAGAGAAACCAGTTGAAAATAAGTTCACAATGTTATGAACTTAACAGCTCAGTAAAATCATGATTTTGTTAATAATAATTAATATATAGGCATCAAAAGTGTGTTCAGTTAGATTAAATAAAGTATCCTTTCTTTCTTTAAGACCTCATTGTTTATTGCAGTTCATTTTTTAAAAAGGGGAATTATGTATATGTGAAATGCTGTTATGGACTACTTATTCAGGTTCCCGGGATGGTTCAATGGGTCTCTGGGAAGTCACAGAGGATGTGTTGTCCAAAAGTGATGCCAGGCATAATATCTCTCAAGTTCCTGTCTATGCCCACATAACACACAGGGCTCTGAAGGATATTCCTAAGGAGAACACCAATCCTGACAACTGCAAAGTCCGAGCATTGGCTTTCAACAATAAGAACAAGGTCAGTAAGATAAGCAAGACAGTTGAGTAGTCCTAAAACTGTCCATATGTATTTGAAAAAAAAAGAGTAATCTAAATCAAATATACTGGAGAAGGAACCTGGAGTGTGAGTTTTTAAGGACATCTATAATACAGAAACTAACTCTTATCTTTCTTTTTTTTTTTTTTTTCATACTAGGAACTGGGAGCTGTGTCCTTGGATGGGTATTTTCATCTTTGGAAAGCAGAGCACACACTATCAAAGGTGCTTTTCTGTTGGTGTAAAACTTAAAATATTGCTTTCCATTGAAGGCTGTTCACTATTCTTTATTTCCTATAAATTATTGAAGAAAGAGCAGCAGTGTTTGTAAAACAGTGTCCTGGTTCTGGCCAAGGCAGGGTTAATTTTTGCAGCAGCCAGGAGGGGCACAGCCTGGGCCCTGGGGTTATTAAATACCACCTCACACCAAGTGCAGAGGAGACGGAGGGGGGTGGCATTTTTCCTGTTTTGCTGGGGTGCATGGTTGGGTGGCGCCAGGTTCTGCATAGTGAGTAATCACATGTGAATCATTTGCTTGTCTTGTACACGCTGCTATCAGTATTGTTCTTGTTTGACTTTTTTTATATCGTTGCTGTTTCTAGTAAATTGTTCATATCTCAACCCATGATCTTTACCTTTTTTTGCCTCCAATTCTCCTCCCCATCCCACCAAAGGGGGAAGTGAGTGAGCAGTATATGGTCTAGTGTGATTCAATGGGAACACTAAATTGGGAAATACCATTCCTAAACCACGACAGTCAATTTGGTGCCCAATGTGAGGCACAAAACATTGAGATAACAACAGATCTGACCAGAGCTGGTTGGAAACAAATTTGATCTAAGCATTTCTATTAGGTACGGAGCCACTGGGCACAACGTTGCTTGGTCTGTTCACATGGTTATGGTACCTAACCCTGTATATGTTCTATGTGCTCCTCATGGTGCTCTTTTCAGAGCAGGGAGATGGATCACGATTGCTTTATTGCTGTACTGTGGGATATCAGTTTATGACATGATAACATCAAGGGAAATGAGGGTTATTTGTGATGTCTTGAGTGCTGCTTTCCTGCGTTTGCCTTGGGTGCTACCTCTGGGAATTCATTAATAATTGTACCCAGTCTGTAGGGAGAATAGGGGAGGATGATTTCCCCCAGCTTTTCACACCCTTTTCCTCCTTCAGATTTGTTACAACAGCTTGTGAGAATTTTGAATTTCCTTTGGATGTTAAGGAAGGTGCATGTTCTTGTTGCTATGTCTACTCAGTGCCATCCACACCATGTTTAGAATTATGAAAGAGACTTCTAGGATGGTCATTCAGAGATCTTCCCTGAGGGTGGATAGTCATGAGTGGCATGGAATGTGGGAGAAAATGGGACAGTTTCAGAGGACTTTTGCTCCTCCAATGGTTTGGAAGTTCACCCCTGAACAGGACCCTGATAAAGTGGCAGAATATCTGAAAGGAAAATGCTGTGGCGATTCCAGAGAGGCAGAAAGTAAAGCAAAGTGCTGGGCCCTGGCTACTCTTTTCCAGATACTGCTCATCACTAGACAGCACCCTCAGGGGGAGGAGGAGGAAAGCAGAGCAACTGACACCTGTGGCCACTCAAACTGCAGCTGAACCAGAGGAACAACACGTGCCAGTAGCAGTCATACCTATACAGAAAAAGAAATGCAACACCAAATCAGTTTACATAGTGAGGGATGAAGAGGAAGTAGGGCCCTCAGAACAGGAGGAAGAAGCAGGGACAGAGAGAATCACCCAATCCCTATCCCCATATGAGCTGCGAGATATATGAAAACATTTCAGCCACCAGTAGGGTGAGCCTCTAGTGACCTGGCTGCTCCGATGCTGGGATAGCACAACCCACAGTTGGAAATTAGAGGGTAGTGAAGCCAAGCAACTAGGATCCCTGTCCAGGGATGCAGGCATTGACAACAGCATTGGGAAAAGGACAGAAATCCTCACCCTCTGGAGGCAATTCCTGTCAAATGTGAGGGAAAGGTATCTTTTCAAGGAGGATCTATTAATGTACTAACACAAGTGGAACACCATGGAGCAAGGTATCCAGTACCTGAGAGAATCAGCTGAGCTAGAGGTACTCTATAGAGATTCAAATAACAAGCAGTCCCCTGTAGATCCAGATGAAGTCTAGGGCACACAACCCATGTGGCGGAAGTTCCTATGGAGCACACCATTGTCATATGCCAACTTATTGGCAGTGATGTCATGGACAGAAGGAGAACAAACTGGATAATTTGGTTGCCCAACTCTGGCAATATGACGAAAGTCTCTCTTCCTCCCTGTGGGCCTTCATCTCAGCTGTCCAAGGACAGCTGGAAAGCAGCTTAAAGAGGAAATGTCCTGTGCCCTGCCAGTATAGGCCAGAGTCTCTGCTATTAAGAGGAAGCGCGCTCCTGTTCAAGAGAGAGGGAGAATACACCACAAGGTGTAAAACCTGTGGTTTTACCTGCATGACCAGAGAGAGGACATGAGGAAGTGGGATGGAAAACCCACCTCTGCCCTAGGAGTCATGGGTATGTAAGTTGAGAGGAAGAACAACCACCACAGGAAATTCTTCAAGGAAAATTCTGCTCCAGTTTCCAGTGGGCAGTGTCCTCAGACAGAATGAAAGGTGCTGATGTTACTTCCAAACCTCTTGAAGGGACCTGTGGTTGATCATATTTATAAGAAGTAAGCAACGAGTACCATGACCAGAACTAGAGGGGCCCTGCCTCCAGCCCGGTGGAGGAAAGGGATAATCAGATCTACTGGACTATATGGATCTAATGGCCTGGCACATCAGACCCACAGGAGTACAATGCTTTAATTTACACTGGTGCACAATGTACCCTGATGCCATTGAGATATGTAGGGGCAGGATCCATCTCTGTTTCTGGGGTGACAGGGGGATCCCAACACCTGACTGTACTGGAAGCTGAACTGAGCCTGGCTGGGAATGAATGGCAAAACCACCCCATTTTGACTGGCCCAGAAGTCCTGTGTATCCTTGGCATAGATTACCTCAAGAGAGGGTATTTCCAGGACCCAAAAGGACATTGCTGGGTTTTTGGGATAGCTGCTGTGAAGACAGAGGAAATTAGGCAGCTGAATACCTTGCCTGGTCTCTCAGAGGATCCTTCTGCTATGGGACTGCTAAGGGTCAAAGAACAACAGGTACTGATCGCTATCACAACAGTGCACTGTTGACAATACTGCACCAACCAGGATTTGGTGACTCCCATCCACAAGATGATTTGTGAACTGGAGAGGCAGGGAGTGGTCAGCAAGACCCACTCACCTTTTAATAGCCCCATGTGTACAGTACGTAAGTCCAAGAGAGAATGGAGACTGACAGTGGATAATCATGTTCTCAACTATGTCACACCATCACTGAGTGCTGCTGTGCCAGGCATGCTGGAACTTCAGTACAAACTGGAATCCAAGGCAGCAAAGTAGTGCTGCCATTGATATTGCCAATGTGTTTTTCTGCATTCCTTTAGCAGCAGAGTGCAGGCCCCAGTTTGCTTTTACCTGGAGGGGCATCCAATACACCTGGAACCACCTGCCCCAGGGGCGAAAGCACAGTCCCACTATTTGCCATGGACTGATCCAGGTTGCATTGGAAAAGGGTGAGAATCCAGAACACTTGCAATACATTGATGACGTCATCGTATGGGGCAACACAGCAGAGGAAGTTTTTGAGAAAGGGGAGAAGATAATCTGGGTCCCCCTGAAAGCACGTTTTGCCATAAAGCAAAGTAAGGTCAAGGGACTTCCCCAGGAAATTTAGCTTTTAGGAATAAAATGGCAAGATGGACAATATCAGATTCCAATAGATATGATAAGCAAAATAGCAGCTATGTCCCCACCAACCAGCAAAAAGGAAACACAGGCTTTCCTAGGCACTGTGGGTTTTTGGAGAATGCATATTCCAGATTACAGTCAGAATGACTGTAAACCCTCTCTATTACATGACCTGGAAGAAGAATGATTTCAAGTGGGGTCCTGAACAACAACAAGCTTTTGAACAAATTAAACCAGGAGAGTGTTCATGCAGTAGCCCTTGGGCCAGTCAGGACAGGATGAGATGTGAAAAATGTGCTCTACACCACAGCCAGGGAGAATGGTCCTTCCTGGAGCCTCTGGCAAAAAGTACCCAAGGAGGTTCAAGGATGACCCCTGGAGTTCTGGAGTCAGGGATCCAAGGCCTGTTACACCCCAACTGAAAAAGAGATACTGGCAGCTTATGAAGGGGTTTGAGCTGCTTCAGAAGTGATTGGCACTGAAGCACAGCTCCTCCTGACACCCTGACTGCCCGTGCTGGGCTGGATGTTCAAAGGAAAAGTCCCTTCCACATATCATGCCACTAATGCCGTGTGGAACAAGTGGATTGCTCTGATCACACAATAACCTCGAATAGGAAACCGCAATCACCCAGGGATCTTGGAAGTCATCGCAAACTCGCCTGAAGGCAAAAATTTCAGACTAATTTCAGAAGAGGAGAAGATGACATGCTAAGGAGTCCCCATCATATAATCAGATATCAGAAAATGAAAAGCAATGCAGTCTCTTTACTGATGGTTTCTGACATATCGTAGGGATACATCAAACATGGAAAGCAGCCATATGGAGTCCTACATGGCGGCTTGCAGAAGCTACCAAGGAACAAGTTGGATCAAGTCAGGTTGCAGAGCTGAAAGTCATCCAGCTAGCTTTAGGTATTGCTGAATGAGAGAAGTGGCCAGCACTCTGCCTCTACACTGACTCATGGATGGTAGCAAATGCTCTGTGGGGGTGGCTGGACCAACGGAAAAAGACCAATTGGCAGTGTAGAGGGAAACTCATCTGGTCTGCTGAATTGTGGCAAGACATTGCTGGTCAGGTAGAAGTTGGCTTTTCAAACACTGGTATACACATTTAGTGAGGTCCACCTGGTTAGTTAACTCCAGTGGCTCTACCAATCAAGCTGGCTCTGTCCTATCAAAATCTTCACATATCATAGAAGGGGATAAAATCCCTGTGATGCATATGAGAAATGTGTTGGGGAAGACAGTTTGGACCAGTCCTGCCTCAAGGAAAGGCAAATCCATCTGCGGGATTGTTTTTGCTCAATGACCTGGGTGCATTTGGTGCATAATGCAAAGGGATGGGGGATCCCCCTCAAGGGGATTTGATTTTTGGGTAAGAACAGCCTGTAATATTGAATTATTTAATATTGGTTGCTGAATGCCACTGCCACTGTGTGCCATAACTACCATGAACAATGAGGATTGATTGCTCCAGATACACCAGCCATGAGCTCCTGATGCAGCAACCAGTTGACAGCACTCCAGCCCTCCTGTCTTGGAAGACATTTTGAATGGACAGCCATTGACTAAGGGAATGGTACCCATGCTTGTGTGTGTGTGTGTATCTTTCTTTTTTTTTTTTTTTTTTTAAGATGTAGGATCTGGGTGTGATTTAGATGGTATAGAATAAGGGTTGGATAATGTCCTGGTTCCCTCCAGGACAGGGTTAATTTTTGCAGCAGCTGGGAGTGGCACAGCCTGGACCCACCTCATGCCATGGGCAGAGGGGACAGAGGGAGGGTGGCATTTTTTTGGTTTTTCTGGGGTGTACAGTTGGGTGGTACTGGATTCCATGTAGTGAGCAATCGTGTGTGAATTGTTCACCTGTCTTGTACACTCTGCTTTTAGTATTGTTGTTACTGTTCATTTTCTTATTTCGTTGCTGTTTTTAGTAAATTGTTGTTATCACAACCCATGACCTTTACCTTTTCTTGCCTCCAATTCTCCTTTCCATTCCGCTGCAGGGGGAGGTGGGGGGGAAGTGAGCAAGCAGTGTGTGGTCTGGAGTGATTTAATGGGAACACTAAATTGAAGAATACCATTCCTAAACCACGACAAACACATAAATCTTTAAGTAAAATACAATGTCCTAAGAATTAGAATTTGGGGAAAGAAACTTCCTATTCACCTTATTTTTAAGGGTGAGAGGTGCTCTTAACTTTCTGCCAGTTCAGAGTGAGATGAAGTGAACTGAACTGTTCCATAGAGAGTATAATTGATATTTAATTAGTAGCCTTCATAAAGGAAGTTGCACTTATTTAAGTGTAATTGTAGATCAAACTCACGAATATTTATAGTACTGTATGAAATAAGCTTTTTCAACTGAGATGATGTCTGTGTACACCTGCTGAAGAAATAGCAGCTTAGAAAGATGTAAAACAATATGCCAAAATGTTCACTGTTCTTTGCATAATACATGGTTCAGCTTTTATCATCGCAGTTTTGTTCAGATAAGGCATCTAATCTTCAGGGGTTGTTTTTTCTCTGGGTCAGGTTGCTTTTCTCTTAAACTATTGTTGTGATGAACTTATTTTTTAGCTGTATTTTGGGTTTTTTCACTGCAACTTCCTTGAACACAGTTTACAGAATTGTTCTATTAGTGTTTTGCTCTCTTTTCATAATGTGTTGATTTGTCTTTCCTTTGTTTCTAGTTGCTTTCCACAAAGTTGCCATACTGCAGGGAGAATGTGTGTTTGGCTTATGGTCAGGAGTGGTCAGTGTATGCAGTAGGATCACAGGCACATGTCTCCTTTCTGGATCCAAGGCAGCCTTCTCACAATGTTAAATCCGTCTGTTCCAAAGAACGAGGCAGTGGTAAGAAACTTGTCAAAGGGTGCTTCAAATGGTTTGCTTGCAGAAGTAGCTTTTAAGACTGCAGTAAATAAGCTTCCAATAAATACGAAGGTTTTTTCATGTGATAGACTAAATTATTAATAGCATATATATGTTTTGCTTTTATGACATTCCTTGAGCAACCAACAAACCAAATGTAAAAGCAACTCTGAAATCTAGTGAAGGACATCAGTGTTTTTATGATCAACTAAATTGCACGCCATCCAAATATTACTGAACTTTTAAAAGTATGCATTTTACGTATGACTGAAATTCACTGTGCATTTTCCTTCTGCTTATTTTTTACTGTGTCTTATTCTGTTTTACTTCATTTCAAAGCAAATCCAGTCTTTGTGCCACTGTTAATACTGTCTATTCTCTCATTTTTCTCTGGGGACAGAAAAAAACCCATGTTGTCTGCTCTGTCCTATCATATTGGGAGTCAGTGCTGTGAGTGAATGCTTGCTTTGTAATTTTAAAGTCATGAGTGAGACGCTTAATTGTCAGTGTACATTTATTTGCTTTAGATATACAAAAGCTTACTCTTAAAAAAAAAAGTTTGCATATTTTAGTGCTGTTTTCCTTTCCTGATGTGAATGTAGTATGTCCAATCGAACCTTACATCTGGGTCAAGCCTGAGGGTTTGCAGGGTACATGGTCCCATAAGCTTCTTCCCATACCCTTTATTTTCAAGCATGAGAAGGCACTGTGCTGTGATGCCCATTTGAAACCATATTAATCCCAGAGTAATAAGTTGCAGTCCTTATTTAACTTGACTCTAGGCATTCATCTCTTCATCATCTCTTCATTGGGCAAGTTTATAAAAAAATGCATGTAAGCAAGGATTAAGAAATTTTTATTTATGTGGTTACTGGACTTTGAACAGTGCTGTCTAGATAAATGTCAGGGTCTGCTTCTTTCAGATACAGAAGTTTCTATAATATGAGAAAAGGTAATTTACCAGCTTGTGTTTGTCACTTGAACATCTTGCCAGCAACACCCCTTGTCTTGACCCACTGTCAGTGAGGGCTCTGTGAAGGTCCTGACACTAACACCCATCAGTATCATAGGGAAGAAATACCAGGACACTGGAGTGTGGTGCCTAGTGGTGACTGGTAGCTAAAAACTTCTATCTTGAATTATGTGATCATCCCTGCTGAGGGGATGACCTATGTGTAGGAAGTATCTCTGGGGTGCTAGTTCATGTCTAGAGAAAACCTTTGTTCAATACTGTTTTCTATTCTGCATAGTAGATTTTGTGTGTGTGTGTGTGTGTGTGTGTGTGTGTGTGTGTGTGTGTGTGTGGTGGTGGTGATGCCTTGAGAGGCTGACCTGGAACAGAGGCTAGACAATGTTAAAGGAATGAAGTAGGTATTTATTAAAAGGCTTTCAAAGGATATACTTTAGGCAGTACAAGAGCTCGGCTGTGGTTCTACTCAAGATGGATGCAAGATGTGGATGACTGATTATGAGTTTTTATACTTTTATAAGTTTCGGTTTATTTACATATTAGGGTTAATTATCTAATTACAGCTTCAGGTTATGAAGTCTCATTTTCTTAGATTTTTCTTTTCAATTTGCCGTTGCTTACACTTTTTGGGCCTGAAGCTGCAATGGTGTCTTTGGTTTTCAGGCTGGAAAAGGATTGTTTGTTTTGTCTAACTAAACTGCGAAGAGAACTTGCTAACATTTTATATGAAGTTTAGAGTCACATACTAAGGCAGTATAGAATCTGAAAAATATAAAAGCTAAAACTTAAGGCATCAGTAGAGGCACTTAAGTAATATTAATTCCCAAGATACTGAGTGTTTCAACTTTCTGTTGATCTCACTGGGACTTGGAGTGGTGCAATATCTCTAGAAAGTAGGCTGTTTATTGATTTGCAGACTAAAATCTGGGTTAACTTTTAAGTGCTTTGAAGTGTTACTTGAATGTGCTTTCAGCTTCTAAATGCAACTGCTGGACATGGTAAGTCCATATTAACTGCAGTTCATTAGTGTTGTATACAAAAGCAGATCAGAGAAATGTCACTTAGTAAGACTGAAACTGGGGGTGTTTTTTACCTACTGTAACCCTGTCTGTTCTATGTGAGAAGGTAGCTAATGCTTTTTAGTGCATCTTGTAAGAGTTGCTTTTCTTAGCAGCTGTATGGGAAAGTGCAGGCCCTGGACTGTAGTTCTTGATCTGTGAGAGTGATTGCTTTCTTCTTGATTAGCCTGCAGAGCAATGTTGTGTGCCCTTGACTTTATAATCCTGAAGGCAGCAATGTTAATGCAGTGGACAGAGCTTGCACAGCATAGACTGTGTCTACTCTTTGTGTAGCACATGCTACTGCATCTTCATTTCCTTCTGGGATTTGTAGAGCTCCCTGCCTCTCAGGAGTAAGACTCAATTTGTTAACCCATTTAGTCCAGGCCTACAGGTGGTAGAGTGCTGGGAATGTAGAAGAGCTTACAGTGATCAGTTCTAGGCACAGGTGGTGCTTTTAGTTTGATGGGAATTATTAATCTGAGGTACTTCAGCCCCTTAGGAGCCAATTTGAAGTGCTGTTTTTGAAAGCCTGTTCTAAACATCCACTTTGTAGTGGGTACATAATGGATTCCTTCAATTTTCCTTCATTTTTTTTTATTAGAGAAAGATTCACAGTTCTGTATTTTATAGCTTTTTATTAATTAATTGCATTGAAAAGTATATGCCATCTCTTTCATATTCCATCCAAATCAGTTAAGCAATAGAAGCAATAACCATGGGAATACAGGAGACAGAAAATTGATGGACTAAGTCCTTGAAGAGGGAGGAAAACAAAGAAGATAATACCTTTCTTATACAGGATGTTTAATGATGAGCCAACAAACCCCCAGTTTTGACTGGTTCTGTGCTGAGAACTTGCCCTAGTGATGAACTTTGCTCATTATAATAATAAAAAACACACCTCTAGCTCAGGCACCCTCTACTCACAAAAAGACCACTACTCATCGAGCATGTGCCATGATTTCATGGGACACTATGCCTTTAAATGGAATCAGAGAAAAGATAAGCCAATAGAAACTTAGGCAAGTAGTGACTTAAGTAAGATGTGCTAATAGCCTAACATTGTAACCTTATAAGTAGGCCTTCGTGTGCCTCAGTGTGCTGGTTTTGTGGATCTACAACCCAGGACCTCTTTCTGCTCAGAGCTGTAAATAAATCGAATACATACTCTGTGGGGATCGGATTCTTGCACACCAGATGAAAGAACCTGGTTCAGAACAACAATGAAGGGGAAGAGATGTCTCCCAACTTGCTCAGATGCATTTGTAGTTCTCTGAATTAAAGTAGAGATTCAGCAGGTGTGAGACTTGCACAGTGATTTCCCACTTATTAAGCCTGCAGCCAAGACTTCACCTCATATCTAGAACACAACAACGTGACCTTGCCTGTTCTAAGTGTGTTTAACAGATCCTGGGGGCTGTGGATGTAGCATCAGGTTGTGGAGGTGGAAGAATGAGGATGTGTTTCTAGTTAGGACTCTGTACAGAGGGGAAGGGTAAACTGCATTTACACCTCTTGGATGTCTGTTGTCACATGTACTCTACATGTATTCTAGTATGTCACACAAGTTTTGTGATGCTCAGCCCCACTTGATACAGTGACAGCAGTTGACACATGGATGTAGCTGGCGTAACTCACTCTTTTCCCTTCCTGTTTGAGTGCTTGTTTAGGCTGTAATTCAGTGATACTTTAAAGAGGTCTTAAAAAGCTGTAGGGTTTATAACCTGCCTTCATGTTGTACAGCAAAGAGAAGCATAGATGTGGTGGGGTTTAATCAGCACAGAAGAGTTGTTTGTGTTCGAGTACTTATACAGAACAAACCTTTTGCACAATAAATAGAGATGACAGGAAATTTTGCAAATTGCAAATTCCTACATACAGAATCTCCTCAAGACTATTTCCAAGGGAAGGAAGCTTAATCTGAAGATGAGGCTTCAGATTAAGATTTTGTGAAAACAAAATTTATTCTTTTGCTCAGTTTAATAGCATAACTGAATTGTGTTAGAATATTTTGTTTGGATTGGAAACTTGTAGCTTCCCATGTGCTGGTGTAACATGGTAGTGCTTTGCTTGTAGTATTCTTAGTCTGTTTTTATTGCTGGGTGAAGTGCTAAAAGTACTAGCTATGAACTAAGATGTGCTGGTATGAGAATATTTGAGTAGGGACAGCCTCAAAATTATTTAAAATACTGATCTGTCTTAGCAGCAAAGTGACTAGTGCTTATACTTGCTTACAGCTAGCCTCTTGACCAGCAAAATGCACTTGATGGCAGCTGGGACAGTAATTTTTCTCACGTAGTCACTTATCACACCTTGGCAGATAGCTAGATAGGGTGTGAGCTTGTGGAGGGAACCAATGTGATGTTCTTTCCTCTGTCTTCTGCCCACATACTCATGGTGTGTTCACTTAGAGGCTTGTGAACAAAACAAAACTACTCTTGATCCTAAATGGCTTGTGATCTTTGTTTATCTGTCAGAGCTGGGGCCTGCTGAGAATTAAGCTTCTTATTACACATCATCAGTGTGTCTGATGGCATCAGAGGAGGAAGTAGTATATGTAATTGAAGCTGTTGTTTCAATAGCATCAATGAGATTTGTCTGCACTGATCCATAGCAGTGTGTGGTCCAAACTTGTGTGTTATGGAGAATACTATTAGTAGGTAGTTCCTCTTAAAGAAAATTTTAGACATCAAGCAGCATTACTACAGAGCCAAAGCATCCATTTTCCTTACTGCATTGTATGTCCCTTCTCTTTTTGACAGGTATTAGATCAGTGAGCTTCTATGAGCACATCATCACAGTGGGAACAGGGCAAGGTTCTCTATTGTTTTACGATATCCGAGCCCAGAGGTTCCTGGATGAAAAGCCCCCACATGTCTGCTATGGACAGAAGCAAAAATTAGGAGGAAGTGAAATTTTAAAGTTGACTACTGGGAAAGGTTGGCTGGTGAGTAGCTTGTAGTTGTAGGAAACCCTTTACAGAGGAGTTTACACTGGTTCTTTTTGTAGTAATGGAAGCTATTATATGAAATGTGTCCTAGTCAAACAATAATCATGTAACTAATAACTGTAATCTTGAAAAGCAAGAAGTGCTGCAGTATTGCTCTCTAGAAAAGCTTTATGAAAAGGTATTGAATGGTTGGTTGCTCAAGTGTAAGGCATACTGACTACTTTTCTTATGCATTGATTCATAAATGAACTAGATTTTATATCATTATATTTTCTAATGTAATCTAACTTCTAGTTTTCAGAACCTCAAACACAAAATTCATTGTCTTTCATTTAAAAATGTGCTACTCTAATGTGGTACTCAAAGCAAGAGAGATTTATTTGTGTGCAATATTAGAAACTGTCCTCCTGAGGTAATGTCATGGCAGGTACTTGAGTTCAATTTCCTGTATGTTATCATAAAGCAGTTAATGGCTTTGTCTAACTTTTCTCCATTATCCTTTGTATCATTGTGATGTAACTTTAAAAACTAATGAAACTTGTTATCTTCCCTACCCTTCATCTCCCCCCTCCAATGTTTGGCCTCAATGTCCCCAGAAAAAGCTTCAGGACAACTTTGTTATTGATCTGTCTGAAGCTTCAGGAATATTAACAGAGAAGATCCCTTTTTAGGCTCTGGAAACGACCTTCTGCTTTTGTGAAACAAGGTTTGGGGTTTGTTTGACTGCAGTAATAATCTAAACTTTCCTTTAACAGAATCACGATGAAACTTGGAGAAATTATTTTTCTGACATACATTTCTTCCCAAATGCTGTTTATACCCACTGCTACGACTCATCTGGAACGAAACTATTTGTGGCAGGAGGCCCTCTTCCATCAGGACTTCATGGGAATTATGCTGGTCTCTGGAGCTAATGATAACTCTTCATAAATGCTGATCTTGACACAGGTTTCCACTTTACCATTTTTAAAACAAAATTGTGTGATGCCATTGACTTCTGGTTTAAATACAAGTTATTTTTCGGCAGAGTTTTCTGTTGGTCTCCAACGGTCTTGTACATCTTTTTGAACCATTATTTTTGCTTTAACCTCCTTGATCTTTTATATGAAGGATTTTTAAATCCTTTTTTTATTGTATTTACTCCAAATTACTCTTCCCCCACATTTAGGCTGTCTTGGCCATGTGCCTCCTCCTCTTTGCTGTGACATAGGATTCCTTTCTTATAGAGTGGTTGCTTCTGGACTTTCTGTGAAAGTCTAGGGGCTGTCTGTCTTCAGATATTTTGTGTTAGTTCCATTACCTGGAGTGAGGACTACTTGTAATTTTAAAATATTAAAAATATTAAAAATATTTTAAATATTTGTAAGATGTAAAGTAGTAGCTTATCTGTAGAGCCTGGCCCTAGTCTGGGTTAATTTTATTTTTTAAAAGTACAAGTCTAATGGCACTGTTTATACATAGAGGAGTATGGTCATTTTAATATATATTCATTGGAGTCCAGGGACAGATTCCCCTGGGGTATTGCCCATCAAGCCCAAAGTGCAGGAGTTTTTAAAAATGCATTTGTACTTGAATTGTAGTTTTCAGCAGTGCCAAAAGAAAATTTATCCACTATTCCTTTTCTGCTTCTCCCAGGTATCAGCTTGCATAACTGGAGTTTGTATAGGCTGTTCTGCAGTGTGGCTATTGCAGGATGACATTACATTGAAGGCCTGAAGAGGTGCTGAGAGGAAATGGGGGCTAGGGACATGAGTGTTCTTGTCCTTCAAAATTAACTAAATCTATCCATTTTCCAGATGAGTCAAGATTCCTGCTGTGGCAGCTCATGTGTTCTTCATAAACTGCCTAAAAACCAAGACCTCTTTTTGTCCCAGGTTGTGGAAACTTTTCCCATTTTAGCTGTTCTGGTTGGCCATCTCCTCTAATATGCCAATGGAATAAATAAACTCGGATTTTTTTCTTTGAGGTTAAAGAGTGCATCTTGGACTTGTCTAATGCAAGCTGGAAGCTTTCCATGTAGCAAGATAACATGCTGTTAGCTCACATTGAGCTAGCAGTGTCTGTTGTCATCTTGTTTGCTGTAGGAAAGGCTCAGGTTTTCCTCGAATCCCCTGCTGCCTTCTGCAATCAAACTCCCACAAACTTCGTGTGGGACTGGGTGGGGAGAATAGGTCCAATGCCCTTCAGGTCCAGCCATGAAGCATGTGCATTCCAGGGTGATGGTCTTACCTAATACTCACTAAAATGCAGGACTCAAGGGTGCTCCTCCTAGCCTTTTGGCAGGCACCAAGCTTGGCTTGTTACTGCCACCTCTGTCCTCTGCTGGGATGAATGCCTGTCCCATGCCCTTGTCACCAGTGGAGCAGAGTGTGCCCATATCTCACTGCTTTGGTGCTAAATAGGTAGTTGGCTGAAGCTGAGAAGAATGACAAAGCTGGGACATGCTCTGTTCTTCTGTGTCTGCTGGAGATCACAGCCACTGCTGTAGAGTAGCTCTAGTCCCATATATAGTTCCTGCCAGATTGCCTAGAGCTAGTCCGCATGTGTCTTTTTGGTCCCTCTCATCTTTTTACTCTATATCTTCATCAGGAATGCCAAGCAGTGAGACATGAGCTTAAGTTCTGGTTGGTAGTGGACACTTGGATGAAAATCCTGCAAGGAATACAGTTCCCTCCCATCCTGGTGAAAAATCCTGTTAAGAGGTCTCCTGACATACACCTGTCTCAGAAGTATAATTTACTCATACTGAGCACTGACATGGGTACTTCACAAACAAATAATTTTGTGATGTTTAATAATTCTACTTTCCTTGTGGATTTGTTGCTTAAACTGAATCAGTTCATGGTGACATTTTAAACTATGGAGTAGCAAAGGAGCTCTCATATTTTATTTAGAGTTCATTGTTTTTAAACATGTAATGGTGACTGTGTTGTTTTGTGATGGCAACTTACTGCTTTGGTTATTTTAGAGGGTTTGAAAAGTGGAAGTATACAGAGAAAAACAAATATTGGTGAAGTATGGCAGGATGTGTATTTCTAGGATTATTCCTCCAGCTACCATGTAAGATCAAAGTCACAGGGAACAATTTCTGGTTAGTTATTTTGTTTGTCTTGGTTTGAGGTGCCTTTTTTTCCCCCTCTCTTCTAAAGAAATGAGACACTTGACTCTGAGTGTCCTCTAATTCTGCTGAAACAACTCGTTAGGCACATACTGCCAAAGTAAAACTACTGATCTGGAAACCCTAGCCCTGATGTTGATCTATAGAATTTGAAACATATTCCAGGTCTGGGTGAGGAGGAACAAAGGGTCTTTTTATGGACTAAGCTTTAGCCTCTAAACATGGAGGCTGATCTTTCTGCAGTCAGCAGTCTCTAGGTTATTGAAGAAGTCACCTTGGCACCACTGGAAAGTGTCCCTCTCTGCCAACTGATCTCCACAAATACCTCAGTGTGTGGTCCTAAAGCCTGTTAGTGTGAGTGTCTTTTCCTCACTGTATTGGTTTGAAAGCAAAACCAGTGAGAGACTCCAAGTCAGTAATACAATTTAATAGGAAAAAAAGAGAAAAAATAAAATACATGCAATAATACAAAAGAAAAAACCACCGACAGAGTCAGAATACAACCTGACACCCTGTCAGTCGGGGTGTTGGTAGCAGTCCGTATAAATGGTGGCTGCAGTCCTCCTGCATGACAGATGTGGTTCAGTTGAAGCAGTGCTCCTGTAGAAGGGTGCAGTTTTCCTCCGAAGGTCCAGTGATGATGTGGAAAAGGTCCGACTTTCCTCTGGGATCCAGTGGAAAGGGCTGCCTTGGTGTTCCAAATCTCAGTTTTTTATCTAGGTAGGAAAGGCTTGGCTCCTGCCCCTGGCTGGAGCATCTCCCAATGGGATGATGTAATCTTATCAGTCATACAATAGGACTTAATGGCCCATTAACAGAATATATCTTCTGGAGGAAGGATGGGTTGTGAAAAGATAACGATGATCATCCCCCTGATCTTATCAGATGGCACATCAGCAGAGGATATCTCCCACAGAGATAAGGATCACCACCCCTCCCACATTTCAACAGATGGTGATAGAATACACATTTTTGCATTGTACCCCAGGACACTCACTTTTTTCTGCATAGGAAGCTTTGGACAATTCTCAGAAGAATCTGGGCAATGATGTAAAATTTCTCAAGTTTCACATGCTTCTGTGTATTCTGCTTTCATGGTTCTTCCTTGCAAAGATAACTTCTTATGGGGAGGGAGCCATCCTTGTTGCTGTATGAAAAGCCCCCCAAAAAATTGGGAACAAACTAGATATAATGCTGCAAGAACACAAATTGGACCAAAGAGAATTTCTAGCCTGTTTGAGTGGTTTTAAATACTTGTAGCAATACAGCATTATAGATGTTAAATTTCAGAATAATTTGTGGTTGGTCATATGTCACTTTTGGTCCAGTCAAGGTTAGAAGAAGAGGCAGAGAAAGGTGGTGATATGCCAACTGTCCAAATATAAGTCATAGGAGAAATGAGATAAAAAGACAGGTTTTCTTACTTGAATTGATTTTATTCTCCTACTGGTTTAGAAATCAGTTGAAATCCGGGATCATGGTGAGAGAAGAAGTGGTTTTGCATTGAAGTGCAGAAATGACTGTACAGCAGGGTATCTCTCATCTCTTCATGGAGGCAAGTTAAGTGCACCCCGGTGTTCAAATAACAGATATACCCCTGATACATGAAATTCAGTCTGGTGGCTGAGTTGTGCTCACTGTGTCTCGCTTTACTTTGCTGAGACCCAGTGGTATTTGCATTTTCAGGCTGTCTTTTCAAATGTTTCTTAACAAGTTCCCTCCCTTGTTCTTTCCTGCCCATCTGAATGGTCTGTTTGGGGTTGCCTCCTCCACCCCAAATCATCCCAGTTTTTTACTGTAGCAATATTGTACTTGCAGAAGTGACCTGTTAAGCAGAAATGGGTTTGCTGGCATTTTGTCAAGCCATGCTTGAGACCTTTAATTTGCTTTTTTTAAAAAACTAGGTAGACCTTTCAGGCTGGCTCAGACCGGAGAACTGGGTAGTTGCTCTAATGGGAGGTAGTTCACTAATGGGAGGATTACACGCTAACAGCCTATTTCTGGGGGGAACAGACTCTAGTTTATCTCACACTAGGCACTTGAAGCAGGGAAAAGAACTTTAATTATAACAGACCTTTGGACTTTTCTTCCTGCTGTTAATTTTTCAGTCGTGGGATCTTCTGTGCTGCCAGTGAGTATAGTAACTAGTTAATTTTATCACTCAGCTCTTTTCAGTAGACTACCATGTTAATTTGGGTATCTTTGTGTATTGCATTTTTAGTATTCATAATCACAGGTAATCAAACCCAGTGCCTTAACTATGGATTTAGTAATACAGTTCTCCCTGGCTGACTTGACTGTACAAGGGAGAAAGCTGGAAGAATTACCAGGAATGAGGTGAAGAGTAGAATCATAGATTCTACTGGGTAGCAATGCCTCAGTAACAATTGGGTGTTATGTGACAGACCTTCCTAAGGAAGCAGAAGCTACTTTGCAATGTTAACTTGAGTAGAGAAATAAGGGTGGTGTTCACTTTCTTCACCTTATTTCTGATAATTCCTCCAGTTTTCTCCCTTCTACAGTCAAGTCTGGTGGGGAGAATTGGTAGTGCTCTCCTTGGGCGCTTTCTGGGATTGTGATAAAGTGAGTCCATTTGTTTGGTTGCCCTCATCTGTGCTGCTGATGTTAGTCCAAGGTGAATAAATTACCAAAGAACAGTTAATAGGTGTTTGTTCCTAGTCTCATTTGTTCATTTTCCACATAGATCCATTTTTAAGATCATAGGAAGAGTACCTAGTGATCTTACTGGACTCAGTCTGTCCACAAAGGTTACATACACATTGTGGGTGACTTGTGACTTCCTTAATGAGGTGAACTCCTGAACTGCATTATGGGGATATATTTGCTGCCTCTGTTTTAAGTCTTTGGCTGCTTTTTGTATCTTAATCCTTAAGATACTTATGTTCAGTTATTCTTCTCCAAAATGTCATCCTCTTCCTTTACCTGAGCACTTGCTTTGTATATCCTTACAGCTGCAGAGTTAACAGATTAAAGTTATGATCCAGCTATGTCAAGCAGTGGTTTGGTGTCTTTATTTCTGCCCCTCAGATGAGAAGCACTTACCAACCTTGTGAATTAATATCCCTCACCTGGTGCAGATGTGAAATAAAGCAGGCTTTGATGGAGATCACCTGTTTTCTTTGCTTGCAAGAAATTAAGAACAGATGGGCTGTCACTACATCTTGGCAAAGCAGCAGCATCTTTCAGCAGCCAGGCGGGAGCTCTGAGATCTATTTGTGGTGGTCTGATAACCTTATTTTCCATAAACCCCCTTTTTCAAGGTGTCTGAGAGGTTCTTAGTTTCTATTGCAATTGCTGTTATGACTAAATTACTCAACTGAGGTAGAGCTTGTTCCTAGGAACACTGTTGCAGAACTATGTATGATGCAGGTGGAGCTGATCCTCTGGCCAGCCCATGCTGAGCCCTGGACTCCTGTGCTAGCCAGGCATATGCTCTCTAGCTTAAAGCCAAGTGAAAATCACTGTGTGTTTTGCTGGCCACCCCTCAGCCAGAACCTCAACTTAAAATGCATTTCTGAGTGTTGCAGTACCTTCAGTAACTTAGTCTCTGAAGCACAGACACCAGGAATTTGTCTGTGTTGCAGACAAGGGAGAATGGAAAGGAGAATATAGCCATATCTTGTCTGAAGGAATCTCCTGTTTATGCTCTCCCTTGCTTCAGCAAGTGGGCACTTTGGTGCATGTTGAGGATGGGCAAGGGGCACAATAAAAATGGTGAAAGTCCAAAAGTGTTTGGTATTGCTCTCAGAACTCCTGAGAAATTAAAAAATATGGAGGAGATATTTATTCATTGCTTAGAAGGTACCTGTGAAAGGGCTTAATCAGAAACATTTTCAGAGGTATCAAGTAGATATCCCCGTCATTCTTGTTTCTTAATTTTGAAGGATTTAAATTGGGAAATATCTTTTTTCTTGTGATGCTGTGTTTCTTAATGTGGTACTTGTGGTACTTGGCTAATTAGAAGAATGCCCTTGGCAGAAAGGAATATTCACAATTAAAATTAAGTGCCATTTTCTAATGGCCTTTCCCTCTAGTATCCTGCTGGGAGTGTTGTGGTCTAAGAAAGCATAGACAGATCTAAAATTGAGTGCCAGGGTTGGCAGAGTTAAGAAAATCCGGTCTGCCTGACCGTTTCTGTACCTAAAAAACCACCAAGTAAAATACTTGATTGTATACAAATTCCGGTAATTGGACTGAAACCGAGAGGGTGTATAAAACCCTTTCAACATAGTGTGAGGTCTCTATAGTCCTAGAAATTGATTCTTTGGCCTCAGAACAAAAATGTAGGAGTCAATATGTTGTTTTCTTAGGAACTACTTTTCTAGATTCCCTTATTAAAAGGGAAAATTCAGGTGCTGAATCTTAAAATCTCATTAAACTTGTACTTTTTATTTGCCCATTTCCCTGGTCTCTTTTCCTTTTCAAGGCCTCCCAGTCTCAGGGTATATAAATCACTATGATTCATCCAAATAATGCCAAAACAGTCTAACCAGAGGTTAAGGTGCCTTCCTCTTCTGGTACCTTGATCTTTGTAAAGTTATCTCAAACTCGTCACTATCTTAGGGTTGAGTACATGCACTGCCTTTTTCTAAGATGTATGTGTTGAAATTGCAACAAGTTTGTACTGTTACTTGTGGTTTGTTCCATTTGTGTTAGGATGTGGTGTTTACACAAATCAATACACTATTTTTGGGGGTTTTTTTGTATCAGTCTTACCTGTGACATTTATCAGTGAATGCTTGTATGTTAATGTGTACACAAATACTGGATCTTTCCCATTGCCTATGATGTATATGATGCACAAACTACACAAGGTATTTTAAAAAGTGCAGTGCAGTGGTCACAACTTCTTGCCTGAGGGTATGATGTCTTAAAGTGAACTGATTTTAATGTTTTCTCCCAAATATATTTAATAAGATCCAAAGCCTTGGGGAAAAAAAAAAATCAGGGCTTTCTGATACTTGGCTTTTGTTCTGAATCCAGGGTCTGATGTTTGTCAACAACTCCTGCAAATCCACCCATCTAACAGAGCTTTTCTCAGCTTACTTTTTATTTCATGAGCTGTGTCAGAAATAGCACTGGATCCTGAACTATCATAGAAGCTGTCAAGTGAGTGAAATAGTAACAACTCTCTTCAAATATTACAGTGCACATTTTTAACTGTCAGGCAAAACTGTTCAAAATTATTGATGCAACTTGCAAATGAAACAGTGGGAATTTGCAGATATGTGAAACCAGTCTCTGCACATGGGTCTCAGTGTTCAGTTACCTTGTAAATTGTTTCTTCTCTCTGAAAAGCAAGAGTTGTGGGTTTTTTTAGTTTTTATTTTTCATACAAAGACATTGCACATTTGACTTTGTTTTCTAAATTGGCAAAGGATATCTTTGTTCTCAAACTGACATCTAGAGTTTGGGCTAAGTTTCTGTCTCTTATGCAGATAGAGGATGGTGTGATTGGTACAGAATGTCCCTTCCCAGCTGTAAGGGTAATTTGTTCATAAGAGCATAGAAACAGGAACATTTCTTCACTTACTGTGGCCTTCAATGGACATGCATATTCATAATTAACTGAAGTACATTACTGCACTCTTGATCCATGGGACTACCTTTGTATTTAGAATCAGCATTATTAGTCATCAGTGTATTGACATTAATAAATGGTCACAGAACTCTAATGTATGTGTATTTCCTGTGCTAACTGAATCTGTTTTCCCTGTACCCCAGTGCAGACTTAATTTGGAGTTTTCTTTTTAGTTCTTGCTAACTTTGGAGTTTCTTCAAATTCAGTAAGGTCCTGGTTTTACCACAGTCCCTTTTCAGAGTAGAATAGATTGGTTTAACTTTGTTTTCTAATCTTTAGCACTTTCCTCCCATTTCTTCTTAGTTCACCATTAACAGTAACTTCAAAGCTTCTTGCCTAGTCTGAAAAATATTGAGTCATCATAAAAAGAAAACCTGTAGCCCACTGTAGAAAAATCACTGTGTTTTTACCATAAACTTCAGTGGCTGGCTGCCTACCTTGGAAAGGGAGACTCCACTCCTGCATACTCTACAGAAGCTGAAATTCTCTTGCATCCATATTATACAGTGGATGTCAGCAGATCAGGAAGTGGATGTGGCCTGCATCTGCATCCAGTTTTTTAATCTGATCAATGGTGCTTTAGTCAACTAGAGAACTGGCATCTTTGGCTGCTACTCAGTGTTATAACTAAATTGAAGACAAAATCGAAGGTGCATTGGTAACTTTTTGGTGACTTGGTCCTATTTAAAGGCTTTCTCCACAGACCTTTTTGTCTTTTGCATATTTTGTGGATTATGAAAAAACTGTGCTGTTGTAGGTCTATGAGCTAAACTCTGTGCTCAAAAGGCAAAAGTTATGAGCTTTGGCCAGCAGTAATGCTAAAGGCTGACTATGCTCAGAGATGAGCTGGTAATGGAGTGTTTGAGCAATGGAAGCCTTGAGAGTCCCACAATAGTCCTTGCTGGTCTTTACCAAGCACTGGTCAGCACTATCCCTATTTAAAATCAAAACAGGGATTGCATTGAGCAGTGGAACCTGCTGAATTTCCTGGGTTTGAGACACTGGAGAGACGAGTCCAGGTTTCATGTGTATTAAATACAACTTAAAACCAATGCAGTTATACTCTCAGATCAGCACCACTTCCTACCTTTCCCTCCATTTAGATGGGAATTCAAAAGTAAACTCAGCAATACATGATCTGGTTGTGTGCTTGCAGGTGGAACATGGGGTTCTTGAAATTTGAGAATTTAAATTTCTTATGTGGAAGAACTCTGGGTGCAAGAGCTTGGATCTTGGATTACAGTTCTTCTGCCAGCTTGCTAAATGCAATTAAGTCCTCTGGACTCTTCTGAAGAACTGATCATTTTAGGTCATCTGTGTGTTGCTTGACCACATGGACAGCATAACAGTGATTTTTACAGCTTGCTTTTCACATGTCGGCCACAAATAAGTCTTAATTTGCCATGCGGAGGAAAATTGTTAATTTGATTGGGAAATGTGAACATGGACAGTGGGATTGAGGGCACCCTCAGCAAATTTACTGATGACACTGAGCTGCGTGGTGCAGTCAACATGCTGGAGGGAAGAGATGCCATCCACCTTGACACACTTGAGAGGTGGGTCTGTGCGAACCTCATGAAGTTCAAGAAAGCAAAGTGCAAAGTCCTACTACTGGGCCATGTAAATCCCAGACACACCGACAGGTTGGGCGGAGAAGTGATTGAGAGCAGCCCTGGGAGAAAGACTTGGGGGTGATGGTTGATGGAAAACTCACCATGAGCCGACAGTGTGAATTCACAGCCCAGAAACCAACAGAATCCTGGGCTGCATCAAAAGGAGCGTGGCTAGCAAGTCAAGGGAGGGGATTCTCCCCCTCTGCTTTGCTCTCGTGAGACTCCACCTGGAGCACTGTGTTCAGCTCTGGGGTCCCCAACATGAAAAGGACATGGAACTGTTGGAGCAAGTCCAGAGGAGGGCCACAAAATTGATAAGAGGACTGGAGCACCTCTACTACCAAGACAGGCTAAGAAAGTTGGGGCTGTTCAGCCTGGAGAAGAGAAGGTTGCATGGAGATCTTATAGATCGGTATCTGAAGGGGCTAACAGGGAAGACTGAGAGGGACTCCTCATCAGGAACTGCAGTGACAGGACAAGTAGTAATGGGTACAAATTGAAAGAAATTAGGAAATTTAGGTTAGATATTAGGAAGAAATTTTTTACTGTGAGGATAGTGAGATACTGGAACAGGTGGCCCAGGGAGGTTGTGGATGCCCCAACTCTGGCAGTGTTCAAAGCCAGGTTGGATAAGGCGTTAAGCAATCTGGTCTAGTGGGAGGTATCCCTGCCTATGGCAGGGGGGTGGGACAAGATGATTTTTAAGGTCCATTCTAACCCCATAACATTCTATGATTCTATGTATCCATTAAGAGCCTAATTTTCCATCTTGCATTAACCAAGTTACTGTGTTCACATACCAGAAAGATGTTGCTCTTTGAAAAACCATGTTAGTGTATGTGGCAATGCCCCATGTGCGTTTTAAATGCCTAGATCTTTACTTTCTCATCTGAGTATCATTAAACATGCTGTAGTCTGGCATATAGGTTTTTTACTACTGCCCTGTTACATAGATAATTGTATTTAACTGCAGTTTGGTTTTTTCTACTACTCGAGGTTGTGTAATCTGAAAATTGGTGAACAAAAAGTATTTTTGCATCTTATGATGTGTATCTCTAAATAAAATGTATTTGTATAGTGTGTTGGCATGGCTGATGGTTTCCTTTATTTTGTAATTATCCCACTGCAAGTAAATCCAGGGCAGTTGGGCTTCTCTTTGTAACAGTCCAGCTTCTGTGTGGACGTGACTGATTCAAAGGAAACAAAGTAAACTGTTGTTTTTCCTTCACCAGTGAGTGAGTTGATATCCCAAGGGCATGTTCTCAACTTATTCCTGTTTTTCATAGCTTAAACATCAGTCCTGTTCTCTGTATAGCTACAGTAACACTCCTTGCTTCTATAGTAAATGTATCTAATGTGAGAGTTGGGACTGCTACACTCTTCAAAGCATCTCCTTCCTGTTCTCTTCTTCTGGTACCTAAGTTGTTCTGAGGCAAAAGTTTACTCTTAACCATGTCTTTTTTCTAAGAAATATTGTACAGCACAGATACCTATAGGTGGACAGTTAGGTCTAGGAGTAAGGGTTTTAGGGAGACCTTATGTACTGAAAGTGCAGCTGTAGCACTAGGTCTTTCACCATATTTTCATTGTATAGGAGAGTGAGGCCTCTGTCCAGGTGTCCTATTTCCCTGCCTCCTCTTGCCTGCCTAGAATTGGGAAGGTTATTTTTTGGAGGAGGAATGTCCTTAAAATATTGAAGCTTTATGTTGAAGTTTTAAAATCATGTGCCTAAAAGCAGCTCCTGCATCCCCATCTTCTTCACACTTGTTTTGGTTTCAGTTTGAAACCAGGCAGAAACATTAATTAATGTAGTGGTTTTGGTTTATTAATTTGAAATTTTCTTGCTGTGAGATAGGATTAGGAGGAAGGTAATACAGGCTTAACTTTAAATGGTACAAAGAGAAACTTTATTACTAGAAACTATAAGAAAAAAAAACTCAGAATAAAACTTTAGACTACTTTTCTTCCCTTTACATGCTTCTCTCTTTTACACTGAAAATGTACAGAAAACAACTTAGTTTACTATTTCTAAAATAGTCTTTTACTAATTTACTTGGAAGAGGAGACTCTTCTTTTGTCTATGGAGATTTTTTCCACAAGAAACAGTTTTCTTGTGGCTTTCATGTCACAGTGATCAGCTGCCCGGGAGAATAGAATTCTGATTACTAGGTAAAAATCCTTTTCTTCACCTAACAGTTTTTTTCATAACTATTTGTCCTGGTTTAGGGCAAATTTGGGAGGAACCCATTGAGAACCATATTAACTTATGAGGCACACTTTAAGGATTATAATAGTTTAAACAAAAGTTTACTTCATCTTTGAAAACATAGGGTTTTTTTGTGGGTTTTTTTTTTTTTTTTCCCTGAGGAACAGCAGGGATTTTCTCATTATTAACACTTAGGAGATTGCAGCAATTTTAACATTTGCTTACTTTAAACACTAATGCTTTTGCTTCTATTTACAGTTAGAACAGTCATATCCACTTCATAATATTTTTGTGTGTTATAGGGAAACAAGAGTCTTTCATAGCTTAAAAAAAAAGGAAATTTCAGTTCAAGACTTTCTTTTCTCATCTGGGACTTGACTTTTTTTGTCTGACTTTGGTGTTTTTATGCTGTTTCTGTGCATATCACTATCTTGATCCTTTTCTTTTACTCAGGAGAGAGAACAAAGTATTTGCAAAGTCTTATTTTGGGCATTGAAAGAGTTAATACTTTACCTGGGCAGCAGAGGGTTTTATGATCTTTTCCAGGTGAGACGGCTGGAGCTATTTATGATAGTCTTTCAAGGCCACGCTGAGGCTGGGCGAGTATTGTAGGATCCAGCCAGAAAGTGGTGATGGGTTTTCTGGTGTTTGCTGCATTTAATTCCAGCTGCGGGCCGGGGGTCTTCTCTCCACCCTGCCTAGCAGGCAAGGGGGGTGGGGGGCTTTGTTAGAACGGGGCCTAGCTGTCTCTCCCCCAGGCCGCATGGGCAGCGGGGCGGGCCCGGTTACCCCGCTGCCGCTCCGAGCCAGCGGCAGGGCAGGGTTCTGCTGAGCCGGGGTGGGGGGAGGAGGGAGTTAGGATCTTAGCAACAGGCTTTTCCTCCCCCTGGCTGTGGGGGCCCTTGGTTGAAAATGGGGCCCAGCAGTTTCTCGAGCCCTGCGTCAGAGCCCACCTGCTTTTGCTTGGCCCGGCCCAGGCCGCATGGAGAAAGCCCGGGCCAGTGTTACCTTCTGAGAGGCTGGAAGGGAAAGAGAGCCTTCCCGGGGTTTTCCATCTTTACATCTGTGTTTTACAAAGATACATAAACTTTCTTATTATTGTAACAATGTGTCAGTTTTAAAAATCTGACACTGATTGGTTCTTGTCAAGTACAAGGGAGACTGCCCAGGTCTCGGCAGGTAAAAATTTTCAGAAAACCTTTACAAACCATCACAACACTTGAGTTCACCCTGTGGCGCTAATTTCCATGGTCATGGACAAACTGCAGCTTTGTATACAAGCTATGGGAGACCATGTATCCAGATTTGCCGTATCTGCTCTCTGTAGTATTGTAGTAGGCATTACAGAGGAGAGTGTAAAAGGCATGTGAATATTACTGTCATCCTACTGAGCCTTATACTGTTGTAACTCACTAGATGTGTTGAAAATGGTAGATTCCATGACCCCTGCAATGTCCTGTGGTCTGGTCCCTCTCCCCTCTGGCCATGCCTAGTTGGTTGACATCCAATTTCTTCCTGCCCCCTTACAGACCCTAGAAAAGACCTATGCCCCCTAACCTTGCCCTCTTTTTGCTCCTGGAGGACCACAAGAAATAAACCTCAGATTCTCCCCGGGGGGGAAAGAGCCTCTTTTGTTATCTTTTATTCACGTCCATGTGGCGGATCCCTGAGGCTTCATCCTAACATCTGAGCTAGTCGGGAACAAGGGTGAAAGTCTCAGCAGGTCATGCCACAGTTGGTGCTCACGTGGATGGGTCTTTACAGATTTAGAGAACCCCACGACCAGCTGTGACTCCCATTTTCAGGATTCAATAAGCCTTTGAGCTGTTCAACTACCTTAAATTTCTTTGAGCTGCGTTTTGTGCAGTTTGGAGACTTTAAGGACGAATAGGGAGCCTGTCAGTAGCCCAGGCAGGTCGGTTCTGGACGGAGATCCACTACAGTTACACAGAAGCCTATGCCTGCAAGATAAAGGGTGAGTGTAAGCCTCCTTTCGCGGCGGGGTGGGTTCCCTGGAGCTCCGCGGGGGGTCTCACCAGTGGCATTTAGCCAGCGCAGCGCCACTCGCGAGAGGCGGTGGCGGCGCAGAGGTGTGCACGGTGCGCGCAGGGCGTGGCGTGGAGGCTGGGGGGGCTGGACGCAGCCACTTCAGACACGGCGCAGCAGGCGGCAGCTTTTATCGATTTCAAAGCGGCAGCATGGGGTTTTGAGGTTTTTGCAGCTTCTTAAGGTGGCACCACTCTGAAACGCGGCAGAGGGGCTGCGGCGCGGCTCCTCGCCAATGAGAGCGATGGTTTTAACATCGGAACCGCAGCATGCACACCGGGGAGCCCGGAAACCGTGCTGTACGTGGCACATTTTAACAACTGACTCGTTTTTCTGTGTTTTAACTGTAGTGGGGTAGATATAGTAGCAGATTGTTACTAAACATCATGGGCTTACAGCAATCTGCCCTACAAAAGAGTTTAAGTTCCCAGCTCAGGGAAATATTAAGTTCAGGAAATGTTTTAATATCTAAGAAAAGATTAGCACATTTTACAAGCTGGCTGGCTGTTGAAAAATCGGACCTTGAATTGCAAGATATAAATTCGATTTAATTTTGGGACGAAATAGGGGATTTATTAACTTTGAAAGTGGAAAATGGAGATGAAACAGCCTCTATTCCTCCCGATATTCTTACAAATTCAGAAACTTTTAATTCAGACAGAAAACAACAGCCAGCAACAGCAAAACAGCTCAGATTCACCTTCCCTTTCCCCAAAACCCTATAACCTGGAACTGGAGGGGACCCACGGGTCTCCCCGGGAACCGCAGGGCACCCGGCACAGCCATAGCTGCTCTGGGCCCCTGAGTCCTCCCCAGTATCCCAGTTCTGATGATTTTTTGAAAATTGTCAGCCATTGTTCCTTGTACCCTTCCCTCTCAAATGTTTTTCCTTCGGAGCAGTGTTCAGAAAGCTATAGAAGTGACTTCCCTTCAGGGCAACGGCCACGTGGTTAAGCCTGAAGGGGCCGGGGGCAAGATCCAAGATGGCTCTGGCAATGTGGCTTGTCCCCAGGGCACTGTAGAGCGAGTGGTGGTGATGCCTTCACTGTCCCATCTGGGGTGCCAGCTCTGATGCCTTGAGGAGCTGGAACAGAGGTTGCACACAGAGTTAAGGGGAACAAAATGGATATTTATTGTGAGGCCCACGAAAGGCCTACAAAAGCCACACCCAAGCAATACAGGTGCCACAGTTGTGGCCCCTGCCCGGATGGCTCCAAGATAGAAGGAAAGGAGGGGGTTGGTCACAAAATCTTACACTTCTATAGGTTCTGGTTAATTTGCATGAACCCACCCTCTACCTTTCCACGTAGTTTGTGCTTAGGGCCTGAAGTTTGGAGAAACTGTCCTTGAGTTCTTATCTAGAATAGGACTGTTTTGTCTTCCTCACCCTAGCACATCAGAAAAGCACATCCAAGGAGAACAGGAAAACTTAAAACTAAAGGCATCAGTGGGAGTCCCATATGCTGGCAGCCACGTGTTTCCTCCATCATCCCACAATCCCTTTTACCCTCTGGTCCCTGCCCCTAACCCTTTCCCCTCCCATAACCCACTCCTGCCCTCGGCTGCCTTGCCCCTCCCTCCTCCAAGAGCCTGCCCTGCATGACATCATCCTGCAACCCCGCCCACACATGTTGCAACCCTGGATCCCACCACCACACCCCTGCTCCAGTTTCACATGCCTGCTCTCCAAACTACTGCGGGAGAGGGGTGGGCAGTGGAGCCCCTGCTGGGTTCAGTGCCGGTGGGGATGGGGAGGGATCAGCTCACAGCCCCTGTGGGACTGATGGGGGAGGGTGGGCAACCTCCCTGGCCCGGTGGGGGGGGGGGGGGGGGGGGTGCCCAGCCCTGGGAGTCAAAACCTGGGAGAAGAATATATACCATCAGCTGCTCCCGTGGTTTATCTCGGTAGGAGAAATGGCAAGAGAAGTTATCAGCCTTTGTCCTATCAAGATAAAAAGGAAATTTGTAAAGTACAGAGAGAATTTGGCAGAGGTAGTGAAATCTTTAAAGGCATGATGAGAGCCACCTTTAGCTCAAATGAACTAGTCCCAAATTATATCAAGGAGCTTTTCCGATGTTTGTTGACTCCCTCAGAATATGATCTATGGGAAAGCCTGTGGAAAAGATCTTTGAAAGTGCTTTTACAAAGCTCAGATGATGCAAAAGATGCTGATGATAATGAAATAACATATGAACACCTATGCGGGGAAGGGGATTGACATTGCCCCGAAAAACAAACCAGAATACTATCCAAGTCTGTCCTGGATAAAATATGCAATGTTGCAAAAAAGGCTTTTAATCAATTACCAACAGTGGACGCCAAGGGTAGTTATGTTAACATTAAACAGTTTACTTCTGAGAATTTCTTACAGTTTGTAGGTCGTCTTCGTGTGCAAGTGGAAAGGCAGGTGTGTGATCTGGTGGTACAAGCCGAATTGATTAAGGAGATGGCTCAGAGGAATGCTAATGAAACCTGCCACAGGGTTATCCTTAGCCTTCCCCTCGAGCCAGCGCCTAGCTTAGCACAGATGATAGAAGCCTGTGCCAGGAAAGCAGAACTGCTCAGTGGACACGAGAGAAATCCAGGACTGGCACACCCAAAGACCATGGCAGCTGTGACACCAGGAGCCAAGAAGCAACCAATGTCACCAGAGCTGCTGCAGCAGATCATCTGCTTCCAGTGCAAGAAGCCAGGACACTTTGCCAGAGACTGTCCACACAACCAGAAACAGAAGAAGACCAACAAACAAAAAAACTAGCTTTACAGCATGTACCCGCCATTAACACAATAGCACGCTCGGCTATAAATACTGCGGGCTCCACACTGGCAAAAGATTCTCTTAAAAAAAAAAAGGGAGAGGATGGGATAGAGGGTGTGGGGATGCATGGCAATCAAAATATTACATGTTCAATTAACAAGGTTTGGAAGCCACTAGGCCGTTTTAGGCTTGTGACTACCAAAGGTTTTCATTTCAGGTCACCTGATTGGACAGTCATAACAGTGGACTTACCTAACAGCACACAGGACGTGACGTTAAACCACATGAAACTGGACAGTGAGTACTTTGTTATCGGGGACACAGCACACACATGCCTAGAGATTGAGGTAGCTCCCATGACCATCAAGGGAAGCATAACCGGCCTCATTCTCCTGGCACGCTGTCCCCTACCACCATATTACCTGGTCGAGGGACGAATCCTCGCCCAGGCTATTCCCATCCCAGCGGAGGTCCCAGTAGCTGGAAAATCACCTGAAGTCTACTGGGCAGAAGTGGTGGGTGAGGAAAAACCTTCTCTGGCATGCAACCTAACCCGGGGATCAGATCACCTCCATGTGGAAGGGGTAGTGGACACAGGTGCTGATGTGACTATCATACCCGAGAGGATGTGGCCGTCACATTGGGAATTACAACCTGTGGCAGGCAAAATCCAAGGTGCAGGAGGGGTAAAATTGGCAAAAATATCAAAAAGCATCGTGCAAATTGAAGGGCCAGATGGAAAATTGGCTAGCATCTGTCCATTTGTTACAGACTATAAATGCCCTCTATGGGGGAGAGGCACCATGTACCAGTGGGGAGTGAAATTGATTATTCCTAAGACTCCCCAGGATTTTTAGAGGCGGCCACTGTAGAGCGCCCTACCCATAAATTAACATGGCTAGATGATACCCCAAAGTGGGTAGCACAGTGGTCAACGAGTAAGGAGAAGCTCAAGGCGCTTGAAGAGCTTGTGGAGGAGCAATTGGCCAAAGGCCACATAGAAGAGACCACAAGCCCGTGGAATTTCCCGGTCTTTGTGATAAAGATGCTGGGGAAGGTCAAGTGGAGGCTGCTCCACGACCTCTGGGAAATAAACAAGGTGATTGAGGACATGAGATCACCCCAACCTGGGATGCCTTCTCCAACAATGTTTCCCAGAGATTGGCAATTGGCTGTTCTAGACATCAAGGACTGTTTCTTCCACATTCCCCTACACCCAGAAGATGCTCCACAGTTTGCCTTCTCGGTTCCTACCATCAATTGAGAAGCCCCAATGAAGCGCTACCAATGGAAAGTTTTGCCACAGGGAATGAAATGTAGTCCCTCCATCTGCCAGTGGCATGTGGCCTCATTGCTGTCCCCGGTGCGTGCTCAGAGAAGGGAAGCCATCATCTTACACTACATGGATGATGTGCTTGTGTGTGCCCCTGATAACTCTCTACTCCAATACACACTTGACCTAGTGGTTAAGGTTTTAACCTCTGCTGGATTTCAATTGCAGGAGGACAAAGTCCAAAGGATGCCACCATGGAATTACCTAAGCTTGGAAATTGCTGCACGGACCATTGTTCCGCAGAAATTAGAAATTAATTGTAATCCAAAAACCTTAGCAGAACTCCATTCCTTGTGTGGGTCTTTGGATTGGGTCAGGCCCTGACTAGGCATCCCTAATGAGGACCTAGAACCTCTCTTCAATTTATTGAAGGGGGAGAGAGAGCTGGTTTCTCCCAGAGAACTGACCCCAGAGGCAAAGACTACAATCGAAAAGATACAGAAGGCTTTAGGAGAGAGGCAAGCCCGAGCTGCCCTTCAAATTCATTGTCCTAGGAAAACTGCCACACTTACATGGGTTGATATTCCAATGGATGGAGGGGCAGAGAGAGTCACTCTTAATCATACAGTGGTTCTTCCTCTCGTACCAAATATCCAAAACCATCACTAATCTACAAGAGCTGATAGCTCGGCTGATTCGGAAAGCAAGGATGAGACTGTATGAACTGGCTGGTTGTGACTTCACATGTATTCACCTTCCAGTTAAACTGTCTGAGGAGGGGAGGAACTCTCCTGAGAGATTGACTAAAGAGATGTTTGAGCATTTGCTCCAGAGCAATGCCAGTCTCCAATTATCTCTGGACAGCTATAGAGGACAAATATCAGTCCATGCCCCGTGTCACAAGCTGTTTAATGAGGAATTCCACCTCATTCCATGTGAGGAGTCGGAGACCACTCAAAGCTCTCACAGTGTTCACGGATGCATCTGGGGCTTCCCACAAGTCGGTGATGACTTGGAGAAATCCCCAGACTCAGCATTGGGAAGCTGATGTTGAGTTTGTGGAGGGATCACCCCAAGTAGCCGAACTGGCAGCAGTTGTGAGAGCCTTTGAGAAGTTCTCAGAGCCAATCAACTTGGTAACGGAGTCAGCCTATGTAGCGGGGGTAGTGTCCAGGGCGGAGCAGGCAGTGCTCAGAGACATCGAGAATGAGCAGCTTTTCAGGTTGCTTTCAAAAATAATTTATTTGATTTCTCATAGAGAACATCTGTTCTATGTGATGCATATGAGATCACACACAGATTTGCCAGGTGAAATTGCAGAAGGGAACCATCAGGCAGACTCCCTTGTAACCCCAGCTGAACAAGCAACCCCAGCAGAACAAGCATGCCTCCCAGACATCTTCCAACAGGCAAAGCTGAGCCACCAGCAATATCATCAGAATGTGCCACGTCTGATGCGTCAGTTCCAGTTAACACGGAGTCAGGCTCAAGCCATTGTGGCCACCTCTCCCAACTGCCAGCTCCAGACCATGCCATCAATGGACATGGAGGTTAACCCCCTAGGTCTTGGCAGCTGTGAGGTGTGGCAGACTGACATCACACACATTCCCAGGTTTGGTCGCCTCAAATATGTTCATGTAAGCATTGACACATATTAAGGCACAGTCTATGCCTCTGCCCATGTGGGAGAAAGGGCAGTGCATGCCAAACAACACCTAGTGCAAGCCTTTTCAGTGTTGGGGATCCCTAGGGAAATCAAAACTGATAAGGGCCCAGCGTATAAGTCCAAGGAGTTCCTGGAATTCATCCAGCAGTGGGGAGTGGAACATAAAACTGGCACCTCCTACTCCCCACAGGCCAAGGTGTAGTTGAGTGAGCCAATCAGATGCTCAAGCAGGTCTTGGCTAAATAGAGCAGTTCAACTGTGTGGATGTCTCCACAGCAGAAGCTCTGCAAAGCCATGTTTGCCATCAATTCCTGAATTGTTCATTTGAAAACATGAGTCCACCTGTGGTGCGTCACTTTAACAGTGGGAAACAGTTCAAGTTATTCCAACATCTGCCAGTCTTGATTAGGGACCCAGAAACCTGGGAAACCAAAGGTCCCTATGAGCTCGTTACCTGGGGACGTGGCTATGCATGCATATCCACTCCCTCAGGCCCTCGGTGGATTCCCCAAAAGTGGATGAAACCATATGTCCCCAAACATCCTGCTCCAACTGAGGGGGACGAGGAGCAAGTGGCTGTGACTTCGAAAAGAAGACACCGCCGAAAAAAAGGAAAGGAAATCCTCATAGAGGATGACATTCTGGCAAACAGAGACCTTTAACAGGTTTTATAACGTTTGTCTTTCCTTTTAGAGAAAACCTTCCCTCCACTCAGTCCCATGAAGAACCCCATCCATGTTGTCTTCCTGTTAACACTGAACAGTTTGGCAGCTGCATGGATCGTCCCTCAGCCACGTCAAAACATCTGGGTGACCCTGGCACAGACACTCCAACAGGAAAACATATGTCTGTCCACTGCAGCAACAAAAAACCCTATGTCCACCTGCCTGGTAGGAATCCCATTGAAGGCTGGAGAATATTCAGCCAGCTTTGAAACACAGATGCGCAATGAACTTCCTGAGTCACATGCCATTTCATTAGACAAAAACCGTAGGCAGCAAGCTGTAATGAGTAAGAACCCCATATAGGAGTTGCTGCCAAGTTTGCCCAAAGCAGCTCAGGAACCCCAAGAATTAGAGCTGTTGGATTCCTACCCAGCACAATATTGTATTCATTTTATGATCCTCCCAAAACCTTCTAGCTTAAAAGAGTTCCACAACATAATGTAATATTGTGACGAATTCACTGCCAAAAGGTGGTGTAATATTCTAAACCATATTTCAGCTGACACCCCAACTCATTCAAGTCCCAAAAGCCTCCCTAGGGGATTGTTCTTGATCTGTGGAGATCAGGCATGGGCAGGAATCCCGTCTCGGCTCTTAGGAGGGCCATGCACCTTTGGTTGGTTGTCCCTGTTGGCACCCAACGAAACCTTAATTAACGATTGGATGCACAAAAACAAATTGGATAATAAAATCCAAAAGAGAAGTGCAGACAATTTGGACCCAAACTGTGATTCTGAAATTTTCCATTGGTCCAAGTCAAAAAGAATTGCTGTGTCCCTGTTTCTCCCGTGAGTTGCAGCAGCCAAAGCTCTAGGTAAATTGGGCCACCTAGAGTGTTGGGTAGTCAAACAGGCAATCTTAACATCCACCGCAATCAGTTCCCTCCTGGAAGACGAGGAAATTACCAGGCAGGCCACATTCCAAAATCGTGCTGCTATAGATTTTCTCCTACTGTTGCATGGACATGAGTGTCAGGAATTTGAAGGACTTTGCTGCATGAACCTGACCTCGAAAGCTCCGAACATCCACTCCACCCTCTGAAACATGAACAGCTTGATCGGACAAGTGAAGGAAGAATCTGAAGATTGGTTCAATGAACTGTTCAAAGGCTGGGGACTCACAGGTTGGTGGACTTCTATACTTAAAACAATTATGTTAATTTTTATTATTCTTTTTCCTGTAATAATGGCGTTCGGGATCCTACGTCACTTGGTTTTCAAGGCTATTAATAGTCTCATTCCTTCTACCTTAGTAGTCAATCACATAAAGATGAAAAACCTAAAACAATCTAACTCTCCCACTAACTGCAAGTGGTGGGCAAGATCATAATTTGCATCAAGATGAACCTAATATCCTTCCTTCAACTTTGTTAAACAAAAAACGGGGAGATGTAACTCACTAGATGTATTGAAAATGGTAGATTCTGTGACCCCTGCAAGCCCTGTGGTCTGGTCCCTCTCCCCTCTGGCTGTGCTTAGTTGGCCGAGATCCAATTTCCTCCTGCCCCGTTCAGACCCTAGAAAAGACCTATGTCCCCTGACCTCTCCCTCTTTCTCTCCTGGAAGCTCACAAGAAACAAACATCAGATTCTCCCCAGGGGGGAAAGAGCCTATTTTGTTATCTTTTATTCACGTCCATGTGGCGGATCCCTGAGGCTTCATCCTAACATCTGAGCTAGTCAGGAACAAGGGTGAAAATTTTAGCAGGCCAAGCTACATTATACCAAAACTGAGAGATGCAAAATAAGAAGCATTCATGGCTCTGGAGACAGGCAGGAGATGATGGGTTAGATGTATGGTTGGGTGAAGCTAGAAGGCATTGGTAGATGTGGTTCCTGGCTTGCATCCTGTCACAGCCATGGATGTGGATGAGTTTGTGCCAACCCTCAGTGTAGAAGCTGTATCTGAACTGCTTAAGCTGTGCTCTATTCCTAGAAGGTTATTCTTGATACTGCTTCTCTTTAACACAGAACAGGTCCCCTGTCAGGCTGATGCTTGTGTTTATACCCCTATACCTGATAACAAAGTGAGAAGAGGGTGAAGGGACAGTTTAAGCTATAGAAAGGGCCTTGGAAATCAGGGTTACTAACTCTCCAGTTGCATTGGATGATCCATCAAGTACAGCATTCAGATGATGTGAGGCCTATCAGCTGACTTGTGGGACCAAAAAGGATTGGGAATGGCTGAGGACCTCAAGAAGTATCAAGACAGTGCTCCTCAAGGTCCCCCCAGATGTGTGTCTAATTTAAATCTCAGCAGTAAAGAGTCCAAATCTTCCCCCAGCAGCTAATTCTAGCATTCATTTATATTGTCCCATCCCCTGTTTTGCAGGTCTCCTTGCTTTCCTATTCACTGTGTAGATGAAGCAGTTTGTGGGGCAGCTCATCTGTTTTTGTTGAAAGGGATTTTTAAGTGTTTCATGGCAATGGCCTTCCCTTCTTATACTGAACAGTCCAGATTCCCTCAGCGTTTTCTCACTGGCCATGCTTGGCATGTATGTGTGTGACCATTCTTAATTCTGGCTGTGGAGCCAAGATCCGTTGTACTCCTTGGCCTGGAGCCTATAGTGTGTCTATGCTGCTGCTATCGACAGCTTATTTTCCTGTACACTACAAATGCAGTGGCAGTAGACATTATCCCTTTCAACATTCAATCTGCTGCCTGCCTCCAACTCCCAGCCCAACTGCTGCAGGTTTGCTTGGATGTCATCACTTCCCTTGGGTATATTTTGTTTCTCATCTTTGTGATGAGATCTCAGCTCTTGCCAGCTGGTGGCACTGCTGTTGCAGAGCAAGGAAGCCAAAGCAAGATAGTGTTGGATCCCAGAAACCTGGGATTTTCGAGCTTTCTGTGTTTTCTGGCACTGACCCCCTGGAGAACACTGCTTTTGACCTGAGGCCTTGGAGAAGGCTTCTAAATTTGAGTGACGAAGTTAAAATCATGGGTGTGTAGTTAAATAGAAGTGTGTGCTTTCATATGGTAAAGGGTTTTAAATTTGAGGTTTTTATAGTATAGTAATAGGTGTGGGACAAGATGGAGGATTTTGGGTGGTGTCTCTTTTGGTGTTCATCTTCCTTCTTCTGAATTGTTAAAAACCGATATGATTACAAAGACCCTCTAACTAAAGTTAGAAAGTGGTATGTTTATTCGCTGGCAGGCGGCACAGGAGTCGTCTCTGAAAGGCGTGACCGACCCGAACAAGAATCTTTGCCCTCTATTTCCCAAGATCTTACATACAATACATATGCATAACCCCAGCACCTTTCATCGCCATTCCATATTAAAATGAGCCCATTAGTCCTTCACATGTGCGCAATTCTTCTCTTGAATTGGGTCAGTAGTCTCAAATTGGGTCAGTGGTCTCAAAGGATGAAGTCAGGAGAGTCTTCATCAGGTCTCTGTGACCCTCTGGCATGATCCAAGGCCCCATGCTTCATGATTAATTGATATACAGTCCAGGTGCTTGCCATTGTTCTTGCTAGTTTAAGTCTGTTCTTATAACGGTTCACTTACTCCACATTCTTCTATATGCAAGCTCATAACAGCAAACAATATAACAATTAGCTCTAGCTTAAGCATTTAGTAATTATTAACCTACCATTTGCCTGCCTAACTTACATCTTGGTCATGGAAATTGCTTCTACCCTTAGCCAAAATCTCAACTCTTTAAAATCATGATTCACTTCTTCCTTCTTCTTCATGGGTTTCAGGTAGTAGTTTCTGGTTGGTCAGTCAGTGTCACACTGAGGGTCATGGGAATTTGGTTATTGGGTAAAAAGGAAAAATTATATAGGTGTTAATTCTCTATCGGACTGTTTAGCTTTAAGAGACCTTGTAGCAGCTGGATCTTGCTCCATTTTCCTCACTTCTAGCAGGTACCTAGAAGTGCTGTTAAACGCTCTGTACTTTTTGATAAGATTTAATAAACATCCAAGCCCAAACACGAGAAAGTCCATTTCCTTCATGTATTTGTTAATCCTGGCTCCGAGTGCAGGCAGAAGAGACTGAGACAAACCACTAATTAAGTGGTGCAAACTCCCACCACTGTTACAAGATAGCACTGTGGGAATGGTTTCACACTCTTCTGTTAGTTCTTCCTAGCCATCATCTTCTGAATGGAAGATCAGGATAATCTTTCTCAATTCAAGGTGCTTTCAAGGTTCAATAAATGGATTAATAAATGAAGAGATGGCAGGAACACAGTGCTTGAACTGTTTTTTTGACAAGGGCAGTCCATTCTGTCAGAGACTGAAAGCGAGCAAATTCAGAGTGTATTAAAAAACATGTACCTTTGTGCTTTGTGTCCCAACCTCCTCGGTCCCTCCCAAGCCTTCTCATCTGGCAAAACAAATGACAGGATGGCTTCAGCCCCCTGCAAGGCTCAAGGGACCATGTAGCCAACATGGCACTTGGGACCTACTGATCAGCTGCTCCAAAGTACCACCTTACATTTAGGGTCTTGCCATTCCCTCTTCATTAAGGTGTACCACAAGCTGGGAGTGGTAGGAAAGAAGCCACAGGCCTTAAAGTTCTGAACCGCAGTCAGAAGGTCAGATTGACAGTTGCTTGGACTGTTTGTGCCAAAAATATAAACAAAGCATGGGTTGTTGTAGGTGTAGAAGAAATTACAGGCGACCTGGCCCCTGATAAGTCACAGTTGTACCAATTACCAAAGAAGAGGAGTAGCCTTGCCCTTAATGGGTCACAGCTGTGACTAATAAAGATAAGTGTGATAAAGGAGTGGGTTGGCTGTTTAGGGAGGATCTTGGAGGCAGAGGGCCTGGAGAAAGAGGACTTTGATGCGGTAGAGGAGATCTGAGGAACAAGGAATGATCCAGAGAGACACAAAGAACAAAACAAGGAAGAGAGTTGCTGCTGTAAAAGATCTGCTATGAGGTCAGTCTGGGTCTGATGGAATTAGAGCCTGCTGTTGGAACCTGCAGTCATAGTCGAGCTAGGTGAAAACCTGGGGTCAGAGTCTGTAGAGTAATACTTGCAGTCATAGTCTATCAGGAAATAGCCAGCAGTCAGAGTCTGCAGTTGGACCCTACAGTGGGAGCTTGCTGTAGTCAGAGTTAGGATGGCTAAGCTGTAAAGAAGAATAAACTGGGACCCTTTTCATGTTGTTGAATGAGAGTCTGTGTCTTAGCTCGTTTCTATGCCTAATGAGAGGTCTAATGCAACAGGTTGTGTTCCAGGGTTGCTAAAGTTTCAGCAGAAAGATTTGCAGCCCCTGTAATTGGAGCATGTGGGTTTTTTCCTGTGTTATCAAGTTTCTCTGTTTCAGGGGTTTCCTCTTCCTACAGACCCACTGCAGTGCCTCGTGCATGTTGAACATTAGGCACATGGACTCATCTACAATAGAAATTTGTGGAGGCCCTTGAGCCTATCAGGGGAACTTCTAGGGTAATGCCCTGGAAGAATCTGCCACAGGCTTCGAGAATGCCTCACTACTTGGAGTGAGACAAAAAGGCTTCCCCCATTTATTATAGACATCCTGGCCAACACTTGACCCACTTTGATCTTATTAGGTCCACCCATAAAAAGATGTAACACCAATTAACAAAAGTTATAATCCTCCAAATTGGTGCAATTACACCAGTCATACACTTTCTTTGTCCTCACTCCATTCCAAGGTGTTGCCCCAGGGAGTGTTTCTTATCTGTGGAGACTGGGTATGGGCCGGGATCCCCTCACGCCTCCAAGGGGGTCCTTGTAGTCTTGGCCAGCTTACTACCCTCACCTCAAACATAACTTCAAAATTAAAAACAGAAAGGGAAAGCAACACACCAAAAGAGATCATATGCTGAATTTGATGAAAATTGTGACAGCCAAGTTACTAATTGGAATAAAGGAAAGAGAGTCACTGTCTCATTATTTTTACCTTGGATGGCTGCAGCCAAGGCTCTTGGTGAGCTTTCTCACCTGGAGTGCTGGCTTAGTAAGCAGGCCAATGCCACCTCCGCTGCACTCAGTGACCTGCTTAGTGATACTGAAACTACCAGGCACGCATCACTACAAAACCAAGCGGCAATTGACTTTTTACTGCTTGCCCGCGGACATGGCTGCTAGGACTTTGAAGGGATGTGCTGCTTCAACCTTTCTTCGCACTCAGAATCTATCCACGCAAACATCCAGAAGCTGAGGGAAAAGTAAAGGACTTAAAAGTGGAAAAGAACACAGACTGGGTCAATGAGCTTTTTGGATGATGAGGGTTGACAGGATGGGTTTCATCTTTTGTTAAAGGGATTCTGTGGGTTGTAATAATTGTTTTTATCATTCTACTTATGTTTTCCTGTTTAGTTAAGTGTCTGCAAAAATCCATTGGAGAAGCCTTTTTAGTAAAACAAAACAGGGGAGTTGTTGAGACCCTTGAGCCTATAAGGGGAACTTCTAGGGTAATGCCCTGGAAGAATCTGCTGCAGGCTTCAAGAATGCCTCACTACTTGGAGTGAGACAAAAAGGCTTCCCCCATGGTGCTCTGCAGCACTATGTTAATCTACCTCAGTTCCGTATAGGTCATTGCCCTTTGCCCTGCCCTTGTACTACCCCTGTGCTTGCAGACCATCTGTGCCTGCAGACCATTGGCCCTGACCCCATACTTAACCTGGGACACTGCATTGATTTCTGTCTTTTGTCACTGGATTCCTTCAATGTGACTTTGTAATAAACCTCGCTGTAATTCTCTACAGGAGACCCCTCCCATCTTTCTTCACTGACCTATCTGTGGTGTGTGTGAGTGCGGATTCAGTGACTGTCTGTGCCTGCCTGAGTGACTTCCTCAGAAGACCCTTTCGGAGAGGTAGCAGCAATCACCATCCATTTCCACACTGCTACAGAAATGTCAGAATTTCTAGATAAGTGGAAAGGATGTAACTAGATTTAAGGCTGCCTTTGGGGACACACAGACTGGCATTGTTGCTGTAAAGCTCCTCCCCATATAGCTGCTGTATTCTAGGTAAATATTCACCTAGAGAGCAATTCTGGCAAGTTTCTAAATGTATATGAGCACTAAAAGAGGTCTTAGAGCCAAGAGGGTGAGGAACAGTTGGTCAGCGCTAAGAAAAACACCTGGGAAAGCACGATCTATTTCTTTGTGTGCTGTGATGGCAGCCTGCATCCTACTGCTGGACACCATACAGCAACCAGGACAGCAAGGATGCCAGTAGAGAGCTATTCAGCTATAGAAACTTCTGATCTTGTTCTCTGATGAAACTACTTCATAAGAGACTTTTCACGGAAAGAAATTGTAGGAGTAATGATGACTTGCCATGTGTATTTATAAGAGCATCTTTCCTGTTAATTACAGAAATCCAACTTTAGCTTTTTGCCTGTATAAACAGGATTTTACTTAAAAAAAAATTCCTGTGAAAGCTGGAGAGGGACCTTTTACATGCAGTAATAGGACAAGGGGTAATGGCTTCAAACTGAAAGACAGTAGGTTTAGATAAGATCTTAGGAAGAAATTCTTTACTATGAGTGTGATGAGGCATGGGAAGAAGTTGCCCGGAGAAACTGTAGATGCCCCATCCCTGAAAGTGCTCAGGCCAGGTTGGACAGGGCTTGGAGCAACCTGGTCTAGTGGAAGGTGTCCCTGCCCATGACAGGGGGTGTTGGAGACTGAAATGTTATAATTTATGGCTTAAATATCTTCATGAAGGACTTTTGCCTATTATAGCAAAACCGTACAAAAGCTGCAGAGAAAACCACCAAAACCCTGAATAGGGCCCTGGACTACTCCTTGGTGGAGATAAAGTAACTCAGGGGGAGAAGAATACGTTCACAGAGGAATCAAGCTTAGCACCTTCAGGATGGAGACCACAGCCCCGGGGCTATGAGCTGACAGGTTTGCACAGATCCTGACACCAAAGGGTGTAAGGGAGAGGGGCTTTGGGTGTGTAGTGAAAAAGCCTCTGGTTCAAGGCAGTGAAGCCCCAACCTCTGCTGTGCAGAGGAGCTCTGCTGTGGGGCCCCTTCACTCTGGAAAAAGCTGCATCCATGTGAAGGACAGCAGAGGGAGTGTCATGGCCCATCAAAGATCCCCTCAAAGGGGTCCCCAGACCCTGCACCAGATCACTGCAGCATGATGCAGCAGATCCACAGTGTTGCAAGGGACGGTGTCAAGCTTGCCCTCCCCAGGGGAGGCACCTGGGCATTCCCACGTGGCCCAAAACGTATATTAATCCACTGGATTCTATATTATTCAGTGGTGGGGGACTCTCACCACCAAGACCAGATGGAGGGGAGCAACAAGATGTTGTTGGGACCATCAGAAGGGTGATATGCTTCTACCTAACCCCTGTCCCCCTACTCCCCCCGACACACCTCTTTTCTTCCTTTCGTCCTTTCTTCCTCTTTTACTATTAAATAAAAGATATCAAGTTTTTTGGCACCAACATCTAACCTTGTTTGGTTTTAATCATGTTTTTGGGGTATATTTTGAACCTTTCTGGGTTTGATCCATTTTATTCACAGAGACTTAGTTTTCCTTACTCTTCTGTGTTTAAACCGGTTTGTAATGGGGGTTGGAACTAGATGACCTTTGAGGTCTGTTCCAACCCAAACCATTCTATGACTCTGATATTGGTGCATATACAGTAGGCTGCTGCTGTTGTACCTTTGTCACGATCCGCTATTAATGCAGAGCGGGGGTCGTGATGGTTCTTTTGATCTCAAAGGTGCAAACAGGCAAAATGCAGGGGACAAAATCAGTTTATTCAACAACAGAAAATCAGTTTAATCAACAACAGCAATGCATTTCATCAAATGCCAACAATTCAGTTACGGTAAAGGGGAGAGGTATAGGATAGGGAAAGGGGAAGGAAAGGAAGGGATGGGAGAATAGCTACCAACAGATGAGACGGGCGTCCTCACGGGTCATCCGATAGACGAGTCCTCGTCCGTGGGGAGATCTCAGGGGTCTTCATCAGTGGAGAGATCTCAAAGGGTTCTTTCCAGAGGGTTGCTCTTTTATAGTCCTTCTCCAAAGCGAGTGGCCTTTAGCCAAAAGGTGGGAAGATTTATGGACCATTGTGTGGTGCTGCAGGAAACAGGTACGGACAAGCAGTCCTCAGTTGATGCAACACAGTCTCTGGTTGGTGCCACGACAGCACGGTCCAGTGAACACAATACACCAGCACACAGTCATGAGCATCCACCTGGCCCGGCCAGTAAACCATTGTTCGGAGTCAGCCTGGGTGGGGGTCCTCGAGGTCTCCTTGCGACGGTCGGGAGGCAAAATCGAGGGGAACTTCGGACCGACCCTTACACCACCCCGTGACTCACGATCGTCATCAAGAGCGCCCTTTTGTAGAGTTGTAGTGAAGTCTTCAGTTGTGGTGTCTTCAGGACTCGTCCCAGTTGGTAGCATATCCCGGAAAACAGAGACAGGAAAGTAGGAAAAAGATAAGGGACAGGATAAGGAAAAGGAGAAAAGGGAAAACAAAACAGATTGATTGCTGTTCAATTCTTTAAAATTTTTTTTTTTCAATTTTGATTAGAAATAAATCAATTTTTAAAGCAAGTTTTTGATTAAACAATTCTAATTGAAATTAGAAGATAAAAAAGAAAAAAAAGAAAATATTCATTTTTTATTTTATTTGGAACCTTGTGTCAATAACCCTGGGGATGTCAACAGTAGCCGATCTGGGTATATCTGTCACAGATGCCAATTGTGTTAATCGTTTCGTTATTCTCCAAGTCATGATGTATAGAATTGCTGACAAAACAAAACCAATTAAAACTAAAATCAAAAGAACAATGGTGGGATGACACAATTTGTTCAGGACACCTGTAGCAGTAGGTGACCACCCAAATAGAGTATCCCACCACCTGTGTTCAGCATCTGTCTTTACTCTTTCTAAAACACGATGTATTTTTTCCACATTGTGATGAACGGCTATTAGAGTTTTCTGTCCGTTTTTCTTGATCTTCTCCAAAATTTCGATCAGATCTTGGTGGAGCAACAATTGCTTCACCAGAGAGAGGTTCATTCCAATTGGAGTGGGCAATAGATGGTGGATCAGTGTGTAATTTGACTGCAAAAGATGGTGAGAAGTAACTGGGGCTACATAGGAAAAATCACATCCTGAAATCCTAGTAAAGTTGCAGACACAAAAGTTTGAATGATTTTTAGTATTCAGTACCAAATTTTCTATAAAAACACTATCACAAGCAGTTCTAAAGCATGCACATCCATTGCCTATATATACTAATACAGTTTCAGGAATCTCATTTGGATGGATTTCAAAGTTACAAACATTCTGTTCTGTGTCCAAGCAGATATCTTGAGCTCTGATTGCATTACTTTCACAGATAAACCCTTGTTGTTCCCGGACAATGCAAGTTTCCAAATTGACAGTTTGCCACCTCCCACCAATTTGACGGGCCCATTCCCTATGCTCGAAAGGATAGAGAATAGCTCCGTCATGATTCAACCCTAATGCAATGATGGGGAATATTGAATGCACTGAAGCATTACGAATCGTCAGTACAAAGGCTGTGGCAGTGTTTGTGCTGTGATCATAGGTAAAATTTACTAAGTTCCACCAGGACTGGAATTCTTTTTCAAAATCAGTGGCACTGTCCCAGACTATTTTTCGAATTTCAGTGGGAAAAGTGCCTTCCTCACCTTCTCTTATAATTAAAGCAGCAACTGACTGCATCCACAACTGGGCCTGGATACAACTGAGAGCCAAAGAAATGTTATTTTGAGTAGCACCAAGTGCATCGATTATCAATTTGTGGTCATTTACGTTTACCTTTTCCCAACTTGGTAATATGTTTGATAACAACCATTGTTGGGTCCCCAAAGCTGTTAAGGCTGTTCATAGGGGCCGTTGTAATTTGGTTACATCTCCAGCTGTGGTAGCCAATTTATTCATTAGTACTTCTGAATCGATGCTATTCAAAATTCCCAATCCTGTTCCCACAACACTGGTTATGTCTCTTGCCATTCGTTTTTTAGCAGGATTTCGTTTCCGCAGCCAGGTTGTCCATCCCTCAAAAGAAGTCTGTAGAAAGGGTGAACAAACTGGTTGGACTTCTGAGACATTATTTTGCATCAATAATTTGATTTGTTTGAGAGACCATGCCGGATTAAACAATATTTGTTGTTAGCCAGTTTTTTCTAATTACATAAGGTCCAAATTGAAAAATCGTAGGGCTTAGCGCAACCGGTGGTTGGGTAGTAGGTGTTACAACATTAACATCAAGTTCTCCCCAGTATTTTGTATCATTTTTTCCACACATGATTTTATAGGAAAATTGTACAGCAGATAGGTTTAGCCAACAGTCTTGCTTTTGGGTTTTGCAATATAAAGTCCGGCCATGAGATCCTATGCCATAACTGTATGCAGGTTCGGTGAGGGATCCAGTTGCTAATTTACAAGTTATTGCGACATCATCACGTTGTGTCACCATGAAAGGAGGAAAAACCTTGGTTTGTCATCCAACACTAAAGGGGGTGCTTCTTCATGTCCCTTGGTGTTCTTCTGTGAAAAGTAAACACAAACAGAGTCTGCCTCCAGGAGGCAGGAGATTAAAATGATGGAACTATCCAGTGTGTAGCGTGGACTGGAATTCTGTTAACTTCCCAATCATTTTGCTGCTGAAAAGGAGGCCACTCTGTACCTCCTTTAAACACAGCATAGGAGTCAGTGTAGATGTAAACAAGAGAGATATTCTGTACCTCAAGTTGGAAAACACTCCAAACAACTGTCAGCTCACTGGTCTGAGAGCTGCCTTCTCCCTCAGTAATAATTTGTTCACCAGCAGAAGTGGGGAGGGCTACTGCCCTGTATTTCCCCACCTTTCCCTCTCGTTTGGCAGAAGCATAAGTGAACCAAGAATTTGCTGATTGTTCAGGGGAGAAAGGAGTGGCTACTTTACTTACCAAGGCAGGTTTGTCATGGCTATTTGCCAAGCTCTCAGTTTCTTGTATTGCCAGATTTTTTACAGCTCTTTCTATCACTGAGAAGATGTTACAGTAATGTTTTATCTGGGCATACCACTTCCCAACTGAGGATCTCTGGGCCACCCCGTCAGGGGGAGGGGTCTCAATAGTGACTGTGATGTGTTTTCTCCAGAACACTAATAATTCTAGAGCCTGTTGGATATCTTTCCTGGATTCAGGCAATTTAATTTGATCCAGGGAGGTTAGAATATCAGGTGGAATACATGTCATACTTCCTTTCCACCAAATTCCCAAAAACTTCACCTCCTGAGAAGGTTTTTGAATTTTCTCTGAGGAAATTTGCAAATCAGGGTTTTCCAAATGAGAGATTATTTTTTGTTGGGTATCCCCCACTACTTTTATTTCATCCCCTCCCACCAGAATATCATCAATGTATTGATAGACAGCTGTATTGTCAGGTTTGGGTATCTTTTCTAATTCCTGGGCTAAAGTGTGGTGGGCCGAAGTGGGGGAATGTTCAGACCCTTGGGAAAGCCCAGTGCAGGTGTACTGCTTTGGCTCAACTCCCAGAGCCTGTGCAGGAGATTGATTTGGTGCATTGTTCAGAACCTGTGGAGAAGTTTGCTTGGGGGGTGCATCACTGATATAATCATATTCTATTTTAATCACAGGTTTCAAGTTGGAGCAGCAGTGTTCCCCACAATTTTTCATCAAAATTGGGTCTTTTGGAGAGTACATTGGATTAATGTGAACAGCTTCCTTCTCCTGTGTTCCTTTTGGTGAATCAGCATGCTTTGAATTTTCGTCCCATTCTTCTCTTAAGGCAGCTTTTAACAAATTATTTTCATCTCGCAACAAATGGTTCTCATTCCTTTCTTGATCTAATTGTTTTTGCAAAATTTGAACAAGATTTTGTAGAGTCTATAACTGTTCTTTACTCATTTCTTCACTCAGAGCGAGTTTCTATAGCTGCCGTAAGACAAGCTCCTAAAACCGAGCAGAGTATGGTTTTATCTTTGCCCAGTTTGAACTTTGACTCATGTTGCAGAGAATATATTCTATCAATCACATTCTCCAGATTAAACCAATTATTGTTCACCCATTCCTCCCCACCTTGGGATGGTCTGGTGCTATACTTAGCTAATAGAGCATAAAATGCAGTTTTATCTGTTACAGTGGAATTCTCAGTCATTTTGTGAAGGGATAAGTAAAAACCACAACAGGGAGGTCTATTGCTTAAGTTACCACACACAACGAAACAGCTTTCGCTGTGTGCCCCCCTTCGCTTCCCTGTGTGGGTGAAGAGACCAAACTACTTGGGAGGTACTCCTTAGTTACAAAACACCAGGTTGTCTCTTCACTGCACCAAGTAGTCAAACATCATAAAAAACAACAACAACAACAACAACAACAGTGTCGCGCCTTTTGCACCAGTAGATCTTTTGTGAAATTCTGACGACAGAACCCTCAAGTGAGTCTGGGGATGCTCCACACCAAGGTGTCTGCAGTCTGCGGGAAATCAGAAAAACCCCCCTTGCTTTCTAGACAGGCTCACCCATTCAAGGTGGCCAGCTAGGTGCGGCTGGAGTAAGACTTCCTTCCCCTGATACAGACTACAGACAACCTTGCATCCCTTCTGTCTGCCAGAAAATCCTGTCCGTGACGCCAATTTAATGTCACGATCCGCTATTAATGCAGAGCGGGGGTCGTGATGGTTCTTTTGATCTCAAAGGTGCAAACAGGCAAAATGCAGGGGACAAAATCAGTTTATTCAACAACAGAAAATCAGTTTAATCAACAACAGCAATGCATTTCATCAAATGCCAACAATTCAGTTACGGTAAAGGGGAGAGGTATAGGATAGGGAAAGGGGAAGGAAAGGAAGGGATGGGAGAATAGCTACCAACAGATGAGACGGGCGTCCTCACGGGTCATCCGATAGACAAGTCCTCGTCCGTGGGGAGATCTCAGGGGTCTTCATCAGTGGAGAGATCTCAAAGGGTTCTTTCCAGAGGGTTGCTCTTTTATAGTCCTTCTCCAAAGCGAGTGGCCTTTAGCCGAAAGGTGGGAAGATTTATGGACCATTGTGTGGTGCTGCAGGAAACAGGTACGGACAAGCAGTCCTCAGTTGATGCAACACAGTCTCTGGTTGGTGCCACGACAGCACGGTCCAGTGAACACAATACACCAGCACACAGTCATGAGCATCCACCTGGCCCGGCCAGTAAACCATTGTTCGGAGTCAGCCTGGGTGGGGGTCCTCGAGGTCTCCTTGCGACGGTCGGGAGGCAAAATCGAGGGGAACTTCGGACCGACCCTTACACCACCCCGTGACTCACGATCGTCATCAAGAGCGCCCTTTTGTAGAGTTGTAGTGAAGTCTTCAGTTGTGGTGTCTTCAGGACTCGTCCCAGTTGGTAGCATATCCCGGAAAACAGAGACAGGAAAGTAGGAAAAAGATAAGGGACAGGATAAGGAAAAGGAGAAAAGGGAAAACAAAACAGATTGATTGCTGTTCAATTCTTTAAAATTTTTTTTTTCAATTTTGATTAGAAATAAATCAATTTTTAAAGCAAGTTTTTGATTAAACAATTCTAATTGAAATTAGAAGATAAAAAAGAAAAAAAAGAAAATATTCATTTTTTATTTTATTTGGAACCTTGTGTCAATAACCCTGGGGATGTCAACAGTAGCCGATCTGGGTATATCTGTCACAGATGCCAATTGTGTTAATCGTTTCGTTATTCTCCAAGTCATGATGTATAGAATTGCTGACAAAACAAAACCAATTAAAACTAAAATCAAAAGAACAATGGTGGGATGACACAATTTGTTCAGGACACCTGTAGCAGTAGGTGACCACCCAAATAGAGTATCCCACCACCTGTGTTCAGCATCTGTCTTTACTCTTTCTAAAACACGATGTATTTTTTCCACATTGTGATGAACGGCTATTAGAGTTTTCTGTCCGTTTTTCTTGATCTTCTCCAAAATTTCGATCAGATCTTGGTGGAGCAACAATTGCTTCACCAGAGAGAGGTTCATTCCAATTGGAGTGGGCAATAGATGGTGGATCAGTGTGTAATTTGACTGCAAAAGATGGTGAGAAGTAACTGGGGCTACATAGGAAAAATCACATCCTGAAATCCTAGTAAAGTTGCAGACACAAAAGTTTGAATGATTTTTAGTATTCAGTACCAAATTTTCTATAAAAACACTATCACAAGCAGTTCTAAAGCATGCACATCCATTGCCTATATATACTAATACAGTTTCAGGAATCTCATTTGGATGGATTTCAAAGTTACAAACATTCTGTTCTGTGTCCAAGCAGATATCTTGAGCTCTGATTGCATTACTTTCACAGATAAACCCTTGTTGTTCCCGGACAATGCAAGTTTCCAAATTGACAGTTTGCCACCTCCCACCAATTTGACGGGCCCATTCCCTATGCTCGAAAGGATAGAGAATAGCTCCGTCATGATTCAACCCTAATGCAATGATGGGGAATATTGAATGCACTGAAGCATTACGAATCGTCAGTACAAAGGCTGTGGCAGTGTTTGTGCTGTGATCATAGGTAAAATTTACTAAGTTCCACCAGGACTGGAATTCTTTTTCAAAATCAGTGGCACTGTCCCAGACTATTTTTCGAATTTCAGTGGGAAAAGTGCCTTCCTCACCTTCTCTTATAATTAAAGCAGCAACTGACTGCATCCACAACTGGGCCTGGATACAACTGAGAGCCAAAGAAATGTTATTTTGAGTAGCACCAAGTGCATCGATTATCAATTTGTGGTCATTTACGTTTACCTTTTCCCAACTTGGTAATATGTTTGATAACAACCATTGTTGGGTCCCCAAAGCTGTTAAGGCTGTTCATAGGGGCCGTTGTAATTTGGTTACATCTCCAGCTGTGGTAGCCAATTTATTCATTAGTACTTCTGAATCGATGCTATTCAAAATTCCCAATCCTGTTCCCACAACACTGGTTATGTCTCTTGCCATTCGTTTTTTAGCAGGATTTCGTTTCCGCAGCCAGGTTGTCCATCCCTCAAAAGAAGTCTGTAGAAAGGGTGAACAAACTGGTTGGACTTCTGAGACATTATTTTGCATCAATAATTTGATTTGTTTGAGAGACCATGCCGGATTAAACAATATTTGTTGTTAGCCAGTTTTTTCTAATTACATAAGGTCCAAATTGAAAAATCGTAGGGCTTAGCGCAACCGGTGGTTGGGTAGTAGGTGTTACAACATTAACATCAAGTTCTCCCCAGTATTTTGTATCATTTTTTCCACACATGATTTTATAGGAAAATTGTACAGCAGATAGGTTTAGCCAACAGTCTTGCTTTTGGGTTTTGCAATATAAAGTCCGGCCATGAGATCCTATGCCATAACTGTATGCAGGTTCGGTGAGGGATCCAGTTGCTAATTTACAAGTTATTGCGACATCATCACGTTGTGTCACCATGAAAGGAGGAAAAACCTTGGTTTGTCATCCAACACTAAAGGGGGTGCTTCTTCATGTCCCTTGGTGTTCTTCTGTGAAAAGTAAACACAAACAGAGTCTGCCTCCAGGAGGCAGGAGATTAAAATGATGGAACTATCCAGTGTGTAGCGTGGACTGGAATTCTGTTAACTTCCCAATCATTTTGCTGCTGAAAAGGAGGCCACTCTGTACCTCCTTTAAACACAGCATAGGAGTCAGTGTAGATGTAAACAAGAGAGATATTCTGTACCTCAAGTTGGAAAACACTCCAAACAACTGTCAGCTCACTGGTCTGAGAGCTGCCTTCTCCCTCAGTAATAATTTGTTCACCAGCAGAAGTGGGGAGGGCTACTGCCCTGTATTTCCCCACCTTTCCCTCTCGTTTGGCAGAAGCATAAGTGAACCAAGAATTTGCTGATTGTTCAGGGGAGAAAGGAGTGGCTACTTTACTTACCAAGGCAGGTTTGTCATGGCTATTTGCCAAGCTCTCAGTTTCTTGTATTGCCAGATTTTTTACAGCTCTTTCTATCACTGAGAAGATGTTACAGTAATGTTTTATCTGGGCATACCACTTCCCAACTGAGGATCTCTGGGCCACCCCGTCAGGGGGAGGGGTCTCAATAGTGACTGTGATGTGTTTTCTCCAGAACACTAATAATTCTAGAGCCTGTTGGATATCTTTCCTGGATTCAGGCAATTTAATTTGATCCAGGGAGGTTAGAATATCAGGTGGAATACATGTCATACTTCCTTTCCACCAAATTCCCAAAAACTTCACCTCCTGAGAAGGTTTTTGAATTTTCTCTGAGGAAATTTGCAAATCAGGGTTTTCCAAATGAGAGATTATTTTTTGTTGGGTATCCCCCACTACTTTTATTTCATCCCCTCCCACCAGAATATCATCAATGTATTGATAGACAGCTGTATTGTCAGGTTTGGGTATCTTTTCTAATTCCTGGGCTAAAGTGTGGTGGGCCGAAGTGGGGGAATGTTCAGACCCTTGGGAAAGCCCAGTGCAGGTGTACTGCTTTGGCTCAACTCCCAGAGCCTGTGCAGGAGATTGATTTGGTGCATTGTTCAGAACCTGTGGAGAAGTTTGCTTGGGGGGTGCATCACTGATATAATCATATTCTATTTTAATCACAGGTTTCAAGTTGGAGCAGCAGTGTTCCCCACAATTTTTCATCAAAATTGGGTCTTTTGGAGAGTACATTGGATTAATGTGAACAGCTTCCTTCTCCTGTGTTCCTTTTGGTGAATCAGCATGCTTTGAATTTTCGTCCCATTCTTCTCTTAAGGCAGCTTTTAACAAATTATTTTCATCTCGCAACAAATGGTTCTCATTCCTTTCTTGATCTAATTGTTTTTGCAAAATTTGAACAAGATTTTGTAGAGTCTATAACTGTTCTTTACTCATTTCTTCACTCAGAGCGAGTTTCTATAGCTGCCGTAAGACAAGCTCCTAAAACCGAGCAGAGTATGGTTTTATCTTTGCCCAGTTTGAACTTTGACTCATGTTGCAGAGAATATATTCTATCAATCACATTCTCCAGATTAAACCAATTATTGTTCACCCATTCCTCCCCACCTTGGGATGGTCTGGTGCTATACTTAGCTAATAGAGCATAAAATGCAGTTTTATCTGTTACAGTGGAATTCTCAGTCATTTTGTGAAGGGATAAGTAAAAACCACAACAGGGAGGTCTATTGCTTAAGTTACCACACACAACGAAACAGCTTTCGCTGTGTGCCCCCCTTCGCTTCCCTGTGTGGGTGAAGAGACCAAACTACTTGGGAGGTACTCCTTAGTTACAAAACACCAGGTTGTCTCTTCACTGCACCAAGTAGTCAAACATCATAAAAAACAACAACAACAACAACAACAACAGTGTCGCGCCTTTTGCACCAGTAGATCTTTTGTGAAATTCTGACGACAGAACCCTCAAGTGAGTCTGGGGATGCTCCACACCAAGGTGTCTGCAGTCTGCGGGAAATCAGAAAAACCCCCCTTGCTTTCTAGACAGGCTCACCCATTCAAGGTGGCCAGCTAGGTGCGGCTGGAGTAAGACTTCCTTCCCCTGATACAGACTACAGACAACCTTGCATCCCTTCTGTCTGCCAGAAAATCCTGTCCGTGACGCCAATTTAATGTCACGATCCGCTATTAATGCAGAGCGGGGGTCGTGATGGTTCTTTTGATCTCAAAGGTGCAAACAGGCAAAATGCAGGGGACAAAATCAGTTTATTCAACAACAGAAAATCAGTTTAATCAACAACAGCAATGCATTTCATCAAATGCCAACAATTCAGTTACGGTAAAGGGGAGAGGTATAGGATAGGGAAAGGGGAAGGAAAGGAAGGGATGGGAGAATAGCTACCAACAGATGAGACGGGCGTCCTCACGGGTCATCCGATAGACAAGTCCTCGTCCGTGGGGAGATCTCAGGGGTCTTCATCAGTGGAGAGATCTCAAAGGGTTCTTTCCAGAGGGTTGCTCTTTTATAGTCCTTCTCCAAAGCGAGTGGCCTTTAGCCGAAAGGTGGGAAGATTTATGGACCATTGTGTGGTGCTGCAGGAGACAGGTACGGACAAGCAGTCCTCAGTTGATGCAACACAGTCTCTGGTTGGTGCCACGACAGCACGGTCCAGTGAACACAATACACCAGCACACAGTCATGAGCATCCACCTGGCCCGGCCAGTAAACCATTGTTCGGAGTCAGCCTGGGTGGGGGTCCTCGAGGTCTCCTTGCGACGGTCGGGAGGCAAAATCGAGGGGAACTTCGGACCGACCCTTACAACCTTGAGTGCATTTGGTTTTGGGGAAAGCTTTTAGTTCTGCACCAGGCTGCTCCACTTTGCTTAGGGGAAGAGAAACATCCAGAGCTTCAATATTCTGCAGAGCAATAGAAAGTGACTACAGGGGAAAATCTTGCTCATATGACGTGGATTTTCCTGTCACCTTTCTCAATTTACTAACATACTCTTGGAATAAGAAATAGAGAGGATAAGTCATATCCCTGAATGCTTGGTTCCTGTATTTTCTGAATGACAGAATAGTTGAGGTTGAAAGGGACATTTGGAGATCACCTGGTCCAATGCCCTACTCAAAGTAGGGTTAACTAGGGCAAGCTGCCCAGGACCATGTCCAGTCAAGTTTTGAATATCTCCAAGGATAGAAACTCCACAACCTCTGTGAGCATCCTGTGCCAGTATTTAACCACTTTCACAGTAAGAAAAGTTTTATGTTTAAATGCAATTTTCTGTTTTTCAATTTGTGGGTCATTGTTGCCCTGGTGTTTTTTGCCTTCTGATGTTGATACGTTCTTGTTACACTTTCTCACACTCTTCTTGTAAATAAGGATTGTTTGCATTCCTCTTTGGAGGAAGAGAGCACTGATTGACATTGTGATGAGCCAGTGGAGTCAGAGGTCTTTGCATCACTGTCCAATCCGTGCTCATTGTTAGATTTCCATAAATAGTCCTGTCATGTAAATAAAATCCTTCTTTCCTGCTCAACCAACTTGGAGTCAGGTGTGTGTCTGTCTCCCTCTCTTTCTATGTGTGTCACAACGACCACAGGTCATCACTAGCAACACTGAGAAGTCTGGTTTCATCTTCTTGAGTCACTGCCATGAGAGAAAAGACTGATAAGAACCCCCTGAGCCTTCTCTTCTCCAGGATAAACAATTCCAGCTTTCAGTCTGTACCTGTATGTCAGGTGCTTCAGTCCTTTAATCATCTCAGTGAAACTTCACTGGACTCCCTCCAGTATGCCCATGTCTTTCTTGTATTGTGGAACCCAGAAGTGGACACAGCACTCCAGATGTGTCTCATCAGTGCCAAAATGGTGAGAGGAGAGGAAGGATCACCTCCCTCAATCTGCTAGCAGCAGTCTTCCTAATGCAGCCCAGGATATTTTTGGCCTTTGCTGCAAGGGCACATGGCTGGCTCATGTTCCATTGTCCACCAGGACTTTCAGGTCCTTCTCTGCCAAGCTGCTTTCCAGATAGTTCGATCCAGCCCACACTGGCATATGGGGTTATTCCTTCTCAGATGTATAACTTCATATTTCCCTTTGTTAAACTTCATGACATTCCTATTAGTCCATTCGTCCAGCCTGTTAAGGTCCTTCTGAATGGTACCATAACCATCTAGTGCATCAACTACTCCTTATGGGTTTGTGTTACCTGTGAACTTTCTGAGGCAATGCTGCTCCACTGTCCAAGGCATAGATATTCAACAGCACTTGTGGCAGGGCAAAACCCTAGAGTACACCACCAGTGACTGATCTCCAGATAGACTCTGTGCCACTGATCACAACCCCTTGAACCCAGCAGTTCAGCCAGTTTTCAATACACCTAGTCTGTTGTATTGGGTTTTCACAACAAAGATTTGGTAGTGGGGACTACAGAGGTGGCTTCTGTGAGAAGATACTAGAAGCTTCCATGTCTAAAAGAGCCAATTCCAGCTGGCTCCCAGTTGGACCCACCACTGGCCAAGGTTGAGATAATTAGCAACAGTGGTAGTGCCTCTGTGATAATATATTTAAGAAGGGAAAAAAACTGCTGTGCAACAGCAACCAGAAAAGAGAGTAGTGAAAATATGTGAGAGAAACAGCTCTGTGGACACCAAGGTCAATGAAGAAGGAGGGGCAGGAGGTGCTCCAGGTGCCAGAGGTGTCCCCCTGCAGCCCATGGAGGTCCAAGGTGGAGGAGATATCCACCTGTAGCCCATGGAGGACCCCACACCAGAGCAGGTGGATGTGCCCAAAGGCGGCTATGACCCATAGGAAGTCTATGCTGGAGCAGAGTCCTGGCAGGACCTGTGATCCTGTGGAGAAAGAAGCCCACACTGGAAAAGGTTTGCTGGCAGGACTTCTGACCCCATGGGGGCCCCACGTTGGAGAAGCCTGTTGCTGAAAGACTGCACCCCATGGAAAGGACCCATGCTGACACCAGTTCATGAAGAACTGTAGCTCATAGGAAGGATCCATGTTGGAGTGTTGGAGTCTGTAATCAAGGGTCTCTCTGAATTCTTCAGAGAGAAATCAGAGTGTAGGGATTGAATTAAAGCCTTTGGATGGATTGAAGTATATTAAGCCACTCACACATAAAGTAGAGGTATAAGTTTAAATTTTAGAATAAGCAAGTAAGTAAGTAAGAATAAGTTTTAAGTGCTTTTAGAGAGTAAAGGTCTCAGATAACAGAGTAGAAGCATGAGTTCTAGTGAAGGTTGAAAAATATAGTCCTAGATACTAGTGTTTCCATGGACGCTCCAGGAACATAGTTTTAGACATAATAAAACTATAGTAAGAATATTGCTTACATTTTTTAGATAGAACAAGATAGACCATATGCATAGTTTATATGTAACCTGGCGTTCTAAGAAACTAGAATTCTAATAGTTTAAGAAGTAGTGGTTCGAGTTTGTGTCTTTAGCTTGTTGGGAAGTTTGTATATAATAATCTATGCATTGGGGAGAGCTTCGCCTTTTTTGCCTTTTGCTTTTTGCCTTTTGCTATTGTTCCTGCTCTCTTGCTTCTCTCCTCACTGCCATCATCATCACCCAAAGAAGTTAGGAGCTGCCGCAGCAACATCAACCCTGCTGGGACCTTCAGGAGCAGTTTCTGCTTCTATTTGAGACTCTATACCAAAACTTTAGCATGGACTTTAATGCTTGTGACTCTTTGCCTTTTGAGACCGATGTGCCTTTGCAATAAACAACTTTATAGCAACTATTAGCTGCTCGGCTCTTTAAAGAAAATAACCACAACCCAACAAATGATGCCCCGAGCAGCGGAGAAATAATCTATATTGGAGAAGTTAATGGAAGACTCTCTCCCACGGGAGTGACCACATACTGTGTTTTGGTTTGAAAGACAGGTATCTGCCAAGGAAGATGGGAAATTCCCTTGGAATAGAAAATGTGACCCCCCCCCTCCCCTCCAAATTATTATAACTTTGAAATTAAGGGGCTTTCAGACAAAGACATGGGAAAAATGAAGAACAGTTTTTTACTAGTATGTATATGTATAACAAGGCAAACAAACAACGACAGCAGCCACAACAAACAAAACCACAAACCCAGTAACAGCCTTCTCTTGACTGCAGGCACTTCCCCTTCAGTGCAATTACAGTCACAGCTGGCAGGGGCGTTGGTGGCTCCCGGCTGGGCAGGGCAGATGTGATGATTCCCCCTGCAGCTGCATGGGTCGCTGTGGTGTGAGCTCAGCTGCCTTCTGGTTTCCTATACAACCTCACAGGGGCAGCCGATCTCAGTGCCCCTCCAGGTAGTGAAAGGAGCTGTAGCAGGAACCTCGGAGCAGTGGCTGGAATGGCAGAGACAGGCACAACCGGGAGTGGCAAACAAAAGGTAGCAGAAACTCCAGAGCCGTGCCTGAAGCTGCAGGGTGTCCAGGTGTTGGGTTACAGCGTAGCAAGAAGCTCTGAAGCAGTAGCAGAGAACAGCGGGGCTGGGCAGGGAATCGCTCCTTTGGATAGCTCACCGGCGATGGCTGGTCCCTGGGTCACGCTCTGGAGAGGGGGCAGCCCTGGGCAGGGGAGAGGGTGCTCCTGGGTCCTGCCACGGCAGGCACTGGCTCTGGGCTCCAAAGCAGAAGACAGAGAAGCAAGTCAGTAAGCCCAGTCACAGTGTTAAAGGAAAAAAAAAAGAAACAGGCTGTTAGGGGTTGAATGCTTCCCTTTTCTTTATGTGGAATTTCTCCCATTGTTATGCTAAGTACTTGTGGCTGCACCTTAAAACGATAGATAATGTTCTCTCCTAGGGGGGTGGGGGGAGGGAGAGGGGGAGAACCGGAAAAGGAAAGGTAAGACGCGGGTCAGGAGCGGGCGGAATATCTCGCTTGGCTCGTGGAGTGGGAGGACGGCCCGGGCTCTGATCTGGCATCTCCCCTGCCATCCCAGCACTGAGATCCATGCTCCCTGCCATTGGACATCACTCTGCTGCTCTCGCACCTCACCCTACTACCTCCGGACACTCTGCTGAGTGTCAGGACCGACACCATGAGGGGGAGTCACTTTCCTCATCCCTCTCACCCCTGGGCCGCGGCCGCCATCACTCCAGCCCTCTTCAACTGCGCGGGACCTGCCCTGCCCCCAGCACTGGTAACTAAGCGCAGGGAGACGGCCTGTGGCCAAAAGGGACTGGAGCTGAGCTATACTGTTCTGTTCTGTTGTCAATTTTTATAGCTGTTGTTGTTTTTCTGCCTTTTTAGATATCAGTAAAGAACTGTTACCCTTATCCCCACATCTCCTGCCTGAAGGCCTCTGATTTAAACCTAAAATAATTAAAAGGGAGGGGTGTTGCACTCTGCATCGCAGGAAAGGGGCTCTTGCCTTTCCTTAGACCATACCTGTCTTTCAAACCAAGACAGATTTTGGCGCCCGGAACGTGGGGCATTGCCTGAGGGCATCGAGAGAGGGGTAGAAAAGGGGATAACAGTTCTTGAATTACCCAAGCTTGTGGTAGGTGACACCATGCTGTCCAACTTACCCTGGATTGGCCTCCATGTGGTCACTGCTATATCTCTCCCATTTGCAAGCCCTTTTTTAAACATGAGTCTCATAACCAAGGTTACTGTGGCTATTATCCGGTTCATTTTGTGGGTTGATCAGTTGAGGAATTCATGGATTTTTAATTTTCTCTGGAAGATAGCCACATGGATTCAGAGCTATTGCACTCTGTGTATGTGATTCTGGGGCTACTTCAATAATGGTACTTACTGTGAGGAAGTGGAAGCAGGTGAAATCTTCTCCCAACCCATCACACGGTTTTTGAAGTTCACCCCACCAGTCTTCAAGGGGTTCAAAATCCGCTTTAAATGCTAATGACATTATACTGTGGCTAGTGTTGCATATATCCCTGTTAAACCTGTTCTAACATGCAGAGATAAGGGGATATTGACTTGGATAACAACCCTGATACCTACCCCAGTGATTAGTGAGGTTACCCCAGAGCCTGATCCTGTCCCAGAGACTAGGGATGTTACCCCAGAGCCTGACCCTGTCCCAGAGACTAGAGAGGTTACCCCAGAGCCTGACCCTGTTCCAGAGACTAGGGATATTACCCCAGAGTTTGACCCTGCCCCACAGGCCACCTCGGAAAGGAACCACCCAGAATGGGTGGGGGTGCTAGCGAAGGAGATACGTGAGATGGGCCAGATGCTGAAGGAGTACCTCTCCCCAGCTGGTGAGAAACCCTCCCCCTGCCTTAAAGAGGGAGACTCTGATGGTGCAGCAGTGGGACCCACAGACGTTACATCTGTCCAGGTTCCAGCTGAACTGCAAGGGCACTCAGCAGCAGCAATTGCCCCTGTGGAAACTAGGAAGTTTAAGATGAAAACAAGGCACCTAGATAATAAGGGTCAGGAAGGGGGCCCCTCACAACCAGCAGGGGAGCCAGAAGTTGAGATCATCACCTAGTCCCTGTCATACGAGAGTCTCCGTAACCTGCGAAAAGACATTGTACGATGGGGCCGTGAACTTTTACAACCTGGTTACTGCAGGTCTGGGACCTTATGGGTACAGGTGTGCAACTGGATGGTACTGAGGCAAGGAATTTGGGAACCTTGACCCAGGACTCAGGTGTGGACCAAGTATTTGTAAGGGAGACAGGTCTCCTTTCCCTCTGGGAGCGACTTTTAATGAGTGTGAGAGAGAGATTTGTCCACAGGGAAAGAATGCAGGAGTACCACCAGAGAACACGTTGGAATACCCTTGAAGAAGGGATCCAACAGCTGAGAGAAGTGGCAGTACTGGAGGTGCTCTTTGGGAGGGATGGACAGCATGACAATGACCCTGACAAGGTCGGGTGAACAGGGCAGATGTTGTGGAATCTGGCAAACCTGGGCCCATCTCAATATACTCCCTTTATTGCAATGTTTAATGCTGATACCAACCAAGTGACAGTGGGTTCTGTTGCCAACAGGATCAGGAATTTTTAGAGTATGATGGCTGGCCCGATGCAGGCTCATGTTTCTGCTGTGGCTAAGGACCTCAGAGAGGAGTTTAAGGAGGAGATGAAGGAGATAAGGGAAGAGGTGAGGAAAATCAGTGCAGCACCAGTGCGAGTCATGGACCCCAAAAATAGAGCCCAACGCCCCCCAGCTAGGGAGAGAGGGTACACCCCACGTGCTGACCTGTGTTTTTTTCTACGTGACCACGGGGAAGACATGGGAAGTTGGGATGGGAAACCCACTTCTGTCCTGGCAGCACGGGTGCACCAACTCAGGGAGGGGAACACCAACAGAGGGAACTCCACTAAGGTGAAGGTAGCTTCAGCCTCCCATGACCAAGGTGCAGGGTATTACAGAAGGGAGGATGATCTGTCAGATCCCCTTGAAGGAACCTCCAGTATGTATGCCCAGGAGAGAAATAATAACCAGGGCAAGAGGGGCCCTGCCTCTAGCCAGGGAGAGGCACGGGAAAACCGGATCTTTTGGACGGTGTGGATCCGATGGCCTGGCACATCAGAGCCACAGGAACACAGTGCATTGGTTGACACTGGTTCACAGTGTACATTAATACCATCGGGACATGTCGGGAAGGAACCTGTTTCAATTGCTGGGGTTACGGGGGGATCTCAGGAATTGACTTTGCTGGAGGCTGAGGTGAGCCTGACTGGGAAAGAGTGGCAGAAACATCAAATTGTGATTGGCCCAGAGGCACCATGTATCCTAGGCATAGACTTCCTCAGGAATGGCTATTACAAAGACCCAAAGGGACTCAGGTGGGCTTTTGGAATACCTGCTGTGGCAGCAGATGGCATTAATCAGTTGAACACCCTGCCTGGGCTATCAGAAAACCCATCTGCAGTGGGACTCCTCAGGGTGAAAGAGCAACAGGTGCCAATTGCTACCTCAACAGTGCACCGTCGGCAGTACTGGACGAATCGAGATGCCATGATCCCCATACACAAGATGATCCGTGAGCTGGAGAGCCAAGGGGTGGTCAGCAAAACCCACTCACCCTTCAACAGCCCCATCTGGCCTGTGCGTAAATCTGAAGGAGAATGGAGATTAACTGTGGACTATCTTGCATTGAGTGAAGTGACTCCACCACTGAGCGCTGCTGTGCCGGACATGCTGGAACTCCAGTACGAGCTGGAGTCCAAGGCAGCAAAGTGGTACGCCACTATTGACATCGCCAATGCATTTTTCTCCATTCCTCTGGCAGTAGAGTGCAGGCCTCAGTTTGCTTTCACCTGGAGGGGTGTGCAATACACGTGGAACCGACTGCCCCAGGGGTGGAAACACAGCCCCACCATCTGTCATGGATTGATCCAGGCTACACTGGAGAAGGGTGGAGCTCCAGAACATCTGCAGTACATTGATGACATCATTGTGTGGGGGGACACGACAATGGAGGTATTTCAGAAAGGAGAAAAGGTCATTCCGATTCTGCTGGGAGCTGGCTTCGCCATTAAAAAGAGCAAAGTCAAAGGGCCTGCCCAAGAGATCCAGTTCCTGGGAGTAAATTGGCAAGATGGATGGCGCCAGATTCCCAGTGAGGTCATCAATAAGATCACTGCAATGTCTCCACCAACCAGCAAGAAGGAAACACAAGCCTTCGTAGGTGCCATAGGCTTTTGGAGAATTCACATTCCTGAGTACAGCCAGATTGTGAGCCGTCTTTACCTGGTGACCCGCAAGAAGAACGATTTCCACTGGGGCCCTGAGCAGCAGCAAGCCTTCGCCCAGATCAAGCAGGAGATTGCTCATGCAGTAGCCCTTGGCCCAGTCAGGACGGGACCAGAGGTGAAGAACGTGCTCTACTCTGCAGCCGGGAACCATGGTCTGTCCTGGAGCCTGTGGCAGAAGGTGCCTGGTGAGACACGAGGCCGACCACTGGGATTCAGGAGTCGAACCTACAGAGGGTCTGAAGCCAACTATACTCCGACAGAGAGGGAGATTTTGGCCGCCTATGAAGGGGTTCAAGCTGCCTCAGAGGTGGTTGGCACAGAAACACAACTCCTCCTGGCACCCTGACTGCCAGTGCTGGGCTGGATGTTTAAAGGAAAGGTTCCCTCAACCCACCATGCCACTGACGCCACATGGAGTAAATGGATTGCCCTCATCACACAACGCGCCCATATTGGAAACCCGAATCGCCCTGGGATTTTGGAGATAATTACCAACTGGCCAGAAGGGGAAGACTTTGGCCTTGCCAGCGAAGAGGAACAGGAACAAGTGACCCGGGCCGAAGAAGCCCCACCGTATAACCAACTGCCAGCAGATGAAACATGCTATGCTCTTTTCACTGATGGTTCCTGCCGCATCATGGGGATGAACCGGAAGTGGAAAGCAGCCGTATGGAGCCCCACACGACAGGTTGCACGAGCTACTGAAGGAGAAGGTGGATCGAGTCAACTTGCTGAACTCAAAGCTGTTCAGCTGGCCCTGGACATTGCTGAAAGAGAGAAGTGGCCAAAACTCTACCTTTACACTGATTCATGGATGGTAGCCAATGCTCTGTGGGGTTGGCTGGAAAGGTGGAAAAAGGCTGCGTGGCAACATTCGGGAAAACCATTCTGGGCTGCCAATGAATGGAAAGACATTGCCACCCAGGTAGAGAAGCTGCCTGTGAAAGTCCGTCACGTAGATGCCCATGTCCCCGAGAGTCGGGCTAATGAGGAACACCGACACAATGAGCAGGTAGATCAGGCGGCACAGATAGAGGTGTCGAAGATAGATTTAGACTGGCAGCACAAGGGAGAGTTTTTTCTAGCTCGATGGGCCCATGATGCCTTAGGTCATCAGGGTAGAAATGACACCTATAAGTGGGCACGAGACCAAGCAGTAGATCTAACCATGGACAGTATTTCTCAAGTTATCCATGACTTTGAGATGTGTGCTGCCATCAAGCAAGCTAAGCGGGTGAAGCCCCTCTGGTATGGGGGGCGATGGTCCAAATATAAGTATGGGGAGGTGTCACGATCCGCTATTAATACAGGGCAGGGGTCGTGATGGTTCATTTGATCTCAGAGGTGCAAACAGGCAAATAGCAGGGGACAAAATCAGTTTATTCAACAACAGCAATGCATTTTTATTAAATGCCAACAACTCTGTTGCGCTAGAGAGGGGAGAGCTATAGGAAACAAAGTATAGAGATAAAAAGAGGGGGATGGGAAAATAGCTACCAATGAGATGAGACGGACGTCCTCATGGGCCAGCAAATAGACGAGTCTTCATCCGTGGGGAGATCTCAAGGGTCTTCTCCAGAGGGTCGCTCTTTTATAGTCCTTCTCCAAAGCGAGTGGCCTCTGGCCAAAAAGTGGGAAGATTTATGGGCCATTGTGTGGTGCTGCGGCAAACAGGTGCGGTCATGCAGTACATGCAGTCTCCAGTTGGTACAACACAATCTCTGGTTGGTGCCACAACAGCGCAGTCTGGTGAACACAATACACCAGCACACAGTCACTTGACAAACATCCATCTTGGCCAGGCCAGGAAACCATTGTTTGGAGTCAACCTGGAAGGGGGTCCTTGAGGTCTCCTTGCAACGGTTGAGAGGCAAAAAATGAGGGAAACTTTGGACCGACCCTTACAGCACCTGAAAGAAGAAGTGGCCCAGGCCATTGCTCTGGCATAGGGGCAGGGAAAATGTATTGGCTGTGTGCAACAGAGCATTGAGAAAGCCACTGGCCCAGGCAGCTGCTGCCATGTGGGTACAAGCTCTGCTGTCCAGGAGGGTCTCGTAGTGCAGGGGTTTGCAGATGGACACATAGCGGTTGTATCACATGATGGTCAGTAGATAGTGTCACAGTGCGAGCTGGCTTGTACTGGGCAGTTAATCTGGCCACGTATGGGAGAAGCAGCCATGCCTGATAGACAGGCCTCCAGAGAACAGAGGCAGGACAGAATTGGAGATAGACAAGGATGTGATCCAATGAGTCCCAACCTAAGCTGCAAAGAGCTATTGGTCAGAGAGCTGAGCAGCCTGAACTTTGAACCAATCACAGGTGCTTACCTGGGAACATTAAGAAAGGTATTTAAGGTGAAGTCAGAACAATAAAAGTGCTTTTTGTCACATGGATCATAGAGTGCTGTGTCTCTGTCTCAAGCACAGCGCCAGTCAAAGTTACAGATTGCACTCTGCTGAAATGAAGGACAGAAAGAAAAAGACATGTGCAGCACATCCTGAGTAGGAGATGGTCCTGGTGTCCCAGAGGGAATTGTGCATGGCTTTGGGGACAGTGGTGCAGATGGAGCCCAGATCGGTGAGGGCCAGGTTGAGCAGGAAGAAGAGCATGGGGGTGTGCAGGTGGTGGCCGCAGGCTATGGCACTGATGATGAAGCCGTTGCCCAGGAGGGCAGCCAGGGAGATGTCCAGGAAGAGGCAGAAGTGCAGGAGCTGCAGCTGCTGCATGTCTGCCAATGCCAGCAGGAAGAAATGACTGATGGAGCTGCTGTTGGACATTTATTCACTCTGGGAATTGTTTCCTGTTTAAAGAAGACATTGACAAGCTGGGACTGGATTCCTTGAGTCAATCCTATGCTATTTTCTTACAAATTTTTCTCAAAATTTCTTCTCTTTCTTTGTGGAAATTTCACCCACTTTTTTTTTTTTTTTGTTTAAATCTTTGACCTCGGGTTTCTGCTTTCTTTCAAGGGGCAGAAATCCTCTTTCAACATTGCTCTCATCCAGAACACTGGGGAGTCCAGAGGGAAAACACGGCTCCCTGTGCCCCAGTGCAGTCACACCTGCTGGTCCCACGTAAGTGCCCGTTGCTCATTACACCTCCCTGTGTTTCAAAATGATTGCACTTAAAATGCACTTGAAAAATAAAGTGGATTCTTTGAAACGTCTGGTTTTAAAGACAGTTCGTCTAAACTTCTCTCTTTCCCTGTGCAGCTGGACAGGGAGGGATATCCAGGGTTGATCTGGCTCTCTGCTGCCTGGAGCTGTTCCTCCCTATCCAAGGCTTGTCCCTGCCAGTACTCCCAAAGCCCAGCCCAGCCCTGGGGGCTCAGCTCTGCCCTGCAGACCCCTCCCAGTACAGGGCACTCCCCAGGGGCATCTCCCTGGCGGCAGGGACTTAAGGGCAGGTCAGATAAACAGAGATGCTGCAAGCCAAGGTGCTGCTGCTGCTGTCTGTAGACAGAGGAGGGTGAGGAGGCACTTTCTGAGGGAGATCTGGGGCAGATCTGCTGATCCCCACTGGGACAGTGCAGGAGTCTCAGTGACACAGACACACCTGACAGCCCCTTTCCCTTCCCTTTAGGAGAAAGCTGAGAGCAGCGTGGCCATGCAGCACCATCTCCACAGCAGAAGGAATCTGCCTTGATGGGGGTTGTTCCTTCCACCTCCAACTTCTTTCCTGAGAAGGCTAAGAGCTGCCCCTGACAGGTGGCACATCGTCTATCCTGGCCAAGAGCCCTCAGGACTGCAGGACCTGCTCTGCAGGACAGTCCTGGGCAGCCTTGGCTGCAGCCCCAGCTTCACCCCCTGCAACTGTACCTGACAGCAGGAGCCGTCCTATCCCTGTCCCTCTGACAGTGCCCAGGGCAGCTCTGCTTTGCAGCACATCCTCCTCCTCCTCCTCCTCCTCCTCCTCCTCCTCCTCCTCCGGCTCAGTGAAACTGGGAGAGTCCTCCTGACACATTACCCAGGCTGTGGGGAGTGCTGGCTCTAGGAGATCCCTCCAGGAGCACAGGGGACATTGCCCTGCATCCACAGACTCACCATGTCGAGGGCTGTGAAGATGTTTCCCCAAGTGCAGTCTCAGCTCAATGTCTTCCCAGTCCTGATTGCCTTGAGCCTGTCTCTGCCTGGCTCCTGTCCCCTCAGTGCCTGCAGGCAGTGCCCTCATTCCTGCTGGACTGAGAAAAGAGGTGCTCCTTAGGAGAAATGTCTTTTTGAAGCTCTTCTTCATTGCCAGGAGCTGCCACTGTGCCAGGAGCCTGACCCAGCTTAGCAGCACAGGCAAAGCACAAGGACTTTAATGACCCTCTCGGGGCTTTGGTGCTGTTTGCATCAGACTCAGTCCCCGAGAGAGAGTTCAAAAATCTCCTCAAAACTCCAAGTCAGATTCAAACTCGAAAGTTTCTTGGCGTTTTAATGGATTCCACTGAGGGTCACAACTGAGAAAGTGTCCTCAGGTTCCAGTTAGAGCAGAACACTGGAGGCACTGATGACAGGTGGGGTCAAACAAGGGAAAGGTGTCTCTGATGCTGAGCAAATCTGGATGTGTTTCAGGAATGCAAAGGGCCAAGGCCTGAGCCCCAGCCCCTGGCAAGGCAGATCCTGTCCCTCCCTCATTGCTCAGGGCTCTTCCCAGGGCACTGAGCTGTGGGGAGGTGCAGTGCCAAGGGCAGCACCATGGGGCTGCCCCTGCCAGGCTGCTGAGCAGGGACAAGGAGGCAATGAGGCCCCAGCACAGCAAGGACCACTTGTGTCCTCCTGGCCTCAGGCCCAGGTCCAGCCTGCATGGCCAAAGTGCTGCAGGAGTTGGCTCTGTCAGGGCCTTTCAGCTGCTGCCTATCCCTGTGCCCTCTCCAGCCCAGGCTGTCCTACCGTGTCCATGCCCTGTGCCTCTGTCCCTGCAGGCTGTCGTCATCCCCCGGCTGCCCCACCTCGCTGGCCCCTTCCTTTGCTGACAGCTCTGCGTCCTGGCTGCTACTACTAGGCCACACAAAACCTTGACATCAAAAAGGGTAATTCAATTTTTAGTGTGCCTGTGAACTTTTAGCAGAGGAACAAGGCCTGCAGGGCCTGCTTTCCCAGCAGGGACAGTTGGAAGACAAGAAGAAGACATCTGCCTCAAGGGTGCAGTGATAAAAAAACAATGACAGAACCTGGGAACTTAGAGTGGGTTTTATGGAAATGGGCAAATTGCAATATACATATAGTGACTGAATATAAGAAAAACACTTGTACAATATTGTATTCACATCAGGTTAGGAGTTATCCCACATTAGACCTGAGGTCTGAAAAAAATTATGCCCTCTTTAACACCAAATTAGTGTTAAGGAGTCTTAGTCTTATATTTGGAGATTTGGTGACAGCGAGGCCTGAGAACCAAAGATTCAACTGTGACACTATGGAACCTCAAGGAACAAAGGAGACTTTTGTCACTCTGGGTGCTCATGGAACCAAAGGTCCATTGTGACATTGCAGGGCCTCATGGAACAAAGGAAACTATTCTGAAACAGAATCACAAAATTAACTAGGTTGGAAAAGACCATCAAGTCCAACCTATGACCTAACATCAACTCATCAACTTAACCATGGCTCTGAGTGCCACATCCAGTCTTTTTCTAAATGCCTCTAGGAGTGGTGACTCCACCACCTCCCTGGGAAGAAGATTCAAGTGCCCAATCACTCTTTCAGTGAAGAATTTTTTCCTGATGTCAAACCTATTCTTCACCTGGCTGATCTTAAGTCTCTGTCCTCTCGTTCTGTTGGTGGTTGCCTGGGAGAAGAGACTAAACCCCACCTGACTACAACCTCTTTTCAGGTAGTTGTAGACAGTCTCACTGGAGACCATTGTAGGCATTGGGGTCATTGTAGCATGGCAGGGCCTCATGGAATCAAGGGGACCACAGTGACAGTGTGGGGCTCCATGGGACGAAGGGGATGTTCTGACACCATGGAACCAAGGAAACCTTTGTTGCAGTACAGGACGTCATGGAACCAAGGAGACCATTGTGACACAGCAGGGCATCATGGAACCATGGAATCCATGATGGCACTTTGAGGCCACATGGAACCAAAGGACCATTGTGTCACTGCAGGGCCTCATGGAACCAAGGGCACAAGAGTGACACTGTGAGCTCCAAAGGACCAAGGGGGCATTCTTACACAGCAGAACCCAGGAGACCATTGTGACACTGTGGGGCAACATGGAGGTGAGGGTTCATTGTGACAGAGCACGGCCTCATGAAACCATGGAGGCCATTTTTACAATTTGAGGCTTTGTGAAATCAAAGGGCCGTTTTGGCATTTCAGGGCATTTTGAAACCAAGGAGACCCTAGTGACACTGTGGGGCTCATTGGAACCAAGGGGCCATCTTGACACTGTAGGGTCTCATGGAATCAATGGTCTGTTGTGACACTGCAAGGCCTTATGGAATCATGGAGACTATTGTAACACTAGAGGTGATGCCTTGTGTGGGAATACAAGTAGAAAGCAGCACTGCGAGCACTGCTCAGCTTGTCACAACCGACATGGATGTGTTAGCCATAGTAGGCCACAAGTCTTGGTAAGAGTAAGTGGGATTTTGAAGAAGGAATGCAAAAGATAAGAAAGGGCTTGGTACAAGGTGCTTAGCTTGCAATATTATGGAATATCACGTGATGTATTGCATGTATCTGGTCAGCTTATAGCGAGGCATAGATTAAGCAATGTTATTTAGTTATGAGTAAGCAATATACCTTAGTTGTTGTAACTCACTAGATGTATTGAAAATGGTAGGTTCTGTGACCCCTGCAAGCCCTGTGGTCTGGTCCCTCTCCCCTCTGGCCATGCCTAGTTGGCCGAGATCCAATTTCCCCCCTCCCCCTTACAGACCCTAGAAAAAACCTATGCCCCCTGACCTCGCCCTCTTTTCACTCCTGGAGGACCACAAGAAATAAACCTCAGATTCTCCCCAGGGGGGGAAAGAGCCTCTTTTGTTATCTTTTATTCACATTCATGTAGCTGATCCCAGAGGCTTCATCCTAACATCTGAGCTAGTTGGGAACAAGGGTGAAGTCTCCCGGGACAAGCAACACTTAGTTACGTGAATATTATTGGTGTGCTATTTTTAGCAATAGCTGGAAAAGTATATAAACTTTGCTCTGTATATCAATAAACGGCTTCTTGGCTTCATTGCTTGATGCAAGCATATCATGAAGACCCCGCCTCTTCATTTCCACCACCGTCAAATGGTGCCCACCGTGTGAGGACTGCAACTTGCTCGACGGCAGAGTCCCCGTAGGATGAGACTCCGCTCAGAGAAGCAGGAGGGAGGATTTGCTCCGGAGAAGTGGGAGACGCTGGCCAGTGACAAGCAATCAAACCCCTCTGTAAAGAGATGAGCTACAGGGGCTGGTTCCCCTGAATTTTATTTTGCTACTGGGAAACATGGGACAGGCAATGTCCAGACAGGAAAAAGACCTTTTTGAACTTATGCAAAAGCTGTTACAATAGCACAGCAAATCTTTGCCTCCGAATCAGTTAAAGATCCTCTTGAAATGGACATCACTTAAACTGCCAGGGGTTCCCCAAACCACAATCTTTACGACAGATTTGTGGGATGAAGTGGGAGTGAAACTCTGGAATGCTGTAACTAAGGGAGACAAAGCAGCTGCAAACATGATTCCCTCTTACAGGGTTGTCTTTGAAACTTTAAAAGCCTATGAAAAATCCCAGGCAAAAGATAAGGAGGATGTTCCCTGCCCCCTTGCTGCAGAGACTCACAGCTCTTCGCAATCTGAAGAGACAGGAGAGACTGTTCCACCTCTCACTGTGCAACCCACGGCTCCCCCTCTCACAGCCCCCCCTCCACCAAACATCAGGGTGAGGAGCTTTTTGAAATCCATAGGGGCTTTCACTGATGGCTACTGTCCAGAGGACTGCGAAGAAGAAGGAGAGGAGGATCCCTTTGATCCTGGGGTTGCTGATCCTTATGACGAGCCCAATTTATTTCCCCCCGACCCTCATGACAACTGGGTCCGTTTAAAGCAACAGGCATTAATAGAGGGGGATCTGGACATTGCTGAAAATATTGTCGCTCCAGTCATTTACTCAGGAACACGAAAGCCCAATGGGAGCTGCTCTCTTTCCTAGAAATTAAAGAGCTCCGACGGGCACTCACTGACCATGGTATTAGCTCTCCGTTCTTTAAGAGCATTTTGGAGTCAGTGTTTGCTGCCCACACAATGACCCCGCATGATTTAAGAATGCTTGCTCGGTTTCTGCTAACACCCACTCAATTTGCTTTATGGGAAAAAAAGTAGGAAAGAGGTGTGCAAAACTTGCTTGTTACTTATGTGGGTCATGCTAATGCGGCTCTGGCAAACCTCACAATCAGACAACTTATGGGGACGGAGCCACACACAGATCCTGCTGCCCAAGCCCGAGACTGCCCAATAGAAGCCTTAGATGGAACCCGGGAAGCTGCTTGGCAGGCGTTCCTTAAGGTCCCTGATACTAAAAGACCTCAAAAAGCTTTTACATCCATCACTCATGAAGCACAAGAGCCATACATGCATTTTGTTGACCGCCTTAAGCAGGCACTAGAAAGCCAAATTGATAATTCAGAGACTCTTGAAATTTTACGTTTGAAACTTGCTGTTGAAAATGCTAATGCAGATTATAAAAAATTTCTTAAGTCTTTGCCAAATCAAAACCCAACCTTAACAGAAATGATTGAAGCATGTAATCGTATTGGGACATTAGAACATCAATATGAAACTATGGCCAAAGCTTTTGCTGCCATAAGAGGTCCCTCTGAGTCTGCAGAAGTCTGTTATGGGTGTGGCAAACCTGGCCACTTTAAGAAAGACTGCTTGACTCTGAAAGCAGACAAGTCAAAAGGACCTACTTTGTGCCCACGATGCAAAAAGGGATGGCACTTTGCTAACAAATGTTCTAAGTATGATTCTGAAGGTCGTCTGATCCAAGGAAACTGGTTCCAGAGCGCGGGACAGTGCCACCACACTCCGACACAAATACTTCATCTGCCTCTGCAGATGCCATCGCAAGTGCCACCACCGCAGGTGTCCTACACAGCGTCTCCTCAAGTCTTCGCCCAGCAACTACAGGCAGTGCCAGAATGGACTCGGCAACCTCAGACACAGTAACGTTACCTGATTCTTCTATTTACTTACTCCCTACAGGAATCCTCAGATCACTGAGGCCACAAATAAGTGCTTTGTTAATAGGACATTCCTCATCCAACCTTGCAGGACTTTTTGTCCTCCCTGAAGTAATAGACTTTGACTCTATTAAGGAAATAAAAATCATGGCATGGACACCCTTTCCCCCTGTACTGTCCCTAAGGGAACCCGCATTGCACAGTTGATTCCCTTCCCACAAAATTCAATGCCTGTTACAGGGGAACAACAAGAGAGGGTGGGAGAATCTAGTTTTACAGAAACCCCCCAAATATTATGGGTAAAGACAATTTCTGATAAGCATCCTACTTGAAAATGCACCCTGTTACTACAGGGACAACTAATAACACTCACTGGTATCATAGATACCAGGGCTGACATTACTGTCATTTCTCAAGCTAAATGGCCTCCTAATTGGGCCCTCACTGAGGTACCCCAAGCTCTCACTGGAATTGGGGGAAGCAGTCTAAGCTTTCAAAGCCAAAATCTCATTCAAATAACAGGACCAGAAGGCCTCACAGCCTCTGTTAGGCCATTTGTTTTGCCTGTACCCATGGTGTTATGGGGACGTGATGTACTTTCTCAATGGGGTTTCAAAATCCAGTCTGATTTTTAGTGGAGGCCATTGAAATGTGCAACACCCTGAAACTAACCTGGAAAACCACGACACCTATCTGGGTGAATCACTGGCCCCTGCCACTGGATAAATTGCATGCGCTCACTGACCTTGTCCAAGAACAACTTCAAAAGGGACACATAGTCCCCTCCACCAGTCCTTGGAATTCTCCTGTGTTTGTAATTTAAAAACAATCTGGCAAGTGGCGTTTGCTCCAAGACCTCCGCAAAATTAATTCAGTGATGGAGAACATGGGGGCTTTACAGCCCTGGCTCCCATCTCCTACCATGATCCCTCGCAATTAGGATTTGACAGTCATTGATTTAAAAGATTGCTTTTTTGACATTCCTTTGCATGCTGATGATGCTCCTAAATTTGCCTTTTCTGTATCTAGCACCCTTGCAGCGATACCACTGGGTTGTGCTTCCGCAGAGAATGAAAAACAGCCCTACTATTTGCCAGTGGTTTGTTGCAAAGGTCCTCAGTCCCGTTCGCCAGAAAGTGCCTGCTGCCTTGTTGTATCATTACATGGATGACATCCTAATTGCAGCAGAAAAACAGGAAGTAATGGAGGAAACCTTAGCCCTTGTCATTGCTGCTGTAACTGAGGCAGGGCTTAGCCTTGCCTCAGAAAAAATACAACAACTACCTCCTTGGAAATATCTCAGTTGGCGCATTAGGACCCAGTCCATTTCTCCTCAGCCTGTGCAAATTCACACAGATATTCGTACTTTGCATGATGCTCAAAAACTTTTAGGGACAGTTAATTTGGCCCGTCCCTTATTGGGAATTTCAAACACAGACCTAAGTCCCTTGTTTTATCTGTTAAAAGGGGATCCAAATCTCCTGTCCCCTCATCAGCTCACACCAGATGCTTGCCAAGCACTGCAAGAGGTAGCTGATGCTATCTCAATCAGGCAAGCTACCCTATGAGCCCCTGACCTGCCTTTCTCTTTAATTATACTAAATCCAGATAAGCAACCTCATGCTTTGATTTTTCAATGGGATCCTAAAGCGCCAGACCCACTGTTAATTATTGAGTGGATTTTTCTGTCACACCAAATGTCTAAAACTATCAGCACTCAACATGAGATGATGGCAATGCTTATTATCAAGGCTCGAGACAGACTCATCACACTTGCAGGTGTGGATTTTAATTTGATTTGTCTGCCTGTTATTACTGTCTATTTTCAGTGGCTACTGCAACAGTCTGATGTGTTTCAAATAGCTCTTGCTAATTTTTCTGGACAGTTTTCTTCACATCCTTCAAAACACAAGCTCATAGCAACAAACTTTAATCTCCTGATGCAGCCCAAGAAAAGCGAGGTCCCGTTGCAAGCTTTGACTGTTTTCACAGATGGATCTGTGTTGAGTGCGACGGCACAGAGTCTGAGACAGAAGACCCTACACTCTGTAATCCATGTGACAAAAAGCCTTTATTCACTTCTGACCTCACTTTATATACCCCTTTCAATGTTCCCGGGTAAGTGCCTGTCATTGGTTCACAGATCAGGCTGATCAGCTCTCTGACCAATAGCTCTCTGCAGCCAGGGCTGGAACTCATTGGGTCACATCCTTGTCTGTCTCCAATTCTGTCCTATCTCTGTTCTTTGGGGGCCTGCCTTTTAAGCCAGGCTGCTTCTCCCATATGTGGTCAGATTAACTGCCCAGTTCAAGCCAGCTTGTACTGTGACAGATCTGGACGCACCCACAAATCACTGTTGCTTTGGTGGGATGAAGACCTCAACCGCTGTAATTCAGATGTTACTACTTTGCAGGTTCTCCCCAAATCGCTGAATTGGCAGCTGTCATGCGGGCCTTTCAACTATTTGCTACTCCTTTCAAATTAATAACTGACTCTGCTTATGTTGCAGGACTCATAGAGCGAGCTGAAGCTGCAGTACTCAAAAGGTACCTAATGCAGAATTGTTTCAATGGTTACAACAGCTTGTTTTTCTTTTAGATACCAGACAACATCCGTATTTTGTAAATGCACTTTCTTACTCACACAATGTTACCTGGTTTTATTACAGAAGGGAATCGTCAAGCAGATTTACTTACTTTATCAATTCAAACCACTCAGCCTGTGTTGCCAGACCGCTTTGCTGAGGCAAAACTCAGTCATTCATTTTTTCACCAAAATGCTGCTGCACTTGCGTGCACTTTTGATTTGAGCACTCGCCAAGCCTCCAGTATTGTGGCTGTGTGCCCAGACTGTCAAAGACATTCATTTCCCTCTCTTGCAGGAGGTGTTAACTCTAGAAAACTCCAAAGCCTTCAGCTTTGGCAAACAGATGTTACTCACTTTCCAGAATTTGGCTGACTTAAATATATTCACTCTTCCATAGACACATTTTCAGGTGCCTTGTTTGCGTCTTGCCACACTGGAGAATCTGCAAAGGATGTATGTCGTCACTTGGCGAGTGCTTTTGCGATCTTGGGAATTCCCTCTGAAATTAAAACTGATAATGGCCCTGCATATATCTCTCAGAGAGTTGCAAGTTTCCTTGTTCTCTGGGGAGTGTCGCACAAAACAGGGACTCCCCATTCCCCTAGAGGTCAAGACATCATCGAAAGATCACAAGCTTCACATACACGTCTTTTGTTACAACAGAAAGGGGGAATGGGGAATGCCACCCCAGCTGAAAGGTTGCAAAAAGCATTGTATATTCTTAACTTTTTTAATTGCTCCCTAATGGATCCTAATCCTCCAATTGTCAGACATTTTGGCAGTAATCCTCAGTTGGAGGTCAAACAGAAGGCACCAGTCCTTATTAAGGATCCAGAAACAGGTAAAATCATGGGACCCTATCCTCTTGCCACCTGGGAAAAAGAGTATGCTTGTGTTTCCACAGAAAAAGGGCCAACGTGGATCCCGGCCAAGAGCGTGAGACCATTTTGAGAATCCTTAAATCCTCCTCAGAAAAAGGACTGCCATAGCCTTGACCTCCCAACGGAGATCCCAATTCAGCCATCCTGGACTCCAGTCCCCGGACCCATGGAGGCCGATCCTGCCGGACCATTGTCTTGACCAGCTTCTCCTTGATACGAGAGGACTCATTGACTTTGCACCGCTCTTTGAGTTCAGTGGTCGCCTGAATCCAGAACCAGTAGAGGGCATTATTGAAGTGCAAGTCTCTCGGCAGCTGAGACTATTTAAGCGAGAACTTGAACTTGAAAGTAACCATATTCCTTTTTTCATTTGCAAAGAATATTGGCATCAAGTGTGGGGTTTGTGCCACTGTCAAAAGCGTCAGAAACTGTGGTATTGTGCTGCAAGCTGTCACCAGGCCATTGTCCATAGTGTGATCCCTTACGATACTCTCTTGGTGATTCTGCTGTCTTGAAATTTGTGTGGACAAAACCATGGCTGGCTTCCACATCAATATTTCTGGGAGCTGTACCCGACTCCTCAGGCAAGTCCTTATAGTAGGACTCAGCCTGCAAGAAGGACAAGTGGCAATACTGCCACCCCTTCCAGAACATAATGTTTGGCTTACACTTGCTAGTGTTTTGAATGAATCTACACTGTGCCTTTCTATGACTTCCCCAGGTAATCCTTTTCAAACTTGCTTAATAGCTGTGCCTTCAGAAAAAAGTGAATGGGATGCTCTGTATAATATGACCATGCATAAGACTTGTAATGCTCCAGGTCAAATGGAACCCATATGGTGGTGTGAGAACAAAAATTGCAAGAAAAAAAGATGAACCGACTGGATGGTATTTAGTAAACGAAAGCTATTTAGGTGTGAATAAAGTGGGAGACTTTTATCCTATAACCCCACAGCCCCAAGAATTGGACATTTTTGGATCCATGCAATCTTTTGCATGTTTCCTTTTAAATTTTCCTGGTAGATCCTCTGCTCAACAAGGATTTGGCCTTGATATCACAGGTATAGGAATTTACTCCAATGCTTCTGCTTGGTGTAATCACATTCTACCTCAGCATGTTTTACCAGGAAATGCTGTGCTTAGATGTCTTGGCTTGAAAGACAGGTATGGTCTAAGGAAAGGCAAGAGCCCCTTTCCTGCGATGCAGAGTGCAACACCCCTCCCTTTTAATTATTTTAGGTCCAAATCAGAAGCCTTCAGGCAGGAGATGTGGGGATAGGAATAACAGTTCTTTACTGATATCTAACAAGGCAGAAAACAACAACAGCTATAAAAATTGACAACAGAACAGAACAGTATAACTCAGTTCCAGTCCCTTTTGGCCGCAGGCCGTCTCCCTGTGCTCAGTTACTGGTGCTGGAGGCACGGCAGGTCCTGCGCAGTTGAAGAGGGCTGGGTGATGGCCAGGGGTGAGAGGGATGAGGAAAGTGACTCCCCCCTCACGGTGTCAGTCATGGTGCTCGGCAGAGTGTCCGGAGGTAGTAGGGTGAGGTGGGAGAGCAGCAGAGCGATGTCCAATGGCAGGGAGCATGGATCTCAGAGCTGGGATGGCAGGGGAGATGCCAGATCCGAGCACGGGGCGTCCTCTCCCTCCACGAGCCAAACGAGAGAGTTTCCAGCCCGCTCTCGACCCCCGTCCCACCTTTCCTTTTTCCGGTTTACCCCCCCACTCCCTCCACCCACCTCCCTTCGAGAGAACATTACCTTAAGGTGTAGCCACTTAGCATAACAATGGGAGAAATTCCACAGAAAGAAAAGGGAAGCATTCAACCCCTTACATTGGATTAATAGATAACTTCTTTCTAATATGTGGAAATAGAGCCAGGAAAGGGATACCAGAAAAGGCTTTAGGAGGGCCTTGTACGTTTGGCTGACTCACCATGTTTCACTCTACAACACAACCTAACAGCTCTGCATATATTAGTGCGAGCAAAGCACAGCACCCATACCTATAGCCCAGATTGCGATGACAATGTAGAAGCTTAGAATCTTGGAGCTCGGCTGTTGGCTTGCTGTCTTGGGGTGACTAATGTCTTGGGGTGACTGTATGATGCCTATATCCCCAAATCGTCTGTTCTGTTGGTGTTGAATATTAAATTCTGCAACTTTAAGACTGGTTCCAAGAGTGAAGTGGGGGAAAGAAGAAGTGCAGAATTTATCAGAGACTGCACTGGCTCCCCCGCATTCCTGCACTCAGACTGTGTTGTCTGTGGTGGACAGCAAGAGAGAGCTCTCCTTTGCTCTTGGTTAGTTTTTCTGGCTAGCTGAGGCAGAGAAGCCCCCTGCATTATTTTTTTCCTTTTTCTGTTTTCCTGGAACTGTTTGAACCTGCTCTGGACTGAAAACCCAGAAGAGCACCGGGAGCTCACACCTGTGGCCCACCTGGCCTGGCCTGGGCCACAGCATTCCCCAGCACAAGAGGGACTGAGAACAGACTGAGTGAGCCGGGCAGCCCACGGAAAGAACTCTTCTAAATCTGTCATCTCTTCGGAATGGCGAGAGGTTTTGCTGTTTGATATTGTTCATTTTGTGCTGGGAGGTGTGTTGCCTGTTGAATAAACAGTTTTCTTTTTTTTCCACTTCTCTCCAATTTTTTTTCTGTCTCTTTTTTCCCCTGAGCAGACTGGGGGAGGGACTGCTTGGAATCTTTTTTCTTTTTTTTTCCTAGAGGGACCTCTTTCAGAGGTTTCCTCCCAAATTTGTCCTAAACCAGGACACTTGCAAAACAAACTAATGCTACTAGCTCTACTTTAACAGGCTTACTAACAGACATTGATAGTGTAAGGCATGCTACACTACAAAATAGAGCTGCTATTGATTTTTTGCTTTTAGCACATGGGCATGGCTGTGAAGATTTTGAAGGTATGTATTGCATGAATCTTTCTGATAACTCTCAGTCTATTCATGCTAACATACAAGCTCTCCGAAACAGTGTCAACAAACTAAGAGTTATGGATGATAACGACTGGCTCAGAAACATACTTGGGGGATGGGGGCTTACTGGCTGGCTTAAGCATATAGTGAAAACTGGATTTTATGTATTAGCAATGCTACTGATTTTAATCATATGTTTGTCTTGTATCTTTCAATGTGTTGAGAAGTTAATTGATAAGTCAACAAAGAAAATCTTATAGGTAGAACAGAAAGGGGGAGATGTGGGAATACAACTAGAAAGCAGAACTGCGAGCGCTGCTCAGCTTGTCACAACCGACATGGATGTGTTAGCCATAGTAGGCCGCAAGCCTTGGTAAGAGTAAGTGGGATTTTGAAGAAGGAATGCAAAAGATAAGAAAGTGCTTGGTACAAGGTGCTTAGCTTGCAATATTATGGAATATCACACGATGTACTGCATGTACCTGGTCAGCTTATAGCAAGGCATAGATTGAGCAATGTTATTTAATTATGAGTAAGCAATATACCTTAGTTACGTGACTATTATTGGTGCGCTATTTTTAGCAATAGCTGGAAAAGTATATAAACTTTGCTCTGTGTATCAATAAACGGCTTCATGACTTCATTGCTTGATGCAAGCATATCATGAAGACCCCGTCTCTTCATTTCCACTGCCGTCAGCCTTGGAATGGCTACCTAGAACAGAGGCTAGACAAGGTTAAGAGAATAAAGTGGGTATTTTTTAAAGGTCTTCAATAGATACACCTTGGGTAGTGAAAAACCTCCCAGAGGCTACACACAAGATGGACAGTGGTGATGAGTTTTTCAGACAGATATAAGTTTGGTCCATTTGCATATCAGGGGTTAATCTTCCAATTAAAGCTTCAGGTAATGAAGCCATATTCCCCCAGTTCACTCCACCCCCTTCCTCCCCCCTCCAATTCCCTTTTGTTTATACTTTTCAGAGTCTGAGTCTGTAGGGTGTTCTTGAGTTTCAGAGGAATTGTTTTTTCTGACCAAAATGTGATGACAGTTAACTAACACTTTATATGGAGTTTAGAGTTATGCCCAAATACAGTACAGGATTTGAAAAATATAAAGGCTAAAATCTTAAGGCATCACAAGCCTCACTGAATCAGGGGGGACACTGTGACACTTTGCAGCCTTATGGAAACAAGGAGTCCATTGTGACACTACAAGGCCTCATGGAAGCAAGGAACCATGGTGACACTATGGGGACTTGTCGGGCTGAGGGGTGATTGTGTCACCGTGTGGCACCATTGAACCAAGGAGTCCATTGTGACACTACAGGGCTCCATGGAAATAAGGATTCATGTAACAGTGGGGGACCCCATGGAACCAAAGGTCCATTGTGACAGTGTGGGGCCTCGTGGAATCCTGGAGGTCATGATGACACTTTAAAGCCTCGTTGAATCCAGAGGCTCTGCAGGGCCTCGTGGAACCAAGAAGACCATTCTGACATTGTGAGTCCCCAAGGAACCAAGGGTCCATTTTGATACTGTGGTGCCAAGGAGACCCCTATGAAACTGCAAGGTCTCATGGGAAAAAGGGACTATTGTGACACTGTGGAGCCCCATGGAATGAAGGGGACATGGAACAGGTCTGACTCGTCTGGCCTCCCAGGGACCTCCTGACAGGTCCAGTTTACCTTGGCATGTCGAGGGCTGCCTCTCATCTGCTCCTGGAACACTGGGGCCCTGTGCTTTCCTTCCTATGGAAAAGAACCTTCCCTCTTTCCGGGTGCCTATGGCTGAAATTGGTACTCCCCCTAAAAAATTCCCTCTATTCAATGGTTTCTCACAAACAAAAGCTGCCAGGACAGCCTCTGGTGATCACCTCTCATCTGACCCTGAAACACTCAGGCACTGTTCCTTCCCACCTATGGAAAAGAATCCACCTTCTTGTCCAGGGGCAAGGGCCAAAACTGGGATTTGACCTCCCAAATTCTACCTATGCAAGGATTACTCCCAGACAAAGGTACCCAGAACAGAGAGGTCTGACTGGCCTTGTTCTTCTACTAATTTCCTTAGACTATGAGCAGAATGTATTCATTTGTCAACACCTTGGAGAGGGCCCAGAGATCTCCCATGGTGAGGTTTGGAGGCTGCAAGCACATGAATACTGTCTATAAATAAAGGAGCTCTGTGCTCAGTGGAGACTGAGGACAGGAGATGATAGCCCTGGGAGTGCTTGCAGGGCAGTTTCAAGGATGGAGGATCCTTTTGACACAGTAGAGAACAGCTGGAGGAAGAAAGAATTAATGGCAATGGCAGTTGGGGAGGCCCAGATTGGACCCAAGGAGAAAGGAATTTCTCTCCCAGGGCAGAGTTGTGGTGCAACACATCCGCCAGAAGGAGTCTGGAGCAGCCCAAGGCTTTGTGTGGCCTAGTAGTAGCAGCCAGGATGTAGAACTGTCAGCAAAGGAAGGGGCCAGCGAGGTGGGGTAGCCGGGGGATGACGACAGCCTGCAGGGACAGAGGCGCAGGGCGTGGACACGGTAGGACAGCCTGGGCTGGAGAGGGCACAGGGATAGGCAGCAGCTGAAAGGCCCTGACAGAGCCAACTCCTGCAGCACTTTGGCCATGCAGGCTGGACCTGGGCCTGAGGCCAGGAAGACACAAGTGGTCCTTGCTGTGCTGGGGCCTCATTGCCTCCCTGTCCCTGCTCAGCAGCCTGGCAGGGGCAGCCCCACGGTGCTGCCCTTGGCACTGCACCTCCCCACAGCTCAGTGCCCTGGGAAGAGCCCTGAGCAATGAGGGAGGGACAGGATCTGCCTTGCCAGGGGCTGGGGCTCAGGCCTTGGCCCTTTGCATTCCTGAAACACATCCAGATTTGCTCAGCATCAGAGACACCTTTCCCTCGTTTGACCCCACCTGTCATCAGTGCCTCCAGTGTTCTGCTCTAACTGAAACCTGGGGACACTTTTTTTCAGTTATATCCCTCAGTAGGATCCAATAAAGGTTAAATAATTTTTGGAATTTGAATATGACTTTGAGTTCTTGAGAAGCTCCCTCTTAGGTTCTGATGTCCAGGGACGCAGCACTGTTGGAAAATCCCAGCTCTACAGAGACAGGACAACTTAGAAGTATTTTAATAGATTTTATTCCATTATCAGTCTTGTTGGAGGGTGAAACATGACCGTCAGCAGCAGGGGGGCTGTCGAGGGGCACCCCAACATTCAGGGGGTACCACAAAATTCCAGGTGAGCACCCCAGGGGTGGGAGGGTTCCCCAGGTTACCTCAGGAGAGGATGCAGTGTTGGTACACCCAAGTGCTTTGGTCTGTGGTGTCAGTGAAGATGACGTTTTGCACCAGCTCCAGCTCTGGCGGGGAGCAAAGGGGGCACTCCAAAATCTCAGGGAGGCAGGGGGGTCACCCAAAATGATGCACAGAAAAACTTTATAAACCACTGTTGGGGGTTGAATTTTTCCCTTTTCTTTCTGTGGAATTTTTACCATTGTTATGCTAAGTATTTGGGGCTACGCCCGAAAGCTCAGATAGCTAAAGTAACAGTTTCTCTCGAAGGGGAGAGGAGAGGAGAGGAGGAACACCGAAAAAGAAGAGGTAGGGTAGGGGCCTGCTCGCTTGGGCTCTCGCTCTCTCACTCATCTGGCTCGGAGGAGGACGGTCACTAGAAACTCCGCTCTGCCATCCCTACACGGGGCAGCTGCCTTCTTTGGCTGTGGGATCCTTCAATCTCCCTGCTCGGATGCTCTCTCCTGCATCTCCTGCCTACTTCAGACATCTTTTTGGAGCATCGGGATCTGTGAGCAGGGTCTCCCTTCCGTCCTTCCCATCTGGGACACAGACGCCATTCACCGCAGCGCCCCTGCACCCACGTGGGATCACCGCATCTCCTCCCTGATCACTGAGAGCTGGCAGGCAGCTCCAGAACGGTAACTGCACCACAGAGGAAAGGTGTCCACAACTGAGAGAACTGTTTACTGGGTTTTCTGCTCTGTTGCTGTTAATCTCGCAGTTATTGTTGCTGTGTTTTGTTTCCCTTGTTACACATATATATATATCAGTAAAGAACTGTTATTCCTACCCCCATATCCTCTCCTAAGAGCCCTTTAATTTCAAAATCATAGTAAAGTGAAGGGAAGAGGGTTTATATTCTCCTTTTCAAAAAAAGAGGCCCCTGTCTCTTTCAGCAAATATCTGTCTTTCAAACCAAGACACCCACAAAGTAAGTTATAGGTATGTATTTTATTTAGCACTGAGGTGCATGAGAGATAACTCCTCCAAAAGCATACACAGCTTCAGTGACCTGCGCCTCTCTTTTTTATTCTCTAAAAACTAGGATTTCACAATACATGTTCATTTCCTTACCCCGCCTGTTCCTGCGTATTAAAATTAGCTCCAAGCCTCTTTGTGACTGTGCACTGCTTGTTGTTGGTTCCTCTGGAGGTCTTCTTTGGGTCCTTGGGATGAAGTAAACAGTCTTCCTCTCTGTTGAACTTTTCACCTTGCCTTCTTTGCACATTCGTCTTTAGTCGCTTTCCAGACCTTGATACCAGTTTTTGCTGGCTCAGTGGTCTAAGGAATCCCCCTCATCTGGAAGGGGCCTCACTCTTCTACCCTGCTTGCACATTCTTGGCCCTCCATCTTATCTTGTAGCCTTGCTCTGTTCTCCTGTTCTTGCAAAGTCAGCAAATGTTAGGCACTCATAGAATCTTGTCAGCCCCCTTCTAGTTAAAGTATCCTCCTGTATTTTTACCCTTAACCCTTTATTTTAATTTTAATTGTTTTTGTTTCAGTGTCACAATGGCTCCTTGGTTCTACAGGCCTGTCTTGGTTTGAAAGACAGGTATGGTCTAAGGAAAGGCAAGAGCCCCCTTCCTGAGATGCAGAATGCAACCCCCTCCCTTTTAATTATTTTAGGTCCAAATCAGAGGCCTTCAGGCAGGAGATGTGGGGATAAGGGTAACAGTTCTTTACTGATATCTAACAAGGCAGAAAAACAACAACAGCTATAAAAATTGACAACAGAACAGAACAGTATAGCTTAGTTCCAGTCCCTTTTGGCCGCAGGCCGTCTCCCTGCACTCAGTTACCGGTGCTGTGGGGGCAGGGCAGTTCCCGCGCAGTTGAAGAGGGCTGGGTGATGGCAGCGGCCCAGGGGTGAGAGGGGATGGGAAAGTGACTCCCCCTCACGGTGTCGGTCGTGATACTCAGCAGAGTGTCCGGAGATAGTAGGGTGAGATGGGAGAGCAGCAGAGCGATGTCCAACGGCATGGAGCGTGGATCTCAGTGCTGGGATGGCAGGGGAGATGACAGATCAGAGCCCGGGCTGTCCTCCCATTCCACGAGCCAAGCGAGAGAGAGTGCCCCGCTCCAGACCCCCGTCCCACCTTTTCTTTTTCGGTTCCTCCCCCTCCCCCTCCACCCACCCCCCTACAAGAGAACATTATCTGTCGTTTTAAGGTCTAGCCACAACTACTTAGCATAACAATGGGAGAAATTCCACAGCAAGAAAAGGGAAGCATTCAACCCCCAACAAGTCTCCTGTAGCTCTTTATATGGTGGGGCTTCCTTGGCACATGCCACGCGGTCCTCTTCTTCTTCAGAAGACAATCCAAAAGTCTTACCTTCAGGCCAGCTATTTATAACTTCCAGAATCCCAAGGCAATTCCGATTTCCAATATGGGTGCTCTGTGTACTGAGGGCAATCCACTTGCTCCATGTGGTGTCGGTGGCCTTATGTGTGCAAAGAACCTTTCCCTTGAGCATCCATCCTACTACTGGTGTTCGGGTGCCACAAGCAACTGCATTTTGGTGCCAATTACTTCAGAGGCCGCTTGATCTTCCTTGTCTGTGGGAGTGTAGTTGGCTTCAGACCCTTCGTAGCTTCGGCTCCAGAATCCCAGTGGTCGACCCCAAGTCTCACCAGGCACCTTTTGCCAAAGGCTCCAGGACAGATAATGGTTCCCGGCTGCAGAGTAGAGAACGTGTTTTACCTCTGGTCCCATCCTGACTGGACCAAGGGCTACCACATGAGCAATTTCAGGCTTGATTTGGATGAAGGCTTGTTGCTGTTCAGGGCCCCAGTGGAAATGGTTCTTCTTGCAGGTGACCAGGTAGGGAGGGCTCACCATCTGGCTGTACTCGGGAATGTGCATCCTCCAAAAACCTATGGCACGTAGGAAAGCTTGTGTTTCCTTCTTGTTGGTAGGTGGAGACACAGGGGTGATCGTGTTGATTACCTCTGTTGGGATCTGATGACATCCATCTTGCCACTTGACTCCTAGAAATTGAATTTCCTGAGCAGGTCCCTTAAGCTTAATTCTCTTAATGACAAAGCCAGCTTTCAGCAGAATTTGGATAATCTTCTCTCCTTTCTTGAAGACTTCCCCTGCTGTGCTCCCCCATACAATGATGTAATCGATATACTGTAGATGTTTGGGATACTTGCCCTTTTCCAGTGTGGTCTGGATCAGTCCATGGCAGATGGTAGGACTGTGCTTCCACCCCTGGGGCAGTCAGTTCCAGGTGTATTGCACTCCCCTTCAGGTGAAGGCAAACTGGAGCCTGCACTCTGCTGCCAAAGGAATAGAGAAGAAGGTGTTGGCAGTATCGATGGTCATGTACCAATTTACTGCCTTGGATTTCAGATCATACTGAAGCTCCAGCATGTCCGGCACGGCAGCGCTCAATGGTGGTGTGACTTCATTCAGGCCATGGTAATCCACCGTCAGTCTCCATTCTCCACTGGACTTATGCTCTGGCCATATAGGGCTGTTGAAAGGTGAATGAGACTTGCTGAGCACCCCTTGGCTCTCCAGTTTACAAATTATTTCATGGATGGGGATCACAGAGTCTCTGTCGGTACAATATTGCCGATGGTGTACTGTTGTTGTGGCAATTGGTACTTGTTGTTCTTTAACTCTCAGCAATCCCATAGCAGACGGGTTGTCTGAGAGACCAGGCAAGGTATTCAGTTTTCTGATGTCTTCTGTCTCCACTGCAGCTATCCCAAAAGCCCAACGATATCCTTTTGGGTCTTTGAAATATCCATTTGAGACAGTCTATACCAAGGATGTATGGGGCCTCTGGGTCAGTCACAGTGGGATGTTTCTGCCACCCATTCCCAGTTAAACTCACTTCAGGTTCCAATACAGTCAGCTGCTGGGATTTTTCTGTTACCCCAGAAACAGAAATAGATTCTGCTCCTACATACCTTGATGGCATCAGGGTACATTGGGCACCAGTGTCACCAAAGCCTTATGTTTTTGTGGGTTGGATGTGCCAGGCCATCGGATCCACACAGTCCAATATATCCGATTGTCCCTCTCCTCTACCTGGCTAGAGGCAGGGCCCGTCTATTCCTGGTCTTGGTACATGCTGCTCTCTTCCTGTACATAGGTTCCTGTGGTCCGTTTGAGAGGATCAGTCATATCATCATTCTGATACTGTCTGGAGTTTTGTGCACGAGAGACTGGAGCAGCATTGACTCTAGATGAGCTTGTGTTAGGCATCCCTCTTTTCAGTTCACATACCTGGGCTGCTAAGGAGGAGGTGGATTTTCCATCCCATTTCTTCATGTCTTCTCCATGCTCCTGAAGGAAAAACCAGAGGTTACCTCATGGAGTGTGTCCTCTCTCCCTGGCTGGGGAACGCTGGCTCCTAATGGCAGAGAGTCTTGTTGGTTCTGGCGAGATGTGGTAGTTTTCTTCGTTAAGTTCCTTTTTTAGTTTCTGATGGCCCTCTTCAATCAAGCTCAGGACTTGCTCCACCAGCCTTGTTTCCACAGACGAGACATGGGTATGAAATAGTGCAGTGACAGTGTCCTCGTAAATTCTTAGTTTATTGACCAAGACACCTACCATGTCCTCACCTTCCCTCCACTGCAGAGTTGCCAGGTAATGGGAATACATCTCTGGTCCAAGCCGTGCGAATCTCAACCACATCTGTGACGTGCACCTGACACAGTCTGGGCTCTTAGGAAATCTCTCATCTTCTGAGAAAATGATCTCCAGCACAGCCAATTCCCTCAGGCATTGGATACCTTGTTCTGTTGTGCTCCATTTTCCTTGGTGCACCTGGAGATCTTCTTTACAAAGGTATCTGTCCTTCACACTTGTCAGTAGTTGCCGCCAGAGGCTGAGAGTTTCTTGGGTTTGCCCCATCCCCTGATCAATGACCACATCCCGGGACAGAGATCCCAGTTGCCTGGCCTCACTTCCATCCAGCATGGTGTCATTAGCTGCAGCGTCCCAGATGTGGAGCAGCCAGGTCAGGATGGACTCGTTTTTCTGGTGGGTGAATTCCCTCTGCAGGTCACGCAGCTCACCCAGGGATAGAGAGCAAGTGATGATTTCTGTCTCTGTCTCTTCTACTGGGTGCGGAGGTCTTGCTACATTCTCGTCAGTCACTATGCGAACTGATTTGCTCTTTGATTTCTTCTTCTGAATGGGGGCAACTGCTACTGGTTTAGGCTATTCTGCTTCGGTGACGGTTTGTGTGGCTGACAGCGCTTTCGGTTCCTTTCTCCTCTGTGACAGTCTGCATAGACACAGATGCTGTTGCTTTGTTTCTTTTTTCATCTTCCTCAAGAAGACTGCATCACACCATGTAGTGTTTTGTTTCTAAGCATGTTGCAGGCTGTGCAGAGATGACAAAGCAGAACTAACAAAAACACTATGCTGTCCTTGGCATCCAGAGAGAACTCAACATTTCTAAAAACTGCTGTGTCAAGCCTGAAAGGCTGGAAAAAATCATTCTTTATCCATCCCCCCAGGGGCTGGGTGGGATTGCTGAGGCCCCAGATGTAGCAGCCTAGGCTAGGACAAGCAAACAAAGTTGAGTATATATTCTGAAAGATATTAATTGCCTCCGAGGTTATCATGCAATAGACATAATAGACCGATAAAGCAATTTTTATACCATACCCTGGTCTACACAGGAGCATTACAACCGTCAGATAGTTCCTCATGTGTGGAAAAATAGAGAGAGCCAGATATAAGACCCATGTAAGAATGTTGAGCATCATAGTGAGTAGACGACTTCTACAATACAAAACTGGAATTCCGACTATTCGCAGTACCGTGCTGCCGCACTTTGGGTGCCAAAAATATGTACTGATTTGAAAGCAAAATCAGTGAGAGACTCCCAGTCAGAAATACAATTTAATAGGAAAAAAAAAAAGAGAAAAAATAAAATACATGCAATAGTACAAAATAAAACCACTGACAGAGTCGGAATACAACCTGACACCCGACTAGTTAGGGTGGTGGAAGCAGACCAGATGAAGACAGCAGGCTCTGCTTCTTCTTCCTCCTGTTCTGAGGTCGCTGCTCCCTCTTCATCCTTCATTAAGTGTGCTGATTTTGTCACTTGGATGAGAAAACAAACAATTTTAGCAACAATACTAGTGGCAGGGTACAAGAAAGGAAGAGTTCACATGAATCCCCCCCCCAACAACAGACAATGCCTGATGGCTCCTCTGCCCAGCTTACTGACTACACCGGAACCCATTGTCCCCCAAAGATACTCCCTTCTCCCTGCCCCCAGCCATGATGTGAGATGGAATAGAATAACTAAGATTAAGATTCTCCCTATGTAACTCCATCATACTTCGATTCTGGGAAAAAAAAATTCTTGAAGTTCTATCATTTCAGATCATTTGAATTTGAATTTGCATACTAAAAAGTCTAGCCAGAAACTCATGACAATATTAATAGCCCATTCTAGAATGTCCGAGATGATAGACACTTCTTTCAAGAGAATGTGATACCTCACGTGACTTCTCCAGAATTCAAATGAACAGCGGGAGTAGTCTACAAGATTCTTGCTGCCATCTGGATTTCCTGGTATTTGGCTGGTCTATGTAAGCCAACCAGCTATTCAGCAGAGGGAATATGGTATGTGAGATGGAACACAGTAATTTATGGCTTTTTGCATAGTGATGAAGCTGTAAAGAAAGCTCCATAATGCTCAGACAAGGAGGCTGCTGGACTTCAAGCAGCAAAGGCCCAAAACGAACCAGTGAAAAGGTGTCATTGAAAAAAAAAAAAAAGCCAGGTGGGGAGCAAAGTGATACTTAAGGGCAGTTTACTGAAAGAGGAAATCTAGTGAAAAAAAAAGTCCAAGAGTGAAGGAATAACAGGGAAAATGAAACTAAGGAAGGAAATCAATCTCAGCTAATCATTTCAGAAGCTAACAAGTTGTCATTGCAATGATGCATAAAGTGAGAAATAATAAATATGTCTGCGCCAAAATCTGAAATATGAACTTTATTGCATTCTGTCTTTCACGGAATCATACAACAGACTGTGATTAAAGATCATCTAGTCCAACTTCCTTGCCAGGTAGATCTTAGAGTAGATCAAATTGCTCAAGACTAGCCAAACTGCTAAGGAGCACTCTCAATGATGGGGCATCCACAACTTCTCTGGAACACCCGTTTGAGTGTCTGTCTTGGTTTGAAAGACAGGTATCTGCTAAAGAAAGGCAAGAGCCCCTTTCCTGAGATGCAGAATGCAACCCCCTCCCTGTTAATTATTTTAGGTCCAAATCAGAAGCCTTCAGGCAGGAGGTTTAGGGATAAGGGTAACAGTTCTTTACTGATATCCAACAAGGCAGAGAACAAAAACAACGACAGGTATAAAAATTGGCAACAGAACAGTCTAGCCCAGTTCCAGTCCCTTTTGGCCGCAGGCCGTCTCCCTGCGCTCAGTTACCGGTGCTGTGGGGGCAGGGCAGGTCCCGCGCAGTTGAAGAGGGCTGGGTAATGGCGGCTGTGGCCCAGGGGTGAGAGGGATGGAGGAGCGACTCCCCCTCACGGTGTCGGTCGTGGTGCTCAGCAGAGTGTCCGGAGATAGTAGGGTGAGATGGGAGAGCAGCAGAGCTATGTCCAAGGGCAGGGAGCGTGGATCTCAGTGCTGGGATGGCAGGGGGAGATGCCAGACCGGAGCCCAGGCTGTCTTCCCAATCACGAGCCAAGCGAGAGAGAGTGCCCCGCTCCAGACCCCCGTCCACCTTTCTTTTTCCTATTTCCCCCCCTCCCCCTCCAGCCGCCCCCCTACGAGAGAACATTATCTGTCGTTTTAAGGTGTAGCCACAATTACTTAGCATAACAATGGGAGAAAATTCCACTGAAAGAAAAGGGAAGCATTCAACCTCCAACAGTGTCTCACCAGCTTCATTGTAGAAAAGTTTTTCCTTTTAGCCAATCTAAACCTAGTCTCAGTTTGAAAGCATGGCCCCTTGTCCTGTCTCTGCAAACCTTCCTAAAAAGTCTTTCTCCATTTGTCTTATACCCTCTTTACATATTCAAAGGCCACCATACTGTCTCTCCAGAAACCTCTCTTCTCCAGGCTAAAAGATCCTACTTTTCACAAGAACCAGGTCATAAACTGAGATGGAAGACATCTCAGGAGATCAGATCATCCAACAGCTCAGCGTAAGAATAGCTCTGAAGTCAGATCAACTAGCTTAGGGCTGTGTCTGTTTGAATTTTGAAAATTAGCAGGACTTGAAATGCTTCAAGGAAGAGAACTCTGGGTGGCTCCAGAAACAGCCTGAGAAACTCGAGCAAACTCGAAACCTCAGAAACTACCACTGCTTTCTCTCCCTCAGCCCAAGCAGTCACAAAGAAGTGTTCCCAGCAGGCTGGGATAGCACACATATACACTACATATACGTGACAGGCATCGCCAGCAGCCACATCCTGCTCCTTTCTGTGGCTGGCAAGAGTGAGACTGGATGTTTACATGTGGGCAACCTGGGTCCCTCCAGCAGCTCAGACACTCAGCCTGCCCAGTGACCCCACTGAATTCCAGTATTCGCAGTGTCCCAAGGGCACAGCACTACTCCGCTTGCTGGCACAGACCATCACACGCCTCCTAAATCAGTCAGGACTCCCCTGGTCCCACAGCCAGCACCCCACTTGCTCTCCCCCAGGCCACTGCCATTGTTCACCAACTTCTCCACTTTGATCTTTGCTGGTGCTCTCAACACTGGCACACCCAGATGTTCTGCAGCTGTTGTCTCCTGGTGGAAAGGACTTGTAAAGCCATGTTTCCTAACAGGACTTCCACAACCTTTCAAAGCAACCTTTACTGGGGTATGAACAATCTCATTCAAATGTCAACATTTCTTTTCCCATATGTGAAATCAGAATGTCCTTCTTCCGGGCATGCCCAAAACAAGGCACAAACTACATTGTGCCTTCTGTTTCACATGCTGACTCGTTTGTAAACAATGCTAGGAGAATACCTGTTTTGATCCAAGCTAATCTCTGGCTCTTATAGTGCATTCGGTAGTTAGTTTTGCTTTGCTATTTACTTGATGTCCCATTGAATTGTTGAATCATAAACAGACTACCTGTCTGTATAGCAGCATAGCAGTGATGAATAAATGCAAGAGAAGGAGCAAGGTGATTGTTTGCTAGACTCTTCCTAGAAACTGAGAAATCTGTTACTTAATGCTGACCACAGCAGATGGAGGAAGCATCCTACATGATGTCAAAGCAATGAAACTGTAATCACTTTTATGATGACAGTCAAGGCACTGCTTTTGCCACCATAAGTGGAGTGCAGGGAATCTTAAAAGACGACACTCTAACTGTTGTCCATGCTCACTGAGAAAAAAATGCTTTTACAGCAGAGCAGGTCTCACCGCAGCTAAATCATGGCTTCCACTGTACACCGCCTTCAAAAAAGCCCACAAAAACACAAATGAAAGGATTTGGAACCCAAGGGAATCTCAGATTGTGACATCAGCTCACTTTGGATTCTTTCCAAATTCTCAATTCCATTTTCTTCCGAGCCAATTATCCCACCTAACCTGAGCTGTAATTTATGGATTTCCAACACATCTACTTACCTTAGAATTAGATTACCACTAGGCAAAAAGACAGAAACAAGCAGTTAAGTTCAGATTGAAACCAAGGGTGTTTAGAACAGCAATACTTAGACGTAACTATTCTTAATAAAACCAAAACTTTTAGGACTTACCCATGTATTTTTGGAGGTGGAAAAAGTTTTAAATCCAAAGGTCCCTAGGGAGCTCTCACTCAGTGCCTGGAGAGGCGCTCTCGCTCGTCTTTCAAGGAACGATTCGTCACAGCAGAGGCAGCAGAGCACAAGATGGCCGAAGAGAAGGGGCAGTGTAGAACTCTCTGTCTGTCTCTGTCTCTACTCAGTGTAGAACGTCTCTGTCCTGGCACATTTTCGTGTGCGATACGTCCCTCCAGGTCTTCAGTCCTTGCGAAGCTCTATGTACTGTGAGCGCTGCTACTTGCAGCTGAGAAGGACCGTGGAGCTAGCAGCGAATTCGGAGAGCGCTGAGCACGTAGTCAAGAAGCGAGAAGTGCCCCTGCAATGCGGTGCTATTAGCAGCTTCCTCGCGGCGGGGGCGAGCTCCGGCCACAAGACATTCTTGTCCTGGCAACGGATCTCTGTGAAGGGCATAAACGAAAAGCTTTCGTTTTCCATTCGAACTGCGAGAGAGGCAGACTGTTGCACGGAGCTCTGAGAAGAAAGGTGCACGCCCTAGGCGGGCTTGGGCAGAAGCAGCGTTCTCGAGCGCTTGGCTGCCGGCACACTGCTTGCTGTCTGGCGCCGCTTCGGCCGCTTCTGGCCGCCGGGGAGTGAAAGCGGCGCCAGGCGCGGGCGAGGGCGGTGAACGAAGCGGCACAAGTCTCCTGCTTGTGTGCACCACGTTACAGGCTACTAGGAGAGTGTCTTCAGTTTGAGTTGCCAGTTTGAATAAACTTATTTTTTCTGTTGTGAGACAGAACCAGGAGCAAAAGAGCAAGGCAGGCCTAAAACTTGAGAGAGTATAAAAGAAAATTTATTAACTACACAAACAAAAAGAGAGGAAAAAAAAATTTCAGAATAAGATTTTTTAGATCACTCCTTCCCTCCCTCTCCCAATCTTCATAACAACAAAACAAACATATAACAAATACTTCAGTCAGTGCCCAATTTAGTCTTTCTCGGTTCACTTCTGGAGAGAGAAGCCTCTTCTTGTTGAAGTTGTAGGGATTTTTCCCACAAGAAGGAAAAAGACAGTTCTCTTGTGTTTTTATCTTTCACGATTTGCATCCGCCCGGGAACCTGCAACCGTGACGCTCCTCCCAGCACTACAGCCGTCCCAAAGTTGTAGATGTGGGCCATGTCTGTCCCATGGGGTATTACTTTTAAAAATGAAATGTTCAACCACAAAGATTCTCTCTGTCTCCTTTCTCTCTGCTCAGGCTTCATCTTCAGAAAACCAAAATCCCCTTCTTTTCTCAGGGCAGAAATTCTCAACACAGGTGCTTTTTAGTCAAATCATCTATTAAATGGAACATTTCCATCCCCCCATGTTTCTTTCCATGGTTTATAGGAATATTCAGTACATCAGTTCATTCCTACAAGTTCACAAAAAGATTTTCAGCCATTTCAGCATCTTCTCATTCTCCTTCCATCTTAAAAACTTAGCTCTTACATCACTGACTTCAGAAATCTTCTTATTCCCTTTCATATTCAAAGGAAAGGCTGGAGGCTTTGCAAATCTTATCTGAACACTAAAGAGTTAAAGTTTAACACAACTACAAGAATTGGGCCAGGCTCAGGCCGTGCTGGGGAGGGCGGCTGAGGTGTTAATCAGCCTTTCTGGGACTGACCTGCAGCCCCACACTGCTCATGGCCACCTGGGCAGGCTGGGCCCGTCCGGCAGCAGCAAGAGTCAGCCTCCCCTCCCACGCCAGAGCCGCAGGCCCGTGGAGGAGGAAGCCGTGAAGGTCTTATCACAGAACTTTTTCTCCCCCCGGCCATCGGGCGTCCTCGTTGGCAAACGGGGCCCAAGCGGCCTCCCGAGCCTCGCCCCCCCGCATGGGGGAGGGGGAAGCTCGGGTTGATGTTACCTGCTCAGCCGCCGGAAAGACAAAGAGAGTCAGTTCCGGATTACCTTCCTCAAAATGTGTGTGCACGGAGGGAACTAACTTTCTCTAATTGGCTGTTGCAGGTATCCCAACCCCCACAGAGGAAATTCCCTTAGGAAGAATCTCTTCTGAGTTTCTTCTTCCTAAGTCAACCTATCACAGAGAGGAAGGTGGCTGACTCTCGCTTGCCTTCCCAAGTGCCGTTAGCAGTCGGAAGGAGCAAGTTGAAGCACTGCTGCGTGTGCTGCTCCTTGGTTCCCTTGCAGCCCGCTGTGAAAGCATTGGCGGTCACTTCTAGGCGCCGAGTTGCACACAGCACCACGGTAAGTGCTGCGGAGAAGGGAAATCCAGAGTGCAGCGAGGTGCTGGACGTGGCTTATGTGCAGTAAAGTAGAAGGTGAACCGAGGCACTGCCTCTTCAATCTGGCCGCCTCTGCTCTGGTAGCAACTTTTGCAAGTCGGCAAAGGGAGCCGCGAGTATGTAGAATGGAGGGCAGCGAGACGCCGTGTGTTATGCGCCCTTTCAGGGCTGCTGACAGGGGTCTACTTTAAGAACGCCTTCTTCTTCCTCGCGTCCTTCTCGTTTCGCTCTAGCTGTATGGAGTACAGCACAGCGAAGGAGTGAGGACGGGCACTGCCCCAGCTTTTGCCTTGGCGTGCAACGGCTGTGTGCTGCTTTTCCGAGCAGCAAGAGCACTGAGAAGTGAAAGCGATTGTGAAGGAGATCTTTGGCTGCTCGTGTGCTCTTCGCTGCACTGCGCCGCTCGCAAGCGGCTTCGTTCTTCGCCTTCTGCCGTCTGGAGAGAGCTGAACTCCAGCGGTCAGTTTCAGCTCTGCCCAACAGCGTGTCCTCAGTTCTGCGGGCAAGCACGCCCTCTTGCCTTGGCTCCGAGTGCAAAGTCCCTAGCGAGCACTCATTCAGTGCAATGCACCCAGAAAGACGCTCTCGCTCGTCTTTCAAGGAGCGATTCCTAACAGCAGAAGCAGCAGAAGCACAAACTGGATGACGAGAAGGGACAATGTAGAACACGTCTCTGTCCTGGCACATTTTCCTGTGCGATACGTCCCTCCGGGTCGTCGGTCCTTGCGAAGCTCTATGTACTGCGAGTGCTGCTACTTGCAGCTGAGAAGGACCGGGGAGCTAGCGGCGAATTCGGAGAGCGCTAAGCACGAAGTCAAGAAGCGAGACGTGTCCCTGCAATGCGGTGCTAAATAGCAGCTTCCTCGCGGCGGGGGCGAGCTCTGGCCACAAGACATTCTCGTCCTGGCAACAGATCTCTGTGAAGGGCGTAGGCGAAAAGCTTTCGTTTTCCATTCGAACTGCGAGAGAGGCAGACTGTTGCACGGAGCTCTGTGAAGAAAGGTGCACGCCCTAGGCGGGCTTGGGCAGAAGCAGCGTTCTCGAGCTCTTGGCTGCCGGAGCACTTCTGGTTGTGTGGCGCCCTTGCAGCGGCTTCTGGCCGCCGGCAAGTGAAAGCGGCGCCAGGCGAGGGCGAGGGCGGTGAACGAAGCAGCACTAGTCCCGTGCTTGTGTGCACCACGTTACAGGCTACTAGGAGAGGAAGGTGGTTGACTCTTGCTTGCCTTCCCAAGTGCCCTTAGCAGTCGGAAGGAGCAAGCTGAAGCACTGCTGCTTGTGCTGCTCCTTGGTTCCCTTGCAGCCCGCTGTGAAAGCATTGGCGGTCACTTCTAGGCGCCGAGTTGCACACAGCACCACGGTAAGTGCCGCGGTGAAGGGAAATCCAGAGTGCAGCGAGGAGCTGGACGTGGCTTACGTGCAGTAAGTAGAAGGTGAACCAAGGCGCTGCCTCTTCAATCTGGCCGCCTCTGCTCTGGTAGCAACTTTTGCAAGTCGGCAGAGGGAGCTGCGAGTATGTAGAACGGACGGCAGCGAGACCGTGTGTTATGCGCCTTTTCAGGGCTGCTGCCAGGGGTCTACTTTAAGAACGCCTTCTTCTTCCTCGCGTCCTTCTCGCTTCGCTCTAGCTGCATGGAGTACAGCACAGCGAAGGTGTGAGGAAGGGCACTGCCCCAGCTTTTGCCCCGGCCTGCCTGTGCTGCGCCTTTAGCTGCACACCAGAACAACGGCATTTCTTACCCGCAAGGTAAAAAAGGCTTTACTGTAGCCTTAGGAATGGCAAGTGCCTAGGCATTAAGTTGAGCGACCACGTATGAGGTAGTCTTTAGAGGTTTCCTCCCCCATGGCGCTGGTGTATTCTCATTCTCGTGCTGAACTGAAAAGTCCGGGCATGGCAAGTCTGGCCTGCCTTGTGCAGAGACGAACACAAATGTGGGGCTATGATCCTATGTGTTCGGAGCTCTGCTTCCGGGTGTGTGGGCCGCCATGAGCCCGCAGCAGCCGCCGATGACAGTGTGGATTGTGGATGAGGCTGGGCTGGCCCCCCGCCCCCCCGTTGGTCTGACAGCGGCAGGAGTGGCGTCGGAGCGGCATCGCCTGAGGGCCCCATGGGGGGCGGGGAGAGAGCCGGGAGTGACCCCGAGCGACACCGGAAGCGATATCCGTAGGGCCCGGAAGGCCAGCGTTGCCATCGAGTTTGGCCGGTAGGAGGCGTCTAAGGTGCTTTGAAAGGTGGAGCGTCTTTGCTCTAGGACAGTCTGGGAGAGCTGAGGGTGTCCAATCTGGAGAACAGAAGGCTCCAGGGAGACCTTCGAGCCCCTTGCAGTGCCTGCTGGGGCTCCAAGATAGCTGGGGAGGGACTTTGGAAAAGGGTCTGGACTCGCAGGACAAGGGGGTATAGCTTCAAACTGCCAGAGGGCTGGGGTAGACGGGATATTGGAAAGGAATTCTTCCTTGTGTGGGTGCTGAGGCCTGGCACATGTTGCTCAAAGAGGCTGTGTAGGAGCCCCATGGCAGGAAGCGTCCAGGGCCAGGCTGGAGCGGACATGGAGCAACCTGGACTAGTGGAAAAGTGTCCCTGCCCGTGTCAGGATGGGGGAAGAAGATAATTTGTCTCTAAGGTCGCTTCCAGTCCAAACCATTCTGGGATTCTAGGATTCATGGAAGGCCCTTTTCCAAGTGAAGTGTTGTATCTCTTGGCTCCCAGCTTGTAGTTGCCAGTTCTTCTGGAAGCAGGCGTGGCGAAGCAGCTGTGATGAGCCATGGGGTCTCAATAGGACGAGTGTGATATATTTGCAGAGAGGAAGGCTGCAGACAGATCTTCAAGGTCCAGGTAAAACAAGCTAAGGATTGAATAGAAGCCAAAGATTGGTTGTGTTAGTCAGTTTGCTGGCTGTTGAAATGGCCCCAGGTCATTTTCAACATTTCTAATTTGGATTTGTTTGAGTAAAAAATTAATGTGTTACCTCCAGCGTAGGCTCTCCAATGCATCTCCATGTGCTCCCATCTCTTTGTTGTATATCAGGTTCTATTAACTGAAGACAGAATCATAACACAGTAGTAAAACATTTAGAGGTGTAGTTAGCCAGCTTCAGGAGTTTTCAACTCAGCTGTTGACTTTTCTGGTAACTGTAGGCAAGGCAACACAATCCAGTTACTCCACTTTTCCTCTCTGAGGAAAAGATGATTTTTTTTTTTTTCTCATTTTGAAAATAGCCTTGAATGAAGAGAGTTATGCACGTGGCATGTAGGATTCATTATTTTACCTTTCTCTTCTGCTGTCTTTCGTGTACTAGTCTTTTTAAAATTTTTTTGTCGCTGTTCTCCATTCAGTAGGTTTGAAAGGATTCTAATTGTTGAGATGATGGTTCTTTGAAGGCTCACTTAGCCCACCTTTTGGGTGAAGGAAAGAAGAAGACAAGGTCCTCTAGGAAGAGTAAAAAGCATACTTTAAAGAGACATTCAGAGATGTCTGCTGATGCCATGCAATTACCGTGTAATCAGCAGAAATGTGTTGGAAAAACACCCATCAGTGACTTCACAAGAAAGCCACACTCAAGACAGGTAAAGAACAGAAGCATAAAACCCCAAAGGTATGAAATGGACAGATTTTCATTGGGAATGAGCAACTCCTGAATTCCTGGTTCTAGAACTAGGGGCTTGTAATAAATAGACTGTCTCCTTGCCAAACGTAAACTTGGTGTCATGAACTGCTCACTGCCCGTTGAAGTGCAGGGCTAGTAGACTAATATTTGCCAAGGCAGGCATATTGTATGGCTTTCCTGTTAAAAAGAAATTGGTTTTGCTCATAGCAATCTAGATATGTACCCAGTCTGACACCTATTTTTTAGGCTATATTTCCAAGTAAATGGCTTCCATGATGATGCAGTAAGTTTATGTCATGAACAGGAATGAAGTGATTGCATGCATCCTTTTTTCCCCTAAGCCAGCTGCTGAGTAATGAGACAGAGACTCTCACTGACGCCAAGGAGTGCCCGTGCTTTTGGGAAAAGCACTGGGCAGATAAAGCCTATTTCCACATTTCTTGCTAGCGTCTCCTTCAAAGTTCATGGGTTTGTTCATCTTTTAGAGCTGTTCTAGATGTTCTTTGTAGTTTACATGTACTAAATGTAGCAGGTATTGCTTTCATGCCGTCCTACTAGATTTGAAGTTGGGATCTACTCAGGCTTCAATGTCTCAGAAGAAGCAACGTCGATTCTTTGAATTCTACTCTTGAACGTGAGAATGCTACTTAGGTAGTTAATGAATTAATTAAATCGAATTCACTTGAATGGAAAAATTGTCTTGTTCATGTAGATTTTAACTTGGGAAATTGATATTTGAGTTCTACTTTTCATTGTTGTTGCTTTTCTGTATTCTTTGATTGCACAGATAGCAGATGTACTGACTAAGTATTGTGTGAAACTGGAGGAAATGTCCTTCCTCTTGGCAGCTGATGTTCACAAGCTCATTAACGCTAAGGCCATGGTAAATGTTTTACCTGGGGCAAGATAGCAGTCTGAATATTCCTAGAATGTCTTTCTTTCCCCAGATGAAATTCATTTTTTCTGCCTATCAATCACTGAAATATAGAAGAAATTTCTACTTGGCAGGGTATTGGTTATCATTTGTGTTCTTTTCTCCCCTCATTTTCTGTAGAGGAGACAATTTTTGGTTTGTTTTTGCATGTTGTATGCTGCTTCTACTTCTGGTTTTGTTTTTTAATACACAGAATATAAACAGAGCACTGCTGGATAATGAGAGGGCAACTGCCAAGCTACTCTTGAATCGAATGAAATCAGAGCTTGAGAAAGAAAAATGGCATCAACTGAAATGGCAAGGGACTGGAAGCTCATGCAAAAGAAGTGTGGAGTTCAGAGTTTCAGGTCAGAAATTTGGCAGTCTTCTTTTGGACAATGAGCAACACCAAGAGGCTAGTGTTCACTTTTGGTTTCTATCAAAGTAATACTTGATCATTTTTTCTTTCAACGTGATATCATGTATGATGTCACATATATCATGTGATTCCATTCTACATATCTACTTTCCATCCTGCAGAGAATTTATGGCAAGTGAAGAAATCCAGAATCCCCCAACTGTGAATATGGAAATGGAAAAGTTGATAAAGGAGCAGATGGTACTCAGTGAAGAGAGACTGAAGGTTTTGCAATATATCGGGTATGGCAAAAGAGGGTATAGCATAAAGGAAAACAATTGTTGCTGGAGTTAATGAAGGACTTGGCTACAAAATGCACTTTGCTTCCTGTCAATGTGTGATTGCTAAATGCAGCAGTAAGGCAGGGTCTACATCTATTTCTGTACAGCTCTTTTGAATGGAAAAAATGCATTCTTGATTTTCAGTGCCCCAGCTACACTTAATAGGTGGCGATCAGGCTCTAAAAATGGAGGAATGCAGAAGTAAATCTCGAAACATAGTAGAAATGGGCAAAGATGGGTGGAGAGCTAGAAGTTGGTGTTTTTGTCAAGGCATTTTTTTCTCCATGGCGTGGGATTTTATTTGCGGAATAAATGAAGAGAGGACTCTGGATAGAAATCTAACGTTGCTACGTTTGAATATCCATCCTGAACACAAGACACATTGGTGTGGGTGCAATGCATTACGATCTTTACAGGGAGGTTTTTTACGGTGGATGTAGGAACCAGGTAGATGACAGTTAGTTCCTTATCGGGCAGTAAACAGTTGGCCTTGAACAACAACAATCTCAGGTTTATTTTCATTGCCAAGATGGCTGTAAATAAAAGAAAGCCCAGTAGTATGGATATTCGGATTCATAATTTTATATTTGAAGTACTGACTGGTTTGTATTTTAGGATACCTGACTCTTGTTTCCTGCTTTGATAGCACCCTGTTGCCTCCAACACGTGCCAAATCTGATGGAAACGAATGGTGCAGAACTCTGGAGAATTGAAACAAAAGTCTAGGTAGGTCGGGAAATCCTAAGAACAGTCTGGAATTCAAGCAATGTTTTCTTTTCTCCTGGGCAACGATGAGGCAGACGGTTGCTTTGAGAGTGCATGTTTGCTCTATTCTTTGTTCCGTGTGTTGCCACATACCTTCTCAGTTGCTTGGAGGTGGCAGTAAGAGCCAAAGAAGCTGCCTGTGGCATGGCTTTCCTTTGGCCAGTACAAACACCTGTGCATGGGGAGATCTAGCAGGAACTGGCTAGGTTAGAATGAATCTGGGGGAAATCAAAAGTTAATTTTGACGTGGATCCCTTCTCAGTCATACAAAAATACTCCTTTTTAACTCTTGGAGAAGAAGAGGGGAAGTATGAGAAGAAGAGGGGAAGTATTGGAGATACTTCCTTTCTCTGTGTCCTTGCAGCATGCCTTCCCGCCCTGTGTCTGCCTTCTCTTGCTCCAGAGCACATCCAGTTGGGATGTTTGTAGCCTGTATGGTAGCAAAGAAGTTGGTAGCGATTGTTAAGTACCTTGCTACTTTGAAGCATAATGATAAACAGCTGTGTATGAAAATGTCTTGATTTCTTTGGCTGGTAGTGTCTGGTGTCTGTAGGCACTGCTGGCATCTGTTCCGTGTGCTGAGATTCAGCACATGGCCTCTGTCATGTTTCCATGTCACACTGCACTGTGAAAGATGGGAATTTTGACTGTGGTCTGTTCCGTATCATTCAGACAGCCCTAATGTGGAGTGCGTGGAGAAAATGAGCATCCAGTATGAGCTGGTCGAGGGCAAATGTCAGGAGAAAGGGCAGATGTGCAAGTTGAGTGCCACAGCTTTTGGCTGTGATAGCCGTGGTCCAGTGTGTCATTAAAGTGCGTCTGAGGATGCACCAGACACTGAGATAACAAGTGGAATTCCTTTTTAACCTCCGCCTTACTCTGTTCAAAAAGTAAGCCATCCGTTTGGTTTCACAGTAGTAGTTGGTATTTGTGCTTGAAATGTGGAAAAGCCGTAACAAATGCCAGTAATGAAGGGAGTGCTGTCCTACATGAATGTGGAAGATGCAAAGAGCCTCAGCCCTTGTGCTAAATCTGTCTTATCTTGGGAAAGAAATTCCACCTCTGCCTCAATTTCTCCCTTTGTGTCCAACCAAATGGTATTGTTTAGTAATCTAATATGGCATGTAGGAGGCTGAATCTATCTCTGTCCATCACAAGAAAAGAAACACTACGTTTAGCCAGGCTCTCTGAAAGCCACACAGTATTTCTTCTGTGCATGTCAATAATTTGTTCTTCTTTTCCTTCAGATGACCCTGTTGGATGTGAACATTTGCACAGCAGAAGATGCTGAAGTTGTGCACTCCAACATGCTTCAGATGACTGAGAAACGAAAATGTAGGTTTGAAGAAGAAGTGGAGCACGTGGATGTACGTTTCTTTTATTTGATGACATATATCTTCATCACTCCTTGGGATTAGTCTGTTCTTCCTGTGCTCCCACCTGCAATGCCTTCTGCGTGGTAGGCTATTGATGTCACCTTAGAAAGAGGTCCATAGTGTGACAAAACACTCCAGAGAAACAGTTTGGTGTGGAAGAGTTTCATGTGGAAGTGTTCATAATTCTTGTGTTTATTATTTGTAATAGAAATAGATTGTATTTTTATGATCATTTCTATCTGAAATACATAGGATAGCGATGAATGACGTATGGCCCAGTCTGCTTAAGATCAGACTTCAGGAAGAGCTGGAAATGATCTCCCAAATGTCTTCCAATCTTTTCTATACATAAAAAAAGTCGGGCAGTTGTTTCTAAAGGGATAAATTATAGAATGTGATTTGGTGCTTTATGGTGCCAGAATAAACAGAAGTTTTGAGAATCCGCATTCTTACCAGTTTACTTGGAGACTGATTTTTTTTTACTCTCCAGATAGAAGACGCCATGTTGGATACCAGTCGTAAAATTCCAGGCAGCCTTTTATCATGTTACATATCCTCTTACTCATTCATTTCACCTTCCAGCAGTTTAGAAAGAACTTGTTCACTTGAATGTTTTTCTTTGGAGTGATTTGAAGGAGACGGCTAAATGGCCATAATCCAGGTAGAAACATAAAAACAAGGGTGTGCTATAAAGACAGGACTTCTTAATGCAAAGAGCCCTCTGAAATTCAAAATACCTGCTATAAAATTTAAAATGTAATCTTTGACTTTTAGATGGGAATTTCTCCTCTTCAGTTTCATTTTGTCAGGTGCATTTTTGCTAACTGCTTGATTCACGCTGAATGGACAGTCCTGTCTTATTGTTGGTATGGCAACAGCGATAGAGATCACTGCTGCTTTCTGTAGAAAGTGGCTGCAAGTTGCTATGACGAGATCTTGTGCAGGTCTAGAGTCTGATTGGATGTGAGGTTCTCATTGTTTCAACAAGCAACTTGGGGTGGCAGTGTCAGAGGTGTTCATTATCTAGGAAGATTTTCATAGGCGATGAGTTTTGCTGAGGTAGCTTTCTCTTCTGGGTGTAGAAGCTATGTGCATAATTAACTTCCTTGAATCCTAAATAGTTGGGGAGATTTTAGTATCTACGAAACCATTTTTACTAGCTTTTTTATGTGGCCTTAGATGATGAAAGTGATCTGGATACAATCTTAGAAAAAAGGCAAACGGTGAGCTGTGAGGAAGAGCTGAAGGAGTATTTGGAGAACACCCTTTCTTCTTGAGATCAACTTAGAACAAGGTATGAATTTGGTATGTTTTGTAAACTTAAAAGGTAGAGCATCTTTGAACATTGGTTGTACTACTTAGGCCTTGTTTTAATGCTGTTGTGTGAAGGTATGGAAAAAGAGTGCTTTTCACTTCATGTAAGAATATAGAATAATGTCCCTACTGAACAAGGTTAAGGCAAATAATGCCCACGGTTTAGGAATGGGACAAAGGAAGACTGCTATCATTCAAAAACCATAGCACATCAGTATTACTGTGCATACCATCACATCCATGCCTTATTCAGAAGGTAAAAGTAGTAGTGCAGATTCTTGGATCACCGGAATCAGAAGTTGGTCTGCACCATCATTTCTTCACTCATAGATTTGATCTCATTCAAAGTTCTAGGAACTCAGACGTTTAAGACAGCCAAGCACTGGCAACTTTAAAAACCATCTAAAAATGGGTACAATACCGCTCTCCTTCCTGAAGATCTTAGCAGCAGCTCTGAAGCCGTAGAGGAAGCAGCACTGTTCACACACCCAGGAGGTCTTTCCTACCTGCTCGATCAGAGGCACATTAGAAGAGCAGTATGGACCTGAGGGGCAGATGCACATACCTTCACACACCTCGCAGTGGGACTGTGGTTAGAGCTGGAGGTTTGATACTCTTCCTAATAATTTGAGCCGTTAAAACAAAGCCAGAGGTAACAGACCAAGTGAAAATACAATGCCAGGTTGCGGAAAGAGAATGTTACCTATCTGAACTCGTACAAAAATTCCCCATCATTCTCTTTGTTTAGGAGACCAAGCCAATGTCCCTGTAAATGAAAACAAGTGTGAATATTGATTTTTCTTGAATCAAGACTCAGCTTTATGTCCAAGTCAAAGGCAAATAAACCAGAAAGGCTCCGCTGAGCACAGTGCAGAACTAACATGGAAGACAGTCATTTGACCTCTTATGTAAGCAGTGTTGGTGTGGTTCCCCATCCAAAAGGAAGGATGTCAAATGCTTCTTTGGAAATATTTTAACTTCTCTGCGTTTCTTTCTTTGTAATGAACTAATCTGTAACAAGCCAGGACGTGATTGTGTTCAGTAGAAACAGATCAATGGCAACATTTAGCCTAAAGGTTTTATGAGATTGATCAGGAAGTTCGATTTAGATTTAAAGGCACTGTAGTCATATTTAATTTTATTTCTCTCCGTACTTGAGTCTCTTAAACAGGGACCTTCAATTGGACAGGAACGGGACACTGAAGCAAATTGTAATGGATGACGTAATGGCTTACCCAGAAGCATTTTGTGGGAATTGATTTCTTCTAGGTATCCATCAGCCAGCATTTTAGTGTGAAGGGAATCTTCAAACAGGTAAAACAAAAATTCCCGTTGGTTTCAAACCTGACTGCTATATTAATTTTTCACTTTTGATAAAATTTTCATGACCTTTAAAATTCAGACTGTATCAAGTATTGTTTCAGCCATTGAAGAAAGTGCTTTTGATGGAGATAGGAGAGGGAAACCAAAACATTTCTCAGAGCCACACTTTGAGCTCTGTCCTTGTTACAAACGGCACTTGAGCAAATGCATTTGCCTTTGGAACAGAAAACGACAAGGTAACAGGCTTATCATTACGGATTTGAGTGTTCCAGGTTCTTTAGATAGTAAGTGATCTATTCAAGATGATCTCTTCCTGAAATAGATCCATTTTGAGAAGGGATATGGATTTCTTAGAAGAAGGCAAATCCCTATGTTAAAACGGTGTGGTGGGTGTTTTTTGTTGTTGTTGTTTTGCTTTTAGAACTTGCAAGGCACAATCGACTTCATAGTTCAAGATCCAAATAAGACCACGACATTCCAAACAGGTGTTTCTTTTTGGTTGTTTTTCAATCTGTCTATCTTTGGATTGTAACCAGTAGAACTGTGCTTGAACTGGAAAGAAGTAGCGGAGGTTTCAGAAGTGGAGCATGCGGTGGAACAGTAAGCTGAGAGCATTGTGCAAGGAGAGGAAAGAGGGGAAAATGGTAAGAGTTTCCTGAGTCGGAAGGGACCCCTAGGGATCGTCAAAGTCCAACTCCTGGCCCTGCACAGACACTCCAACAGTCCCACCCTCTGCATCCCTGAGAGCATTGGCCAAACGCTCCTGGATCTCTGGCAGCCTTGGGGCTGTGCCCATTGCCTGGAGAACCTATTCAGTGCCCGACCAGCCTCTGAGGAATAAAACCTTTCCCTGATAGCCAGCCTAATCGTCCCCTGACACAGCTCCTGGCATTCCCTTGGCTCCTGTCCCTGGTCGCAGAGAGCAGAGAGCAAAGCTGTCCCTGTGCTGCCCTTGGGAGGAGCTGAGAGGTCCCAAGTGAGGTGTGAGCTCAGTGTCCTCTCTGCAGCTGAACCAAATGCCCTGAGCCACTCTTTGTATGGCTTTCCCTCCAGCCTCTTCCCTATCCCTGTGTCCCTCCTTTGGACATTTCTCCAATAGCCTGAGGTCTTTCTGACGCTGTGGCATCCAAAATTGCCCCCAGGGCTTGAAGAGAGCGCAGTCCCAGCCCAGAGCAGAGCGGGACAATTGCCTCTCTCGAGCGAGCGGTGCCAGAAGATAGGGACAGTTGTCAAAAAATCAGCTGGAGAAAGAAATCTAACAGAGAAACAGGTGATCTTGGCACAGGAAATGGAAGAAGCAGAGGAAGAAGAAGATGAGGAGAGGATTCCTTGTAAAAGTGAAGAAAATGAGCATGCAGAACAGGGACTAAGCATTATGCAGGTAAGTGAGCAAGAGAATAAGTTTGAAAGTGAAGGCAGTTTTGTCCAAAAGAAGGAGGAATAGGAAGTCTTTTTGCTGAGAATGAATAGAAAGGTTTTTTGCATTTAGTTTGTATACGAAGCGCACAGGGCTCTAGATCCTTTTGTGGGAAAATGGAGTGTGTAAAGTTGCCAATCATTTTGGAGCGAATTTGGAGGTTTTTGGGGTCCCAGGTGAATTTTGGGTTGAATTCTGGGGATTTGGGAGTGCCCAGGTGAATTGGGGGGGGGTGGGGGGGTGGCGGGGCGGGGATTTGGGGAGATCCAGGTGAGTTTTGAGGGGTCCCAGGTTGATTTTGGGGGAGAATTTGTGGAATTTTGGGGGATCCCGGGTAGCGAGGTTTGGGGTGAATTTGTGGAATGTGGGGAATCCCAGTTGAATTTTAGGGGGAATTTGTGGAATTCTAGGGATCTCAGGGGAATTTTTGGGTGAATTTGGTGAATTTTAGGGCATACGTGTGAATTTTAGGGTTCTCAGGTGAGTTTTGGGGATGCCAGGCGTATTTTGGGGTGAATTCTGTCGATTTTGGGGTATCCAGGTGAGCATTTGGAAGTCGTGGGAGAATTTTGGGATGAATTTGGGGGGATGCAGGTGGATTTTCCAGGGAATTTTGGTGATTTTTGGGAGTCCCAGATGGGTCTGGGAGTGAATTTGGTGGATTTGGGGGTATCTGGGCGGGTTTTGAGGGGGATTGGAGACATTTTGGGGTGAATTTGGGAGGTGTTGGGGGGACTGGGTCTTGGGGGTGATTTGAGGGATTTTGGGGGTTGCAGGTGGGATTTTGGAGTGAAGCCCTGGGATTTGGGGGTCCCCCGTGAATTTTGGGGTGAATTTGTGGACTTTTGGGAGTTGCCAGGTGAGTGCTGAGCATCCCAGGGGGGACTTCCGGGTGAATTTTGGGGATTTGGGGTTTCCCAGGTGAATTTCTGAGGTGGAAAGGTTCAAAAAGGTTTTTTTTTGAAAACAAGTTAAAGCCAGAAGGTTATTGAAAATTAATAGATGTGATGCAAGTAGGTAATATGCAGACAACACACAGCGAGACAAATCATGGGAAAAATACAGTGGTAACACATGAGTGTGTGAGGATGGGATCAATATAGCTAAGGCTCAGTTGAAGCTGAATTTGGAAAAGCATGCCAAAACTAAGAATAATAAAGGCACCTACAGGTATTTCAGTGGGAAAAGGAAGATGAAAAGAAACCTATCACACCTCCCCTATTCCCCCACCCCCATAAGCCAGACAGGACTAGTGACAACAGACAAGGAGAAGGCTGAGGTACTCAACAAGTGTTGGTCTCAATTTTTACTGCCAGTCACTATTTCCACATCTCTCAGGTTATTGGACTGGTGGACTTGATTCTAAGCCATAGTAGCAGGTCAGCTTTCAGACCACTTGAGGAACCTGAGCATGCAAGACCATGGGACCCACCCAGAGGCATGTCAGGGCCCTGAGAGAACTGGCAGCTGTAGTTGCTGAGGTGCTTTCTCCATCATATTTGAGAAATCAAGGCAACCAGCTGAAGTCTCCAGACACTGTGTTGTATTGACTCCAGTCCTCTTGGTCTTTTTTGTAAATCTTGAGCTCTGAGTCAATTTCTGCAGAGGATTCCCAATGCAGTTTCAAAAGTGGAATCTTTGTTACTGGTCCTCATGTTGATCTTGGATATTTCCATTTTCTGCACTCTTTTATTTTCGAAACATTTGTAATGACTGAAAAGAAAGCTGAGACAAGGCATTATGCTCTTTCCAGTGATATAAATGGACCAGTATTCTTTTCAGACAAATATATTTTTGCTGTGTCTAAGCACATGTGCATACCTGTGTTTGATTTATGTGTCCAGGTTTTGGCAATGGGGCAGCCACAGGGCTGTCCTGTGACAATGGCCCAGGTGCTGCCCTGTCCCGCTTTCTTCCAACTGGCTCCACTTCAGGATGTCGTCCCTGCTGAGAGAAGAGGCTGGGACAGCACCTTTAGAAATGTGACAAAATGAAATCGAATTTATATTTTGCAATTCAAGGTCAGATTTTTCAACAGACAGCCAGCTGGTAAAACGGGCTAATTTTTTCTTAGATATTAAAACATTTCCTGAACTTAATATTTCCCTGAGTTGGTTTTTTATACTCTTTTGTAAGGCAGATTGCTGTAAGCCCATGATGTTTAACAATTTGCCACTATATCTACCCCACTACAGTTAAAACACAGTAAAGGAGTTAGTTGTTAAAACGTGCCAGGTACACCACGGTTTTCAGGCTTTACTGGCTGCGGAGCTGATGTTAATTTTGCCGTTTCTGTCGATAAAACCCAAGTGGCACCCGCGCCGCTGTAGGAACCTACCCCGCCGCAAAAAAACACAAAAAACCGTGTCCAGCCCCCCCCAGCCCGCGAGCCACACCACGTGGCTGCGGACTGCCATATCACGCACGCCGCGCACACGCCCGCGACACCTCTCCTCCCGAGAGCGCAGCCGGGCCGGCAAAATGCCACCGGTGAGACCTCCCCACAGAGCTCGGGGAACCCACCCACCGCAAAAGGAGGCTTTCACTCACTTTTTTTTCTTGCAGGCAGAGGCATCTGTGTAACTGTAGTGGGTCTACATCCAGAACCGACCTGCCTGGGCTTCTGACAGGGTCCCGGTTCGTGCTTAAAAGTCTTCGAACTGCACAAAATGCAGCTTAAAGAAATTTAAGCTAGTTGATCAGCTCCAAGGCTTCTTGAATCTAGAAAATAGGAGTCACAGCCGGTCGTGGGGTGCTCTGTAGAGACCATCCGCATTGGGGAGCCAACTGAGGCTTTTTCTCGGCCCTCAAATGGGGTTCTTCCCCCTTCCTCCAGTCTATCTCAGCTGTTAGGGTGAAGCCTCCTGGGCCCTTGCCTCATGGACGTAAATAAGATAACAAAAGAGGCTCTTTTCCCTGATGAAGTTACAGGGTTTATTTCTCGTGGGTAGCGAGTTAAATAAGGAGAAAGAGAAACAGGTCAGGGGGCACAGATCTTTTCTAGGGTCTGAAAAGGAGGGCGAGCAGAAATTGGATCCCAGCCAGCCCTGTATGGCCAGGAGGGGAGAGGGACCAAGCTACAGGGCATAGCAGGGGGCACGGAATGTACCATTTACAATGCATCTCGGAAATGCAACACATGCCCATTAAAGGAAAGTAGTAGAGATTACTTTGCCTTTGAATGGGAAGATCCTGATAAGGGGAGGAAACAACAACTTCATTGGACAGTATTGCCTCAGGGCTTTACAGAATCCCCCAATCTCTTTGAACAAGCTCTAAAAGAACTGATGAAGTCTTTTGAGTCACCAGAAAGGGTGAAATTGTTACAATATGTAAATGATCTATTAATAGCAAGAAAAGACAAGAAATCGACTAGAAATGAGACTATTAAACTTTTAAACTTCTTGGAACAACAGGAATTGAAGGTATCCAAAGCTAAATTACAGTTCACAGAACCAGAAGTAAAATATTTGGGACATTGGCTAAGTAAAGGGGAAAAAATTAAATCCTAATAAAGTCTCTGAAATATTAAGCCTGAGACTTCCAAAAACCAAAAAAGAAGTGAGGAAAATTTTGAAATTGCTAAAATACTGTCATCAATGGAGAGAGGAATTTAGTGAGAAAGTGAAATTTCTATATGAAAAACTTACCACTAATCGCCTAAAATGGACAGAAAAGGATGATAAAAGTTTTGAACAAGTCAAACATGCTTTAATTCAAGCCCCTGTACTCAGTGTCCCGGATTTAGAGAGACCATTTCAGTTATTTGTAAATACCTCTGATCAAACAGCATAAGGGGTAGTCACCCAGGAATGGGCAGGCAGTCGAAAGCCAGTGGGATATTATTCTAAACTGCTCGACCCTGTCAGTTGGGGTTGGCCCACATGCCTCCAGGCCCTAGTGGCCACAGCACTTTTCATTGAAGAAGCCCAAAAAATTACCTTTGGGGCACCTCTAGTGGTACACAGCCCTCATAATGTAAGGGGAATTCTGAATCAAAAAGCTAAAATATTAAATATGAAGCTATTCTAATCACTTTCTCAAATTTAGAGTTAAAAGCAACAACTGCTCAAAATCCTGTACAATTCCTATATGAGAAACCAGGAGACAATATAAAATGTGATTCTGTGGATGTTATAGAATTACAAACTGTTGGGGGTTGAATTGTTCCCTTTTCTTTCTGTGGAATTTCTCCGATTGTTATGCTAAGTACTTGTGGCTACACCTTAGTAGCTATAGTGTTCTCTCGCAGGGGGGTGGGGGGATGGGGGGAAAGTGGAAAAGGTGGGAGAGAGGTCTGGGGGGGGCTCTCGCTCTCACTTGGCTCGTGGAGTGGGAGGACACCCCGTGCTCCGATCTAGCATCTTCCCCGCCAGCCCAGCACCGAGATCCACACTCCCTGCTGTTGGACATCGCTCTGCTGCTTTCCCACTTCATCCTACTACCTTCGGACACTGCCGAGCACAACGACTGACACCGTGAGGGGGGAGTAGCTCCTCCATCCCTCTCACCCCTGGGCCGCTGCTGCAATCACCCAGCCCATTTCAACTGAGCGGGACCTGCCCTGCCCACAGCACCTGTAACTGAGCACAGGGAGAGGGAGACTGTGGCCAAAAAGGGACTGGAACTGAGCTATACTGTTCTGTTCTGTTGTCAATTTTTATAGCTGTTGTTGTTTCTGCTATTTTGCCTTGTTAGTTATCAGTAAAGAACTGTTATTCATATCCCCATATCTCCTGCCTGACAGCCTCTGATTTGAAACTAAAATAATTAAAAGGGAGGGGGTTGCACTCTGCATCTCAGGAAAGGGGTTCTTGCCTTTCCTTAGCAAATACCTGTCTTTCAAACCAAGACAGATTTTGGCGACCAATGTGGGGCATTGCCTGAGGGCATTGAGAGAGGGGTAGAAAAGGGAATAACAGTTCTTGAATTACCCAAGTTTCTGGTAGGTGACACCATGCTGTCCAGCTTACCCTGGATTGGCCTCCATGTGGTCACTGCTATATCTCTCCCATTTGCAAGCCCTTTTTTAAACATGAGTTTCATAACCAAGGTTACTGTGGCTATTATCCGGCTTATTATGTGGGTTGATCAGTTGAGGAATGCATGGATTTTTAATGTTCTCTGGAAGATGGCCACATGGATTCAGCGCTATCACACTCTAAGTGTGTGTTTCTGGGACTACTTCAATAATGGTACATACTGTGAGGAAGTGACAGCAGGTAAAATTTTCTCCCAACCCATTACACGGTTTCTGAAGTTCACCCCACCAGTCTTCAAGGGGTTCAAATCCGCTTTAAATGCTAATGACATTATACTGTGGCTAGTGTTGCTTATATCCCTGTTAAACCTGTTCTAACAAACATGCAGAGATAACGGGAGATTGACTTGGATAACAACCCTCATACCTAACCCAGGGATTAGTGATGTTACCCCAGAGCCTGATCCTGTCCAAGAGACTAGGAATGTTACCCCAGAGCCTGACCCTGTTCCAGAGACTTGGGATATTACCCCAGAGTTTGACCCTGCCCCACAGCCCACCTCGGAAAGGAAGCACCCAGAAGGGGTGGGGGTTCTAGTGAAGGAGATACGTGAGATGAGCCAGATGCTGAAGAAGTACCTTTCCCCAGCGTTACTGGTTACTGCGGGTCTGGGACCTTATGGGTACAGGTGTGCAACTGGATGGTACTGAGGCAAGGAATTTGGGAGCCTTGACCCAGGACTCAGGTGTGGACCAGGTATTTGTAAGGGAGACAGGTCTCCTTTCCCTCTGGGAGCGACTTCTAATGAGTGTGAGAGAGAGATTTGTCCACAGGGAAAGAATGCAGGAGCACCACCAGAGACTGCGTTGGAATACCCTCGAGGAAGGGATCCAAAAGCTGAGAGAAGTGGCAGTACTGGAGGTGCTCTTTGGGAGGGATGGACAGCATGACAATGACCCTGACAAGGTCAGGTGCACAGGACAGATGTTGTGGAATCTGGCAAACCTGGGCCCATCCCAATATACCCCCTTTATTGCAATGATTGATGCTGATACCAACCAAGTGACAGTGGGTTCTGTTGCCAACAGGCTCAGGAATTTTGAGAGTATGATGGCTGGCCCAGTGCAGGCTCATGTCTCTACTGTGGTTAAAGACCTCAAAGAGGAGATGAAGGAGATAAGGGAAGAGGTGAGGAAGATCAGTGCAGCACCAGTGAGAGTCATGGACCCCAAAAGTAGAGCCCAACGACCCCCAGCTAGGGAGAGAGGGTATACCCCACGTGCTGACCTGTGTTTTTTTCTACATGACCACGGGGAAGACATGAGAAGGTGGGATGGGAAACCCACTTCTGCCCTGGCAGCACAGGTGCGCCAATGCAGGGAGGGGAACACTAACAGAGGGAACTCCACTAAAGTGAGGGTAGCCTCAGCCTCCCATGGAGGTGCCGGGTATTACAGAAGGGAGGATGATCTGTCAGATCCCCTTGAAGGAACCTCCAGTATGTATGCCCAGGAGAGAAATAATAACCAGGGCTAGAGGGGCCCTGCCTCTAGCCAGGTAGATCCACGGGAAAACCGGGTCTTTGGGACGGTGTGGATCCGATGGCCTGACACATCAGAGCCACAGGAACACAGAGCATTGGTTGACACTGGTTCACAGTGTACATTAATACCATCAGGACATGTAGGGAAGGAACCTGTTTCAATTGCCGGGGTTATTGGGGGATCTCAGGAACTGACTTTACTGGAGGCTGATGTGAGCCTGACTGGGAAAGAGTGGCAGAAACATCCAATTGTGACTGGCCCAGAGGCACCATGTATCCTAGGCATAGACTTCCTCAGGAACGGCTATTACAAAGACCCAAAGGGACTCAGGTGGGCTTTTGGAATAGCTGCTGTGGCGGCAGAGGGCATTAAGCAGTTGAACACCCTGCCTGGGCCATCAGAAAACCCATCTGCAGTGGGACTCCTCAAGGTGGAAGAGCAACAGGTGCCAATTGCTACCTCAACAGTGCACCGCCGGCAGTACGGGATGAATCGAGATGCTATGATCCCCATACACAAGATGATCCATGAGCTGGAGAGCCAAGGGGTGGTCAGCAAAACCCACTCACCCTTCAACAGCCCCATCTGGCCTGTGCGTAAATCTGAAGAATGGAAATTGACAGTGGACTATCGTGCATTGAATGAGATGACTCCACCGCTCAGTGCTGCTGTGCCAGACATGCTGGAACTCCAGTACGAGCTGGAGTCCAAGGAAGCCAAATGGTACGCGGCCATTGACATTGCCAATGCATTTTTCTCCATTCCTCTGGCAGCTGAATGCAGGCCTCAGTTTGCTTTCACCTAGAGGGGCGTGCAGTACACCTGGAACCGACTGCCCCAGGGGTGGAAACACAGTCCCACCATCTGTCATGGACTGATCCAGGCTGCACTAGAAAAGGTGAGGCTCCCAAACATCTACAGTATATCAATGACATCATTTTTTGGGGAGGACAGCAGGTGAAGTCTTCAAGAAAGGAGAAAAGATTATCCAGATTCTATTGAAAGCTGGTTTTGCCATTTAGCGAAGTAAAGTTAAGGGACAGGCTCAGGAAATTCAGTTTCTAGGAGTCAAGTGGCAAGATGGACATCGTCAGATCCCAACAGAGGTAATTAATAAGATCACCGCTATGTCTCCACCTACCAACAAGAAGGAAACACAAGCTTTCCTAGGTGCCATAGGCTTTTGGAGAATGCACATTCCTGAGTACAGCCAGATCGTGAGCCCTCTTTACCTGGTCACCCGCAAGAAGAACGATTTCCACTGGGGCCCTGAGCAGCAGCAAGCCTTTGCCCAGATCAAGCAAGAGATTGCTCATGCAGTAGCCCTTGGCCCAGTCAGGACGGGACCAGATGTGAAGAACGTGCTCTACTCTGCAGCCGGGAACCATGGTCTGTCCTGGAGCCTGTGGCAGAGGGTGCCTGGTGAGACGCGAGGCCGACCACTGGGATTCTGGAGTCGAAGTTACAGAGGGTCCGAGGCCAACTATACTCCAACGGAGAGGGAGATCTTGGCCGCCTATGAAGGGGTTCAAGCTGCCTCTGAGGTCGTTGGCACAGAAACACAACTCCTCCTGGCACCCCGACTGCCAGTGCTGGGGTGGATGTTCAAAGCAAAGGTTCCTTCTACACACCATGCCACTGACACCACATGGAGTAAATGGATTGCCCTCATCACACAGCACACCCGTATTAGAAACCCAAATTGCCCTGGGATTTTGGAGATAATTACCAACTGGCCGGAAGGGGAAGACTTTGGTCTTGCCGACAAAGAAGAGCAGGAACAAGTGACCCGGGCCGAAGAAGCCCCACTGTACAACCAACTGCCAGCAGATGAAACACACTATGCTCTTTTCACTGATGGTTCCTGCCGCATCGTGGGGATGAACCGGAAGTGGAAAGCAGCCGTATGGAGCCCCACACGACAGGTTGCACGAGCTACTGAAGGAGAAGGTGGATTGAGTCAACTTGCTGAACTCAAAGCTGTTCAGCCGGCCCTGGACATTGCTGAAAGAGAGAAGTGGCCAAAACTCTACCTTTACACTGATTCATGGGTGGTAGCCAATGCTCTGTGGTGTTGGCTGGAAAGGTGGAAAAAGGCTGACTGGCAAGGTAGGGGAAAACCAAATTGGGCTGCTGACGAGTGGAAAAACATTGCCACTCAGGTAGAGACACTACCTGTGAAAGTCCGTCACGTAGATGCCCATGTCTCCAAAAGTAGAGCTAATGAGGAGCATCAAAACAACAAACAGGTAGATCAGGCGGCACAGATAGAGGTGTCAAAGATAGACTTAGACTGGCAGCACATGGGAGAGTTGTTCCTGGCTCGATGGGCCCATGATGCCTCAAGCCACCAGGGTAGAGATGCTCCCTATAAGAGAGCACGAGACCGAGGAGTGAATCTAAACATGGACAGTATTTCTCAAATTATCCATGACTGTGAGACATGTGCTGCCATCAAGCAAGCCAAGCGGGTGAAGCCTCTCTGGTATGGGGGTCGATGGTCCAAATATAAGTATGGGAAAGCCTGGCAGATTGATTACATCACACTGCCCCAGACACGTCAAGGTAAGCGCTATGTACTGACCATGGTGGAAGCCACCACTGGATGGTTGGAGACCTACCCTGTGCCTCATGCCACTGCTTGGAACACCATCTTAGGCCTTGAGAAACAAGTTTTGTGGAGGCATGTTACTCCTGAGAGAATTGAGTCAGACAACGCGACTCATTTCAAGAATAACCTTATCAACACCTAAGCTAAAGAACATGGTATTGAGTGGGTGTACCATATCCCCTACCATGCACCAGCTGCAGAGAAGGTGGAGAGGTACAATGGACTGTTAAAAACCATTTTGAATGCATTGGGGTAGGGGATCTTTTAAGAATTGAGAGCAGCATTTAGCAAAGTTCACCTGTTTAGTTAATACCCGAGGTTCCACAAATCGAGCAGGCCCTGCCCAGTCTGAGTCCTTGTATAAAGTAGACGGAGATAAAGTCCCAGTGGTGCATGCCAGAAGTTTGTTAGGGAAGAGAGTTTGGATCAATTCTGCGTCGAATACAGACAAACCCATTCATGGGATTGTTTTTTCTCAAGGACCAGGTTGCACATGGTGAATAATGCAGAAGGATGGGACAACACGATGTGTACCTCAGAGAAATCTAATTGTTGGGTGAGAACCATATGTAAATATTACTATTCAATATCACTGTCATTGTCTGTCTATAGCTGCATCTTGTATATATATATATGTGTATGATGTATGTGTTTATAGAATTAGAGTGTGTATCAGATATGGTAGTAAGCTGACGATATGGGGATAAGGGGTGGAATGTCTTGGGGTGATTGTATGATGCCTATATCCCCAAATTGTCTGTTCTGTTGGTGTTGAATACTAAATTCTGCAACTTTAAGACTGGTTCCAGGAGTGAAGGGGGGGAAGAAGAAGTGCAGAATTTGTTATCAGAGACTGCACTGGCTCCCCCGCGTTCCTGCACTCGGACTGTGTTGTCTGTGGTGGACAGGGAGAGAGAGAGCTCTCTTTTGCTCTTGGTTAGTTTTCTGTCTAGCTGAGGCAGAGAAGACCCCTGGATTGTTTTTTTTCCCCCTTTTTCTGTTTTCCTGGAACTGTTTGAACCTGCTCTGGACTGAAAACCCAGAAGAGCACCGGGAGCTCACACCTGTGGCCCACCAGGCCTAGCCTGGGCCGCAGCATTCCCCAGCACAGGAGGGACTGAGAACAGACTGTGAGTGAGCCGGGCAGCCCACAGAAAGAACTCTTCTAAATCTGTCATCTCTTCGGAATGGTGAGAGGTTTTGCTGTTTGATATTGTTCATTGTTGTGCTGGGAGGTGTGTTGCCTGTTGAATAAACAGTTTTCTTTTTTTTCCACTTCTCTCCAATTTTTTTTCTTTTTTCTAGAGGGATCTCATTCAGAGGTTTCCTCCCAAATTTGTCCTAAACCAGGACAGGCAGTGATCCTTATCTCTGTGGGAGATATTCTCTGCTAATGGGCCTTCTGTTAAAATCAGGTGGGGCAGTCATCCTTATCTTTTCCACAAGCCATCCTTCCTCCAGGAAGATATCGTCTGTTAATGGGCCATTGAGTCCCACTGTATGACTGATAAAATTACATCATCTCATTGGGAGATGCTCCAGACAGGGGGAGGAGCCAAGCCTTTCCTACCTAGATAAAAACTGAGATTTGGAACACCAAGGCAGACTTTTTTTACACTGGATTCCGGAGGAAAAACTGGACCTTTCCACATCATTGCTGGACCTTCAGAGGAAAACTGCACCCTTCTACAGGACCACTGCTTCAACTGAACCACATCTGTCACTCCTAGAGGACTGCAGCCACCATTTAATTGGACTGCTACCAACACCTTGACTGACGGGGTGTCAGGTTGTATTCTGACTCTGTCAGTGGTTTTTTTTGGGTTTGTTCTTTGTAATACTGAATTTCTATTTTAATTTTCCTAGTAAAGAACAGTTATTCCTAATCCCATATCTTTTGCCTGAGAGCTCCTTAATTTCAAAATTATAATAATTTGGAGGGAGGTGTTTAAATTCTCAATTTTAAAAAGAGGCTTCTGCCTTTCTTGGCAGACACCTGTCTTTCAAACCAAGACACCCTCCAATGAAGAGAGGGAGACAAACGGTGCCATTTCCAGGAGTGTGCTCACCTTTTCTTCCCCCCAAAGCTACACTCTCCAGCAATGATGTAGGTGATATAGAATAGCAACCTAGTCATGCCTACACGGCTCTAAACTCTACCTCCTCTCAGCAACCAGAATAAATACATACTTAAATGCAAAAAAATATATAATTTTTCAAGCAAAAACACAAGATAGTGAAAGCTGTACCAAAGGAAACAAAGGTGGTTAATTCTTTTTTTCTAAAACTTCAACATAAATGAGTATGTTAAAGACCCAGAGAACAGTCAGTACTCACTGTATTAGCAGATAGACAAGTCATTTCACCAAATGAGTAAAAATTATTTACATGCATATTTCTAATGCATGCTCTTTACAATAGCCTTTTAGGAAACATTTCCCATTTGCTTTTAATAAGAGGTTCTATTCAGTCTAACCAGTAACAGGTAATAGTGATGCCTTAAGTTTTAAATTTTTCTGTTGTGCTTAGGTGGTGAAGACAAAACAGTCCTATTCCAGCTGGGGACTCAAGGACAGTTTCTTCAAACATCAGGCCCTAAGCACAAACAATATGAAAAGAGGAGGGCGGGCAAGCAAGCAAGGAGGATGAAACTTCCCTATTTGAGACTATTAATTGGACAGTTGAGTCCTGCATGCAAATGGACTAAAAACTATAAAGATGTGAGATCTCGTAACCAAGCTCTTTTTTGCTTCTCTCTTGGAGCCATCCAGGCAGGGGCCACAACTGTGGCACTGGTACTGCCAGGGTGTGGCCTTTGAAGGGCTCTCAATAAATATCCATTTTATTCCCCTTAACTCTGTGTAGTCTCTGTTCCAGCTCCTCTAGGCATCAGCATTGGCGAGCCAGCCAGGAGAGGTGAGGCATTTGGAAAACCCCTGGACTGAAGCCCTGCCAGCAGCCCCGAAAAGGCCCAGCAGGGGTCCAGAGGTATCAGAGCCAAGAACCCTGGGAACAGAGGCACATGAGTGACCGAATAAAAGGGTATTCTGTTTAGCATCTGGGTTAGGTGCTAAGAGGGTTTGTAGATTGTAATTTTGTAAATTGTAAATTTGTTTTGGGGAACCTTAGTGTTCTAAGTAGAGTCGTTTTCCTCTTTATCCATGGGTAAGAAGGAATGCTTTCTTAAAGAGTAGGTTAAATTATAGAGGTGTTGGCCTGAAGCCAAAAGGTGGTGCAGCTGATTAGGTTCTGTGCTGTGGCTCTGAGGGTTCTGAGTTTTAACCCTGACTCTTTGTTTGTGTCTTTTGCTCTTTATTTTTGGGCATCAGAATGGGTTGTGTATTTTCTTGTGAACATGATAATGGTAGTATTCTAAGAGATAGCCCTTTGGGGTTAACATTGAAAAACTGGGTGAATTTAATCAGGGAAGAGTCTATGCTTTTAAAACCTAAACTTATTAGAGTCTCAGAGAAAATGTGGCCAATGTATGAACTAGATAATGCAGCAACATGACCTAAATTTGGGAGTTTTGACGGAAAATTAATGCCAAGTTTAATATCCCGAATACACGGAGACAGATTTTTTTAAGCGTTAGAGTATGCCTGGCTTTTTATGATATTAGCATGTGAGCAGGACCTAGATAAGAAGAAAGAACATATATTGGTCTTAAAAGGTAAAAAGTAAGAGCCAACTTTCAGTAGCATATATAAAAATCCAGAGGAGGCAGAGATGGACCTGGTTGTGCCTGCCATGAGAACAGAATCGGTCCTGGCCGTGCTAGGCGTGGTAGGCGCGGACTCAGGCCAGGGTGCGGCCCCTCCTCCGGCACTGCTGCAAAGGGGGGGCAAGGGGAGGTGCAGCTCAGGCGGGGCCCCAGTCAGTGAAGGAAGAGAAAGGCGAGCTTTGGCAGCAATGGACAACGCCCCGAACGCCATCTCTGGAACAGCCCGAGGGGTGGGGAAGGGGGGAGGAGATAGCCAGTGCATACAGCCCTCGGCACCGCCCCGAGAGGAAGGGCTACGGGATAAAGCCTTCTACCGAGAGGAGCGGCTGGGGTGTAGGGCCTTTTACAAAGAAGATGGAGAGGGAACCTCCCATAGGGGGAGCGGCACCTCCTCGATTTTCAGGCCTGTGAGATACCATGGTAACTCCGAAGGCCAGGGAGCTGCCTCGGAAGGTGACATCATCAAAGATTGCAGACACAGCCCGGGAGCAGAGTCACAACCGGTCTTGTATGATGCTTTCTAGGATTGGGACTAGCCGAGGTAGACTCTTTGCTACAACAGTCAGACAGCTCTTACTCAAATGGCTCTGAGGAGGAAAAAGAGAATGAGGAAATGGACGAAATTATTGCTGCCTTAAACAGGTGGAGGAGGGGAAAGATAGCAAGAAAAGCCCTCAGAGAATGTAGCCCAATTGCCCACCGTACTAGATCAAGAAGGGAAAAAGAAAGAAACCAATTTTGCAAGCCCCCTTACGACAGGCAGTCGCCAATGAGGAGTGGATATATGTGAACGTTCCATACTCCCTTATAGAGTTAGACCAGTGGAAAACTACCGTAGGAAAATATAAAGAGAACCCAGATAAAGTGGCAAAATTAGTAGAACGGGCTATTAACTCACAAAACCCTGACTGGGTAGATTTGAACTCTATGTTAGATACATTACTTGATCCCACTGAGAGAGAAATGGTCAATAAAGCCATCACAACCTCAGTGGAAGGGAGCATAGCCAGTAGATTGCTTCAAGGTACTGTCACTCAGATATTTCCCCTTGAGAATCCTGAGTGGGATCCAAATATACCAGAACATATGGCGAGGCTAAAACAATATCAAAGTCTTGTAGTATATGGGTTAAAACATGGAGTACCTAAAGCTATAAATTGGTCAAAGCTTTGTGAAGTAAGACAAAATTATGATGAATCACCCACTGATTTTTTTAACAGGTTAAGAGAATCAGCGATCAAATATACTGACCTAGACCCTGAATCAGCGAATGGTAAAGCGCATTTGGTTTTGTTGTTTATGGGTCAGGCTTCAAATGATATAAGAAGGAAGCTGCAAAAGATAGAGGGAGTCCGAGATACAGAGAAACTGCTAGAGGTTGCCTGGAAGGTGTTTCAAGATAGGGGTCCAACTGAAAAAGTTATATCCCAACCTAGTAAGAAGGTAACTCAGGAAAAGTCATCCAACAAAGCTTCCCCTACGGAGAAGGACCAGTGTGCATACTGTAGAAAGTGGGGACATTGGAAAAAGGACTGTCCAGTGTTAAAAGAAAAACCCTCAGTTCCCCAACTCCCAGTAGTTGGGGAGGGACTTGCTAGAAAAATTGGAAGCCAATAACCAGACTGTGTTTAGTGACTCAAATATGTGTGTTTGGAATGTAGCTACAATTAGAGGCTGTGATTTTGTGTATAAACCACCTGTGTTTACTAGCCAGTTGCAAATCAGAAATTATACCTTGTATCGTAGTATAATCCCAACCTCCATTAGTATGGATTTATCACATGTAAAAGAAATGTTAGAGCGTGCAAATTTGCAGCAGCTGCTAGAAAATCCCAAGGTCAAAGCTAAAAAGATCCTAATAACGGTTCACCATGATGGTAAGGTTATAAAACGGGTAATGGAACGAATTAAAAGGGCAGGAGAACACCACTGGTGGGAAGTTTTTTTTGGCTGCTCCCCCACGGCCACTGGCATTTTCAATGCACTGCTGCACCCCATTGTAGTTATACTGTTAATGCAAATTTGTGTGCTTTGGTAGCCATTTGTTACCAGATGAGGCAGGTGAAACTCTGCTTTGATAACTAGGTGAAAGGAGCGGGGTTGGCCAAGACCCTCATAAAATAATCAGGGGCAAGACTGGGTTGGCCTCTGTGTTTGTCACCCAGAAGATCATTTGGCTCCGCTGTTGGCTGCAACCCAGTAGACGTTGAGCAGTGGGGACACACGCCATGCCAGAACTTGAGGAAAGGGATGGCCTTCTCTGTTAGCAGAGGGCCATCCAGGAGGGGACAACAGGCCAAGCAGTCTGCAGATGGCATGAGCCACAGAATGGTTGAGGTTGGAAGGGACCTCTTGAGAGGTTTCATTTAGTCTGAACCCACCTGCTTAAGCAAGGTCACCTAAAGCAGATTACCTAGGACTGCGTTCAGCTGGACTTTGACCATCTCCACAGATGGAAACTCCACAACCTCTCCAGGCAAATCTGTTTCATTGTTTGATCACTCTCATAGTAAAGAAGCAAAAGTTAGCATACAACCCAGACGGAGGGATAGCATTAATCCCTATGAAATATTGTATGGTAGACCATATCAAATCCCACATATTCCAGGTGAAATTCACATGAAGGGGAAACATGATTTATAGTGTTTTTTAATGGCTTTAAGTTTCACTTTGCAGAAGCTCCAGAGTTACATCGTGTTATCCAGACCCATAGGATTGGACACACCTGCACATCCATTACAGCCTGGAGACTGGGTCTATGTGAAGTGGTGGGACAATGATCCTCTGCAAGCCAAGTGGAAGGGACCATTTGAAGTCCTGCTGACCGCCTTCACTCTAGTCAAAGTTGCTGGCAGAGGACCCTGGATTCACTACTCCATAATTAAGAAAGCTTCTGCTTCTGAACAATTGTAACAACAAAGACTGATGCAAATGATAATATATTTTAAGTGGATCCTCTTATTTGTCTAATTACTATTCTTTTTTATATAATATTTGATTGTGTAAGATATCATTCTTGTTAGATGTTTATTGTTATTAGGTTTATGTTTATTATGTATTTACTATTAGATATTTATCTAATGTTAGATATTTATTATTATTAGACACTTATCTGTCATTAATTACTTGTTGTCAGTAACATTTAGAACAGACACTCGACAAGGTAGAGGCCTTTTCGAGCCTCTAAAGGGGGGAAATTGATGCCTTAAGTTTTAAGTTTTTCTGTTGTGCTTGGTTGGTGAAGACAAAACAGTCCTATTCCAGCTGTGGACTCAAGGACAGTTTCTTCAAACTTCAGGCCCTAAGCACAAACAATATGAAAAGAGGAGGGCGGGCAAGCAAGCAAGCAAGGAGGATGAAACTTCCCTATTTGAGACTATTAATTGGACAGTTGACTTCTGCATGCAAATGGACTAAAACCTATAAAGTTGTGAGATCTTGTGACCAAGCTCTTTTTTGCTTCCATCTTGGAGCCATCCAGGCAGGGGCCACGACTGTGGCACTGGTACTGCCAGGGTGTGGCCTTTGAAGAGCTCTCAATAAATATCCATTTAATCCCCTTAACTCTGTGTAGCCTCTGTTCCAGCTCCTCTAGGCATCAATAGGAAGAAATACAACTGAATTTGGCAACAACTACAATGGTATATCCTAGGAAGACTAACATGATTATATGGGTTCAAAAAACTAACAGTTGACTTCAGAATGTCAACATTTATGAAATATGAGTTTACTCAAAATACAAAATTAAACTATATAAAATAATTAGAATAATGGAGAAAGTGACAAAGAATGCCGAGAGACTAGACATGTTAGTTTCAAAACATATATCAAGCACTGCACATACTCCTGGAGAAGCATGGGTTAACACATAAATATATTCATGTAGTCTTGAAGAACACAGCAAATTACAGGATAGTTTTTGCTTGTAAATGTTGAAAATAAGCTTACCTGAACCAAAGGTCTTGAAAGAACCTGACTTCCAAAACACTGCTTGGTTTTTCACATATCAACATGTAACATGTTTATTCTAGGAGAGTCTAGACCTCACATATGTGTTTTGGAAGAGGAAGGAAAAGGAAAAAGAAAACCAAAACTTCCCACAAAAATAACCCTTCACAAACCACTTATCATGATTTCATGATTGTGATCTACAGAAAAAACATGTAAAAAGTCATTGATCATGTGCTCTTTAGTCAGAAAAACATTAAATACCAGATCTTGTATATGGTAAAAAGGATATGTCCTAGTGTATACTAAACCAAGCAAGCAATTAAATTGAAATTGATTTATTCTTCCTCTTTTTCTCCCCCAAGGGTAATCCTATGGGACAGCTCCCCATTAAATTTTCATTTCCATTATGATACTTTTAAAATCAATTTTATTGCAGCCAAACATTGTTCATATACCTGTCCATAAAATAAATTGTGATATATACACAACACTAAGTTACAGAGCATAAATTTACAACTTTCAGCAGATTCTGTTTAACAAACCGGAAATTGAATAACTTGAGTACTTGGAGAAAGTGAACTTCCTTATTTTGGTACAAATGTTTTTTGCCTCCCTGTACTCTAATGAGACTTAAACTGGTTTAATAAACGAATGCTATTGTGTAACATCTCACTGTTTTCTCTTATGTTCTGTTTCTAGACAGAATTTTTCATATGCTTCTTCAATTTCTGGATCCATCTTGTTATCAAGGTCATTAAAATACCTAAAAAAAACCCCAAAAAACAAAACCCCCCATGAAAACTGTTAAGTTTATGTACAGATTTTCAGAAACAGTAAATAGGTGAAATATTTACATAGACATCAAGGATAAAACAGAGCTTATGGGCCCTAAGAAAACAAACAGAAATCCCAAAGCAGCATTGATATGTACAAATTACTACAGTGTTTGTCACCACTTTAGATCATCTTAGGCTGTCCACAGGTTAAAAGACAGAAATATTTCCAAGATGACAGAAAAATGCAATAATGTAATACAAGCTTTCAAAAATGTAATAACACATTTACACAGATGCATTTACAAAAAATATCATTAGCATCATATTAGCAAAACTTTTGTTGGTTAACATCCCAGTTCAAATACTGTATCAACTCTCTTGGTTGCACACTAGTCAGAAAAATATCTTTATATAGAAAACCTGTTTGTTGATATATGAAAGAAGGCGACCTTACTTCACCTCCCTTTTGTATCTGCATTATATGACCTTCTAATACATGTTAACCAGTCTTTTGGAAAAGATGTGTCTCATTTAGGTCACAGAAAAGACTGTATCCCATTAATGATAATCAGTATTGTGCAGAGTGGAGACTAACAGTTTCCAAAAAATCAAGATGGGAAGTGATAGGGATCACTTAACAGCTTTTTTTTTCTCCTCACAGTTACTGAGAAGTAACTTGAGTGTTCCCTGTTTTCTCTAGGTCCAACTGGAGTTTTCATCACCATAAACTAGGACAATGGAGTTGTAGCTTGAACATGATAGTGTATATAATTCTAAACAGCCTTCAAAGAAATCAGCAGCTATTGACTCTCATAAAAGGTGCATTAGTTTCAGGTGCACAGTTTATTACCTTCTGTGCCTTATTCCCAAACAAGGGAATCAGCATGTGCATTAAAGCAGATAACAACAGTTCACAAGGGTAGTTTTTTCCACAGTATGATCTTGTTGATTTCTGATGACATCACTAATTTATCTTCCAAAGTTCCTGTAACTCCCCTCAGCTAGGTGCCATCTAAAAGTTTTCTAATTTACTAACAAAAACATTGATCCAGACCAGCACTCTTATCACACATAAACACAACACTAAAAATGCTTTTGAGTATCAAATCATGACCTGAAAGTCCTCCTTCAACCAGTACAGAGCTCAGAGCAATTTATTTTACACTGTATTTCTTTCACTGATTTCCTATCAAATTCTTATAAACTGGTGTTAGAAGGTGAGACTATATTCCCATCTACTGCTTCCCCTTTTACCATTAATTGAAGGAATACTACTTATCCTGAAGAGAAAACCTTAACAACCTTCTCCCTTTGAAAGACACTGAAAATTTTGTAATTACCTCTAGCTAGAATGAATTCAGGTTGTCCCACTACCAACACCTGAAGGTATGATGCATCATTTTACTTGCAATTTTTTTCTAAAATGCAGAAGAGTATGTTTGCACATGTGTAAAAATATATGAAGTTTACTTGCCCTACTCAATTGGATAAATATAAAATGTTTCAAACTTGTGTGATTACAAACCAACTTACACCTGAACAAACACGTAATTTCCATTGAAAAACTAAATAATAATTATTAATTTCATTTTTTACAAGATTGGATTCCTAAATTTGCAGTAAAAATAACTAGTGTTAAAAAAAATCCCAAAACCACCCCACAACAACTATCACTCAAAAAGAAGACATACTGATCTCCAGGTCCTGATAAAGCCACGCCATTTTCTTCATAATCTGGAAACAAATCCTCTCTTTCAAGCAGTTCTTGGTATTTTTCTCGGTAATCTGCCAGAGTAAAAATGAGGCCCAGTAATATATTAGTCTTCTAAATTAATGGACATCTATACACTTTGAAAATAGCCTATTTAATTAAACCATAAATGGCATGAAACATTATTGAAAAAACTCCCACTACAGTGTTTTCTCAGTACATCAATCAAACTCCAAGAATGATACCTGTCTTCCCAAAGAAATAAAGGCAGTCACAGTTATCTTTACCTCAAATGATGTTGTGCCACGTTGCACTCAGATTATAGGAAACAAAGAAACAAACTCTTTTGCTACTAACTATGGACAAACAAAAGAAGACCTGTGGAAGCCAAGTGCTGAGGACTATGGCACAAATTCTTCTGAACTATATGAACTCAACTGCACATTTTCCATTTCAAATATTTACCTTCTTTTTAGAACAGAATAAGGCATGTGCTACACAAAGCCAGGAGTTCAGCTATAATTTTGTCTGTTAAGTTGTATGAGTTTCAGATATTTTAAGAACAACTTTTTATGTACTTCAACAGGATATAATTGCAACTTTTAAAAGATTGAGAAAACAGGGGACATACCTGGATCTGCTGCAGTGAAAGGAATGCCATCAGAAGTGTAAAATGTTGGTTCATTCTAAGAATAAAGTTATAAAGTAAGTTATATGAGTTCAGAGACAGATGTTTGTAGCTTTTAGCAATGTGATTGTCTATGAATCAAATTCATATTAAACTAAGGAACTGAAATACCAGTACATTCTTACCATAAAATAGTTAGGGTCATTTTCAGGAGTAGCTTTTGTATGTGGAAAAGTTTCATGAACTCTACCCCAGTTACTTGATCGTAGTTCAACTACTTTCAGAAGCATATGTTTCACATCTCTGAAATAAACAAAAACAGCACAAATGTTAGAATGATTTGTGCAAAACAATAATTGGGATAATGATTACCTAATGGGGGAGGGGAAGGACTTAATCCATACAAACAGAAAACACACATACACACCCATCTCATTAAGTGGAACATTAATCTCTAGTAAAAGATAAAAGACAGAACAAAACCAAAACTGAAAGAATCATTCCTCCCACAATTACTACATGAAAGTGACCAACATATCACCTTACTTTTTGTAAATGAAAGTTTTTAAGGAAATATTTTGGACATGGTCATTATTCTTGAAGATTTTTAAGATGTTCTGTTTAAAATAAAAGCAAAATACTACAAACAAATTTATCTTCTCACCTGCTACAGTTTGCATCCAACACAACGTTTTCAATTCTCTGAATAATTTCCTCCATATCATTCTTTTCTTTTTCTTTCCAGGCATCTTCTAAAACTGAGCCTGTCAACTAAAGACAAGGTATTAGGTTTTGTTGGGGTTTTTTTGCTTAGCATTTTTTTCCCTTTTAAAGTGAATTATAAAAGTTTAAGAAACTGTCAACAGAACAGTTTCTTTAACAATCCATAGCATTTAGATGCATTATGTGACTACCTGAGGGTTGAAGGTCCCAATCTCCGACATCTTTTTGTTGAACGGATTAATGACCACATAAATAGTTTATTTTAGACTACAGACAGTATGCTCTATGTCCAATGTTGCCTAGAATTTCACAGCCACTTCCCTCATTTCAGTCTTGAAATGTGATTTTGAAACAACTCTCCAGTGATTTAATTACACTGCGAAACAGTCACATTACAACAAAATGCATTTTTTAATATTGCAGTGATTTCCTGTTAAAAAAGCGTTACATTTCATCATCTTTCTGAGATTATGTGTCAGTGGGACATGGAGATTGCATTTGGCCATACTATTAATTGTGTCACATCAACACAAAAATATTGCAGCATTCTGAATCCTGCTGAAACGACTAACAGCATTTGTCAGATCTTAATAGCTTTAAATACATGCTATGGAAAGAGACCATATTTTTGCACATGATGCCACAGGCTTACCTGATAATAACAATAGGCTAGTAAGCTTTACAAAGACTTCAGTCAACATACCTAGAATCAGGCCACAGAATTTCACCTGGGTATGTATAAAGAGGAGCCAAGAATTATCTGTCCAAGCTAACTTGAGTTTTAATACATAAAATCTGTGAGACTGAAGCTGTTGCTGAGAGAGTGTTAGCAGCAGACAGTCTAGAACTGCTATGCATGAAAGCCTTTTCTGTTAAGAACAGGTACTTAATTAATTGTCTAATAATTGTACAGTAGGAGATAAGAGTTAAACTATAAAAAATTAATTGTGCCACTATGGTCAAACTTAACAGCAGTTCCTAATCTACTCAGCATAAATACTACATGATCTAAAAATGCTTGGAATGGTGTCTGATGATACAAAGGAATAAAATGCAAAGATAAAAGCAAGCACTTGTTTCACATTCCCAGTTTTCTACTGCAGTCCTGCATTGATCCTAGGTAATTAGATAACAACTCTAAGAAGGTTTAATTAAAAATAAATATACTGCAAAGCAAATAGGTGAAAAGCCTGTATCTACCACTATATTAAATGGAAAGGACAACAGGAGACATCTGTTGCTTCAGTAGTGAATCCAATGTTTCATGAGGTAGCCCAGTCTATCTACAGATACACTTCAACATTTGTAGATACTTGGAGCTTCCTTCTTCATTCAGGACTATGATGATATATCAAAAAAAATAAAAAGCCAACTTTTTTTCTTCTTTTAAAACTACTGTCTCACCTTCAGCAGTTTCACTGCACACATCAAATTATTATCCACAGGGTTAGAGAAGAGCACATTTAGTAATTCCCGAAGGCCTTCTTGAAGAATTTCTGCTCGTGTGACCTGTCCCTTTGTTCCTTTAATCTGAAAAATATATTGAAAAATCCAAAACCCAGCTACATTAAAAAAACTTAAGTTTTAGAAATTAATTTAGTCACATTTTCTCTCTCGGATGCTGTATGATTTGGTTTGTGATTAACATAGTTGAGCTCTTCAGTTGAAAGAACATGTCAAATACTATAACTATTTGTAGAATATAGAGTAGTATCCTTGCAATTCTGACATATACATAACGATGCCTGCCTAGCATTTTTTCTTTGCTAATAAATTGCTAAGAAAAGCTGCAAAATGTCTGGCAAGTGATCCACGCCATCCCAAATTCTCAGAATCCCATGCTCTTTTCCCATCCTACCTTATGCATTCTCTGCAGCTGTAGAGTACCTTACTTCTAGAAGGCATGCTTTATATATTTAAAAATGAGAAAAGAAATGCTTTAAAAAGAAATGGTACTCCAAACTGGGCAACTTCCCCTCCCTCAAATCCTTTGGAAAGCTTCCTTTTTACTTCTAGTAAGTGGAAATTAGATTTCAAGACCCACTTATGAATAAAAATGTAAGTCAGAGTTTTCTTTCCTCATGCCAGCAGAACATTTTAGTAGTGTCTGCTTAAACCAAACTTTTGAAATAATTCAGTGAAAAATATATTTTAAGGACACTGCAGTAATCAGTGAACTTACTGAACTCACGAGTATAAGAGTCAAAGAATTTTTATGTGTACATACATTTTTTGTACATATCCGAAACAAAATAACTGATCTAAATAAAAAACTCATGCTTCATGCATAAGCCAAAGACTCAACCTTCAGAAGAAATATCTTTCAAGGTCTGCATTTTTATTGTTCATTTTGAAGATTCCCATGCCTTCCTCAAGCATTTGATAATAGCTCCTATTAGTGGCTGAATACTGAATTGCATGGGTAATACCTATCTTCTGCTAGGTTGTAACAATTTCTGTGTTGTTTAAGTGTAGCAATCTGGTGGGTTTACCAGACAAAAGAAAATACCAAAAGCTTCATTCTAAAGGTGATTTATGGCTGGTTCTTTTTATGTATTCTTACATATTTTAAAAAATCTTTATATATATTTATTTTCTGATGATCTTGTCCTTTTTCATTTATCTGTTTCTAGGACACACATTATAATTAAGCTGTTCTAAAGTTCTTTTACTTTATTCCCCTTTCCCTTTAAAAAAACAAACTCAAAAAACCCGCACTTCAAATGATATTCCATTTTAGTGTTTATTTAAACACAACAAAAATTAATGAATATGAATGACATACAACTTTCTTCTTACCTCTAGGTTAAGATAAAGTTCAGCTAAGAACAGCACAAAGGCATGAAATTGTTTTTGAGCAGTCTCATCTCCTTTGGCAGCTTCATCTCTGTTTTCATACTCTGTTTGGCACCTGAAAACATTAAAGCAAAAATCATATAATCTATAGACAACCCAACATATGCAACATGCTACTTATTTAATAGAATGCTAAGAACTTATTCACTGCATTAGAACTATTAAATGCTAAATAGTAGGAAGTTTGATTTCTGAAGGAAGTGAGAGGACTTCACAAGAATGCAGATTTTTGTTCTTCTAGGGGAGCACTGAGATAGCTGAGAAAGCAAAACAAAATAGGGCAAATTGCAACATGTAAAACTTAAAAGACAGTTACACAGTTTATATATTAGAATATGGGTCCAGGAAGTTTAATATGGGCAGACAAACATCAACAGAAATAAAATAGGTGTACTTTGAAAGATGTTTTCCCCCTTTCAGGGTACTGCCCACATTGTTTTAGATGCCTTTACATTTATTCGATAAATTCTTTATCCTACCATTTTAAGTGACAGAAGTAAAATTTAGATATAAATGCAAACAGTGAGGATTAAGATAACATCACAGTGAGCTAATTTTTTAGTGTTCAACAACTGTTGTTTTAAGTTTATCATGTCTTTACTCCTAAATATAGGTGGGCTAAGTGAAACTTAAAGTAAGAATCAAGTCTGGAGCTTAGGAAGACAAAAGTCCTTAAAGAAAAAGACTAATTTCTAAAGAATTCTGAAGTATTAAAGTGTGCTATTCCTTCACGTGTCATACAGTAAGATTTAAAAGGAAATACATCCATTTAAAAAATGTTGCATTTTTGTCAACTATGAAGCCTAATCATTATTAAACCTTAATCCCCCAAATTCTGTAGTAACTGAAAAGTGAAGAAATTTATCCTTCTGGATTTTATGCATCATAGGTGTAAAGTCAGTTAGCAAACCAACAAACTTTTCACAGCAACTCCAGCCAGAAAAGTAATTAAAGAAAAAACACAATGAAATAAGCCCTGGCAAAAGTCAAAGGACAAACACAGTACATATACATGCATTTAGTATACATTTAAAGTTGACTACCTTTTGAATTTACCCTATAACATGGTATCAGTGCAATATACTCAACTGCAAGGAGCTTACAGAACTTGAAGTCCTATTTTCATATTAAAAATGTAAAAATTTAAAAATATATGTGTTAGATATCTAGTAGGTACCTATGCTTTAATAATCCTCAATCTAAATTTCTATTTTATATATGCAGACTATATTAAGAGTTACATACAAAAAAGAAAGGCAACCTGAGAAAGTAACAGGCTTAAAATGACACACTGATACTGACCTTTGAAGTAACAACTGCCGAAAGCTCCCAGTTTGTGGACTAATGTTTAGATGGTGAGATAGATAGTTACACAACCGTGCTCCCATGTAGGAAAAATTTGGGACAGATGTGGCCTTCCAAAATAAAAGTGGAAAAATAAATTATTCATAGCAGTCATGATTAGGTTATCAAGAAATATCTTTAAGAGATTTTTGAAAATCTGCCTTTAACAACAGTTGACTAGACAATTGAAGAAGATTAATAATTACCATTTCTCATGTTAATTTTTCTCTCATAAACACTTTGCTATATGTATTTCAGCACTTTGAAGTTCATTATACTGATTTTGTGGCTTTAAGAAAATAACCAGCATTGTGCCATTTGTCCTCAATTCTACTTCTCCATTGTGACCTACACCAAGGAGTATCTGAAAGTCACTTTCAAACTGTTAACAAAAAAAAAAAACAAACCCAAGAAACAAAACAAAAACAAAAAAACCCAAGAGTGGACATTAAGACTTTTTTTAAGGACCAAACAGTGTGTTAAAATAAATATCTCACCTTGATTCAGTCTAAGAGCTATTTATCCCAGATTTTTATTTTTGGCAATAAGGAACGCTCAGGGAAAGAGTACAAGAACATGGTAAGTAAAGATAAATACTTTCTCCTGTACATGCTCCAGCAAACTACAGAATAGCAAACTTCTGATTCAGATATTAAAACTGTATCATTACAGTTAATAGTTCTTGATAAGTCTTTTTTTCTAAAACAAGCCCTGTTACTTTGAATATTTACACTTTTATAATCTAAAAACAGGTAGTGGCAATGAAATTCCACAACATAAGTTATACACTCTCTGAAAAAATATTTTGCTTTGAAACTGATATTTGAAAATTCCAAGAGGTGGTAAAAGTAATTTGGAATCCATTAGTGTTTACATTCAACCTCTCTTAGAACTTAAAAGCAGAACATTCCCTTATTTTGGCAATTTATTACTGCTTATTTGTTTTGAATTATCTTCTAACAAGACCTGAATTTGATATTATTTCTCAGATATCGTGTCAGTGAAAAGAGGCTCTGGTCTAAGTAATTTGATCAGCTCTGCCAAAAAATAAGCCCCATGGATACTAGGAATTCATTAAACTTTTCCTTTGGCTTTATCATCTTTGAACATTCATTTTATATCTATCAGTGCTATAAATGTGTTTGCATGCTTCTGCTTCTAACATGTATGAAAAAGAATCTTGCCATTATCATGTCAATGCATTATAGCTACTTACATTCTACAGGCAGAGGAAAATATGCACTAAACATAACTGTACTATGTGCATTACACTGCTGGAAAGAACTGAGATATCTTTGAAAGATACAACAAATTTAAGTAATTAAGAAAGTCAAATCAACTGTAGTGTCCAGTAAGAGGCATGTGAAATAGCTAACAAGCTTTTTGGTGCTTTAGTTCAATCAGTTGCTTGGACTAGAAGAGGTGCCCCTCTTTTTATAAGGCAAAATATGTCACTTAAATTACACTTCTCATTCCTAAGGAAAAAATAAAACCCCAAAACCAACCTCAAAAAAAAAAAAAAAAAAGTCACAAACAAACAAAAACCCCCAAAACCACCACAAAACACCACCAAAACAAACTGCCACACAGTCAAAACCAAAAACTACTTCAAACATCATCTGCATTTTTTAAACCATTATCTTCCCAATCAGTTGGTCTGTATTTGCGGTTGCATCAAATACTGAAACAATGCCATTTGGGGTATTCTGACCTGGCATAGCACACAGAGATAAAAATAACTAACTAACTAACTAACTAACTAACTAACTAACTAACTAAATAAATAAATAAATAAATAAACCTCATATCTTACTAACCAATCATTATAGTACAATAATATCTTCCCTGAATTATTGTTGCTTTATAATCCTAGTTTATCTCCAACTCCAAAAAAGTCAAAATCTAAGCATGAAGGCTAGCCTACCAATACATATCTTGAGAAATTTTACTTGATGTAACAGCAACAGTACACCATACTAACTACACAATAGTCAAGACTCTTAAGCTATGAAGTCAGTGTTCAACTTTTGGAAAACAAGTTAACTGGCACTTTGCTCTGTCAAGACATAAATGGATTAGGAAGAACAGGGAGAAGTATATAATTGTTACAGACAGGCTAAGATACCTGATACCCAGATGAAGGGAAGATTGTACAGGATTTTGGTTTCTTTTATTTTAGCCTTTTTTCCTTCACAAACCTAGCATGTGTAGATCTGCTCAAACATCACTGATGCAGATGCTTATAAACACACTTCAGCATATTTAAATCAAGTTTTAAGATAGACCAGGACAAGTAAAAACAAATACTTGAGCAGAGGCTCAAGATAGAGGAATAAAGCATAGTTGACTGACACTCAAACGCTCATATCCTGACATACAATGAAGATGAAATAATGTGCTTTTGGATACTAGGACAGCATTTTGCACTAAGTTTTATTTTTCAGAAAAATTATTATCTTTCAGAATATTACTCAATGCTTCTCACTTAAGGAAGGCACATCCAACCCTAATATTGAACTTGTTTAAATAGGGGGAGAGAAAAAGAGGCAACATTAAAATACTTATATTAAACAAGAGTCAATTTATTAAACATCTATGAAATTTCTTCAAATAAAGTTATATGGAATATTTTAATCTTTTATTAACTTTTCTCCATGCGTCCAAATAAAGGATGAAAAAACTACACTGCCAAACACAGCACAAATAACCTTTATGTATAACTAAACTGTTCTTAATTAAATATGTATCAATTCTGCATTATAGTAAGAAACTTAAGACTCTACAGTTCTTAAGACTCTACTCAATATGTGACAATCACGCAGGTTTTACATACTCCAGATTATTTCACAGTAAAAAAATCTGCAAGTATCTGCACTTAAAAGGTGCATAAAGTTTACATTCTTCAATGTAGAATTTGAAAGCAACTCAGGATAACGGAAGATACTTAATGCAATAAATAGCAAGCAGAAGTGTGACTTCATTCTCTGCAGCATGCCCAGAAGACAGTAGCAACAGCTCATTTGCTAAATCACACTGATTAAGCTGTTTTTTCCAATGGCTCCCCCAATTAGTACAGAGTTCAGCTCAAGGTCTCTGTCCTCATTTCCATGGCCATCAATGGGACTAGAACTAGTTACCAGCAGACTAGCTTTCCTTTTTTCTAATTATGATGTTCTAAAATAGTTATAATACCAAATGAAGAACAAAGCTTGTCAGTAAAAAGAGCATTTCCCAAAGTAGGTATATTATTTTTTTTTAATTCAAAATAACAAAATAATTTATTATGAATATTTTTGTAGGATAGAATAAAAATGTACAACTGACAGTCTCTGCTATGTAAATCCAGCAATTCAAATATAACTTCTTTAATGAACTGCTGTAATTTCAACTCTAGTATGTGACCTGAGAGATTCAAATACACAACAAAGGAAACAGAGTAAATTAGGGAAATTTATCAACCAGCCAAGTATATCACTTGAGCTATCATTACAGTTTATTGAGAAAAATCTTTCCCTATACATTTCAGTCTAAAAAGAAAAAATCAATCCATTAAAATACTATGTAGGCACAATGATATAACAAATAATACTAGCATGCATATCTTGCACACTAGGTAACAGAGGCATAACATCCATGTTAAGACAGAATACACAGGCTACCTGTTGATATACGAGTTCAACAAGTTCTTGCAAAGTTTCATCTGCAGTGACCCAGCTATTCACCGTTTCGGCAAACTGCTCTATTTCAGTTTCAAAACAACCTGGTTGCTCGGCGAGATGATTTAGAAAGTCTTGTACATATTCTGCCAAAGTCAGAAAGCCATCATATTCATCTTCAAAGGAAGACTCCTATAGCAGTGAAAGAATATACCAGCAATTTAAAAGGAACCTTAAATAAAGTTGTCACACTTACTATCTCCAGAAGTAACCATATAGCCCTTAGTCTTGAGTAACTCCTGATGCTCTGCATACTTGATAGTGAACTTTATTACACATTTCACTTAAACATTTTTAGCAAATACAGACCTCTGCATCAAAAAAACTCAAGTAGTCAGGAACTAGGTAACATGTTTTTATAGAGATTAAGATCTCCCAGCAAAACACATCAAAAGGCAGATTAAAAGGAAATTAGTTTGCCAAGTTGACTCTAAGATTAACTAACTAACATGTAAGTATACCTGCTAAGAATAAAATTACCAAACTGAGGCTCAACACCCTTTCCTGATGCACACACGAACTGCTACAGCTATATGAACTGTAGAAGAAAAAATAATTGAAAATTGGAAACAAAATATTTTGAGCTTACCTAGAGTGCAAAAGTGCTCCAAAATATGCAGGAAGGGGGAAAATTACAGAAATAGAATACAGTGTAATGTTCCCATTTGTAAAATACAGGCAGGAAATAATGCATACTTTATCAATGTTTATGCTCCTGCTGATGGAACGGAAAGCTGCTTTACTGGGTTTGTGTGGCCAGGTTTTGGTAGTGGGGGGAACTGCAGAGGTAGCTTCTCTGAGAAGCTTCTGGAAGCTTCCCCCATGTCAGGCAGAGCCAATGCCAGCTGGCTCCAGGATGGACTTGCCACTGGCCAAGGCTGGGTCAATCAGAGATGGGAGTGATGTCTCAGGGATAACATAGTTAAGAAGAAAAAAAAGTTATTGCACAGATGTAATTGGGACCAGAGGAGAGTGGAGTGAGAATATGTGAGAGGAACAACTCTGTAGACACCAAGGTCAGTGCAGAAGGAAGGGCAGGAGGTGCTCCAGGCACTGGAGCTGAGATTCCACTGCAGCCCGTGGTAAAGACCATGGTGAAGCAGCTGTGCTCCTGCAGCCCAGGGAGGGCCGCAGGGATACAGAGATCCACCTGCAGCTTCTGGAAGAGCCCATGCCAGAGCAGGGGATGCCCGAGAGGCTGTGATCCTGTGAGATGCTTGTGCTGGAGCAGGGTCCTTGCAGGGACCTACGGATCCGTGGAGAAAGGAGTCCACACTGGAGCAGGTTTCCTGATAGGACTTGTGACCCCATGAGGGACCCACGCTGGAGCAGGCTGTGCCTGAAGGACTGACCCTGTGTAAGAGTGACCCATGGTGGAGCAGTTTGGGGAGAGCTGTTGCCTGTGGGGTGGACACACTGGAGAAGTTCATGGAGAACTGTCTCCCATGGAACAAACTCCATGCTGGAGCAAGGGAAAGACTGACTCCTCTCCCAGAGCATTGGCAGGAACAATAGGCGATGAACTGATCATAACCCCCATTCTGGTCTCACTGTGCCAACGGGGGTGGAGAAGGTAGAGCTGGGAAAGGGAGGGAAGGTGTTTTTAAGGTCTTATTTTACTTCTCATTATTCTGCTCTGATTTTTGTTAGTAATAAATTAAATTAATATCTCTAATTCAAGCCTGTTTGGCTCATGGACAGTATTTGGTGAGTGATTTGCTCCTGGTCCTTTCCTCAACTCATGAACATTTGTTATATTTTCTCTCCCCTGTCCAGTTGCGGAGAGGAGGGAGAGAGAAGCTTTGGTGGATGCCTGGCATTCAACCAGGGGCAATCCACTAATTTTGTCCATTCAAAAATGAATGTATGTAACAGTCTCTAAAGTCAATGCTGTCCTGGATAATTACAATGCTAGTATATGAGGAATAGCATAGGAAGCAACATACTTTATGATGTAACTATTAATAACATAGCACCAATAATTCACCTTTTCATACTGTACAAAAGATTGTGAAAAGTATCTCATGAGATCTCAGAAGAGCAAGCAGGAACCTGAAGAGGGAACTGCTAAAGAGCTGACAATAATTACTGATTCAAGACATTAAGGGTAACATACAAGATATCAGAATTCTCAACTGATCTATTTAATGTGAAAAAGATTTAAATATATCTACTGTAATGAAAAATCAAGCTAAAAATGATAACCACTTTTTCTTTACTTAGTGGACATAAATACACTGATAAGGTTTATAATTACATTCTCCCTCTCCCCACCATCCCTCCCTTAATGAGAGGATATCCTTTACTTTCTGTCTTCAAAATGCCTCATTCTCTTATCTACTGCAAAGCAACATGGATCTATGAAAGATAAAAGCTCTGGATACAAACTGTGGAGAAAGACAGATACACATTGCTGAAAATCAAGTATTTGCATTAATTTCACAACCTGTAAAGAATGTGTGGGGAAAAATTCAGATTTTCCAAAATTCTTTAAAGACCTGTGTTGTAAGAATATACAACTTAAGCTAATGAGGGACACATCAATGTAACAAAAGAAAAACTAAAAGGTTTCATATGATGTTTAATTAAGTAGAATATTTGCCCAGTGAATAATACTGAAGACAAAGTTAATGTGGCCCAGCAGAAATAGGAAAAAAAAAGTATTTAAGGAAATGGTGGCAAATCATTATTATTCATAAAGATAAAGCTATCAACAACCTTCTGAGCTGGGATCGGACCGGAGGAACTACAGAGGTCCTTTCCAACCTAAACTATTCTATGATTCTAATGGTTTAGAGCTTATGGAGCCAAAGAATAAAAGCTAACAAGCCTCTAACTTGCTAAATATTCTATTTCTATAAATGAAATCAAATTTTACTAGGCAATTTCAAATCGCTCAGTAAAAGTTTTGCACAACTAACTATTTTGGTCCACAGAACTGACATTATTGTGCAAAAACTGCAGCTTAGTCACATACAGCACAACTAGTATCTCTTCAAACAGCCTGTTTGAAAACTCTCCATAGAAGTTGCAGGGGATGCAGCTGCTGTAGCTAGTAAAAGAAGCTGCTCTTTCTGAAAGCCATCAGGTTGTTATGAGATCCTCATTTAGTAGAGAGGAAGGCATATTTCTCTCATCTTCACCTGATAAAAATTCACTCTTGGAGGAAATGTCCTTGTTCTGCAAGGGACTCCAATCCCATTTGGTATACTGGTGTCCTTGTATTCATACTCCTCTTCCCATTTTGTAATTAAAAGGCTAACCACAGAGGCTAAACTCAGCACCACATTCATCTACCTCTAGTAATTACGCAACTTCAAAGTTAGTCTAGGTTTTAGTAATTATGCCAGGGAACAGAACAAATGGGAGAGGAAAAAAAAATTCAAACTTTATTATATATTGTATATTGCTAAATTAGGAGCAATAAATACTTAAAACCTAATTAGATTTAGTCCAGTAACTTCTAGACATAAACCCCTCATGTTTCTCACTGGCAGATTTTAAGCTTTGACAAAGGAGATAGAACCATATACTGTATCAACTAAGTTTTGGGGTTTTATCTTCAGATTATACCTACTCAGCAAGTATACAATAGTTAATGCAAAATTAGGTATAAAGACTCTTACAGGTACAAGCCTCATATGACATGAATAGGTGATTTAATTGGCACCTTAATATTTGACTAAAAGTATAAACCCCACTAGTGAGGCTGCTTAGCTTCCATTTGGAAATTAGTTGAAGAAAAAAAAAAAGGAGGTGGAGGGGAAATTCCACCTAAGATATTTGTATTTGTAAAAGCAATAGTTCCCACCTCCTTATACCAGTACCAGTTTATCTGCCTGCATAACAAAAAGATATGCCAAGAATTCACATAGATCTTCCTTAGAGTAGAATTACTGTAGCAACAATATGGAAGACATGAAGAGTAGAAAATAAGTACCAACTTTTATTATGTGGTGAATGTACAGTATGAATTGGAGATTACCCTTAGCCTGGCTGCAAATATATTTCATATTAGGTATGCTGCTCAGAATGAGCCCAAACCTACTTTTTTACCCTCTGGTGACACAATATCCCTGAAGGAATTCAAAGACACATGATGGTACATAAAGTTAGGCAGTCATGGCAAATCATACCCATGGCACAGTAAATTTAGGAAAGGTAAAGGCTATGCTTAGAAAAGCTAAAGTTCAAGTTTTTCCCACACTTGCTTCAAAAACCCATGCAATCTGAATAAAAGTGCAGCTAAGTTTTTAATGAAAATGCAGTACAGATATAACAGAGGTAGCTGTGAAAAATGCTTATGCTGATGTTGGGTATAATCAATAAGGAATGTACCTATCTGGAGCAAACTTCAAGCAAAATACTAAAGGCTCTCACAGTATAACATTCTCTTATCACAACATTCTGACTCTCTGGAGGCTATCATCCAAATTTTTGAAATCTCTTCAGCAAATGCAGCATTCAAGTTATCTGATACGCAAGAGCACAAGAAACATTGTAAAACTGAATAGAAGTAAATTGGCATATACTAAGAAGAGAAGACTAACACTCACTGCAAAGTTCTGGTTATATCCTGATGGATAAAATTCAGGTGCTTTAACAGACAAGTTTGATGTTACCACAGGAGCCACAGCCACCTGAGATTCAGCCATTTCTGGTCCAGAATCAGGAACTGAAACTTTTGCTTGTGATCCAGATGGAATTCTTGCCTGTTGCAGGTGTTCTGAAAAGTTTTTGATAAATGGGTTTTGTTAATGTTTTTTTCTTAGAAACCACTAAATTAGTATGTATTCACACAGAGTACACAAAAACAAATACATTGCTTTTTGGACTTAAAATATACTTTTACTTATACTATAAATATTCTTTCCTCCAAGCTCAGAAGGGATGCATCCCAATAAAGAGGAAGTCAGGCAAAATTGCCAGAAGACACCTGCATGGATGAACAAGGAGCTCCTGGACAAACTCAAACACAAAAAGGAAGCCTACAGAGGGTAGAAGGGACAGGTAGCCTGAGAGGAAGACAGATTGTCGGAGCAGCCAGGGATCAGTTTAGGAGAGCAAAAGCCCTGAGAGAATTAAAACTGGCCAGGGACATCAAGGGCAACAAGAAAAGCTTCTATAGGTATGTCCTACCTGACAAATTTGGTGTCCTTCTATGATAGGATTACAGCAGTGGTGGACGAGGGAAGAGCAGCTAGTATCATCGACCTGGACTTATGCAAAGCATTTGACACTGTCCCACACAAAATCCTTGTCTCTAAACTGCAGAGACAGATTTGACAGATGGACCACTCGGTGGATAAAGAACTGGCTGGATGGTCACACTCAGAGTTGTGGTCAACAGCTCAATGTCTAAGTGGAGACCAGTGACAAGTGACCTTCCCCAGGGGTCAGTACTGGGACCAGTGCTGTTTAACATCTTTGTTGGTGATATGGACAGTAGGATCAAGGGCACCTTCAGTAAATTCGTTGATGACACAGAGCTGTGTGGTGCAGTCAACATGTTGGAGGGAAGGGATGCCATCCAGAGGGACCTGGAGAGGCATGAGAGATGGGCTTATGGGAACCTCATGAAGGTCAACAAGGCCAAGTGCATGGTCTTGCACCTGGGTTGGGGCAATCCCAAGCACAAGTACAGGCTGGGCAGAGAATGGGTCAACAGCAGCCCTGGGGAGAAAGACTTGGAGTTGTTGGTTGACAAGAAGCTCAACATAAGCTGGTAACATGCACTTGCAGACCAGAAAGCCAATGCTGTCCTGGGCTGTATCAAAAAAGGCATGACCAGCAGGGTGAGGGAGGTGATTCTGCCCCTCTATGCTGCTCTTGTGAGACCACACCTGGAGTACTGCATCCAGTTCTGGGGCCTCCAACACAACAAAGATGTGAACCTGCTGAAGCAAGTCCAGAGGAGGGCCATGAAGATGATCAGAGGGCAGAAGCACCTCTGCTATGGAGACGGCTTGAGAGTTGGGATTGCTCAGTCTGGAGAATAGAAGGCTCTGGGGAAACCTTATGGTGGCCTTTTAGTACCTGGTGGGGGCCTATGAAAAAGCTAGAGGGGGAGTTTTTACAAGGTCATGGAGTGATAGGATAAGGGGGAATGGCTTCAAACTGAAAGAGTAGGTTTAGACTGGATATTAGGAAGACAGTCTTCCCTGTGTGGATGGTGAGGCACTGGAACGGG